>NC_049240.1:21461210-21770221 GCF_011100685.1 Canis lupus familiaris
CATTTGCACTACACTGTATCCTGGTAAGTATGAAGTAGCTTTATATTCTGCTTTCTAGACAGACCTACGTCTAGCCTCTCGAGATCCTCCCTGGCCTGGGAATTCTAGAGGTCTGTGTGACCCTGCTAAAGTAGCCACAAGCTCTCCATTTCATGTTCCCATAGAGCTGGTTTCCTAAATACAACATTGAGGACTGAGGGCTCTGGGCCAAAGGGCCAGGTTCTCTACTCCTGTGTGACTTTGCTATACTAGCTACTGAGTGATAGGTCTGTTCGCAACATCAGGGTCATGGCCCCATGCTGGGTTCTTCCACCTGCTAGGGGTATCTCCAGTTCTTTCAATGCTGGGATCAAAGCCTGGTAGCCCTCTCAAGGGTAGGAGAAAGCCTGTGCATTTCTCTCACCTCACCTGTAGACTGGGGACATTGAACAAGATAGATTACTTCTAATGTCATATTCACCTCTCTACAAGGCCAGAGTTGTCATAAGAGGAAGGGGTGGGTGAAGCTCCTTGTCTCCCAAGACGCTAAGGTCAAAGAATGGACAGGCTGTTTACAAGTTGTGCAGAGTTGTTTTCATTCTCCAAGGAGTCTTGCAAATCATGAAGGTGTCCTTCAATTTGAAAGGATTCGTTTTCATTAATAGATTGATTTTAAGGGAGTATAGCAACATATCCATGACCACTCCTCTCTTCTTTTTTGATACTGGAGAGAAACACTAATGTATAGGCCAAATAAGAGGAGAGAAATGGACAGGGATCAGGTGACAGGAATGTGTTAGTGGAGGGGTGGGTTGAGCAGGGAGGCAGTCAATATAACCAACATAATGTCATGGGGACAGTGACTGATTCTTGGAGGGACAGGGCGGTTCAGAGACTGCTGGTTGGCCTCACTAATGAAATCTGAGAGAGAAAATCATCCTGAGATATGGATCCTCTCCTGGGAAACAGATCCTGGTCGCTGGTGGATGCAGTGCTGAGGACAGAGTGGTGCTTAGGTTTGGGGATACAAACTTTGGGACAATTCTGCAAGTTGGTTCAACACCTGTGCTCTTCTCTCATTCTCAATGCCAACCTGTCTCTGTCATTTCCACAATGTACATAGCAACCTGACTTTCAGATCCTAAGGATTAGGACACAGACCCCAGCCATCTGCATGACACTTACATCTGGATTCCAGCACCTACTTTTTATATTTCTTGCTTAACCATAAGTTCCCTCTGTGCCTCTACCCCATCCTACAGTTGGATGATTGTAATTCTCGGGACACCTGAGTGGCTCAGGAGCAGAGCACCTGATTTCTTCTCAAGGTATCATCCTAAGACCCCTGATTGCGTCCCACATTGGGCTATTTGCATGGAGCACGCATCTCCATCTGCCTGTGTCTCTGCCTCTCTGTCTTTCATGGATTACTATCATTCTGGAGAACACATAGGATTGAGGATTAGGACACAGGCCCCAGCCATATGCATTTGACATATCTGTCTTCTAGCATTCCATTTTTTCTATTTCTTGCTTAACCATAATTTACCTCTGTGCCTCTAACCCATCGTACATTTGGATGATTATCTTTCTGGGGACACCTGATTGTCTCAGCAGTGGAGCGTCTTCCTTCATCTCAGGGCATGATCTTAGGAGCTGTAATCAAGTCCCACATTTAGCACCTTGCATGGAGCATTTTTCTGCATCTGCCTGTATATCTGTCTATCTCTCTGTGTTTCTCATCGAAGATTAACATTCTGGATGGAGGACACGGTCTCAACCTGACGCTTTGCGCCTGGCATCTCCAGTTTCTATAGAATATCTGACACTGATCACCTTACCTAATCTATTGGTGTCACTCTGACTCCTGACCTGGGTTTCAAACACTGAATGTCGCTGATCAGCCATGAGTGGTGCAGGGAGCATGGTTCAGAGTCCTATTGCAGGGCATCCCTTGCAATTATGACAAGGGTTATTGTTTAGCTCCCTGGGCTTCTTACCCAAGATATTGTTTTGACTTACTGTAAGTGGGAAAGCCTAGAGAATTGGTTGGTTTCCTTAGAGGGTTGCTGACAAATTCACAGCAGTGTTCAAGTGTATCTGTGGTCACGCCACAGCCCGTTTGGGTCTCCTATTTGCAGTCTCCCATTTTGATCCTTATCTCACTTGGGGGAGGTTGACCCACTCAGAGAAAACAGAGATCCCACATATGCTGCTGCATATGGTCTAGCCACCTTCATATTAATATGAATTGGAAGGTCTTCTTGACCATTCGTGAGGCTCCAGATAGAATGCAATGGACCAGGGCTATGACCACTATGAAAACAAACAAATGTACAAAGAACAAGTTAAGAGTCCATAAAAAGTGCCTCAAAACAAAGAATCCAATCTGCCTAAACCAGACCAAGGAACAAATCCTGAAAGCCAAGAGAATCAACCTGAAAGCCAAGCAGATTCTTCCCTAAGGACCTCACATTTGTTCGGCCTACACAACTTGATTGTTCAGCCAAGTATAGATGTTGTTAACAATGACACCAATGCCCCCACACCAGCCAACAAGAAATCTAGGGCAATGTGACCATCCATCACTATTCATCCCTATAGGATTCCACTGATCCATATTCCATCTGGGTAATACATTTTGTTTTTTGGTTCATATATTTTATGATCAGAACATTTGCCAAAATTAGAGATCAATGTTTTTCCGGCTTATTAATTTGTGCAATATCCACCCATGGCAACATTTTTCTAATCTTTGGCCTGAATAGGAACTTCTCCAAGTAATTTGTCTGAACTAACAAAAGTGATCTTAAGTGGGAACTCACATATGAGGTGTAAATTTCAGCTTCGGTGATTCATTTCATTGGATGAAATCCACATTTCCCAGAAGGATTTATCATGAACTTCAGTGATGGATGGCATATCCAGCAGTCAGAAAGGGAGAATTATGGCTTCTTTTTGCTATGTCCTAACATAACTATGATTATAATTAGTATAGCAAGTATAATAAAAAGTAAAGGTGGGGGCAATGAGTTATTCTGGATGAAGGGCCACAAGTGGTTTGTGCAAAGTGAAAATAATTATTTTAACTGAGCTTTCCCTGAGGAGGGAAAGGGAATGGAAATGAATTGGATGAGCATCTTGGCCCATTATCTTGGGAGGAAGCTGCCCAATATCTATCATCATTTGCCTATTCTGAAAGTCTTGGGTCAATGCACCTTTCCAATGACTGCTTCAAAAAATGTCTGAGGAGGCAGTTTGAGTAGCTTTCTTAGTTTGTCCAATTCTGAATTTTTTTAAAGTTAAAGTTTGAACATCTTAGACTGTCATTGCTCATTTTTTACATAGACCTGATAAGGTCACTTTCAGTGATGGGCATTTTTTTTCACATTTGTCCCTTACTTCAGAAACATCTCCAGTTGAAGAGCAGGAAAATGCTGCTAGGAAAATTTGAGGGACATTTTCTTTACCTTAGTGGTGAAACACTTTGGTAATTTCCTGAGTTCTTTAACATTTTACCATCTCTGCATGTAGTAAGGTACTGCCCTCTAGTCTCCATACTGAAAGGCTTTCGTATCTTCCAGATCCTAATTTACAATGGTAGAACCAGTATGTAATGAAGGGAATGGACTGGATAACCATCCTTGCTAGTGTCTACTTACTCCAGGGAACTCACAGGATTATGAAAGTTTTTCTTATTTAAATGGAGTGCTGAAAATATTTTCCCCTGTTAAATAGGTTACATCTTAAACAGTGAACTGTGTTCTAGCAAAATTGTAATTTTCTTTGAACTCTATATTACTTCTTGTGAAGATTGGGAACAAATACATGGATCCAATTCACATTCTACAGCTTTCTTTTTTGAATATGTTATATATTTGGAATCATGAACCATATTGTTTTTCAGACTCACTTCTTTCATTTTGTTGAATACAGAAACTATTCATTGTGGATTTTTCAATAGCTTGAAAGCTCAATTATTTTTTATTTCATTCTTGTTTTATTATTGTCTTCTTGAGAGAGGGAAAGAATGTAAGTCCAGATGGGGTGCAGGTAGATGATGAGGAAAGGAATCTTAAGCAGGATTTTCATCCATGGAGCCTGAGGTAAGACTTTAACTCAGGAGCCTGAGTTCATGACCTAAGCCAAAAAAAAATGTCCTGGCCACTCCTCTAAACTCCTGTTTGTTTCTTGACTTTTCATTTACTGCAGAAAAGGTGACCATGTAGGTGTCTTTCCAGATCAGTCCAATCAGCTTTGCCATTCAAAATGGATCTGAGGGACCAAACCATGTGTGTGTGTATGTGTGTGTGTGTGTGTATGAGCTGACATTGGTCAGATAATACAAGGTCAAATATACACCTCATAGAATTCTAAATAGTATAGGAATTTGTCCTGGCTCTCCTTGGGGTAGAAAAATCTGTAAGTATATCTCTTCTTTAACCTTAAGTTCAAGGTTTCAATTATCTGTTCTTTCCTGCACACCTGGCTATTTTATGCAAATAGCACTTTGGTGCTTCATGTGAATTGTCAGGAAAAATGAGGTATCTGGAGAAGGGGGTAGTGAGAAGGAGGTGCAGGTGGGAGAGAAACCGGGATACTAAGAATAGAAGTGGAGACAGGCAAATAGCTGGAGGAATGGGAGAGGGGAGCATTTACTAAAAATGTGCCTCTATTTTATTCTTGCCTAGCGTTGTCAAATTGTTCTTTAGCTTTGGCCATACAAACGGTTAATGAAACAACTTTTGATGCCGAAATCCTTTGTGGGGCCTCAGTGTATCAATCAATGGTGCTGCCCATTCATCTTCCTTTTTATAAGAGATTTCTCTAGGGAATAATTTTTTCAGTTCTGGTCATTGAGAGATGGCCTTGAAGACCCAAAACAGCATTGGTGAAGTGGTGGGGATCAGGAATTATGATTTTGAGAAGCAGGCGTAAAAGCAAAACACACTTTTTCAGGTAGAGGGGAGGGTTCAGTTTTAGATGATCCCAAGACAGCTGGTGACAGTTGATAGAAATATCACATTTGTGTACCTCATGCTGTGAGTGCCCAAAAGGACAACTGGACACTGCAGAACAAACAGCCAATGATCTGTCCACCCCAGCAGGCACAACCTCAGAGTGAATACTCTCAGGACACAAAAGTAGATAGAGAAGCTCTACTGATGGGATTGGTGAACCTTAGCAAAGTTCTTCAGGGTGGATGCCAGTCCTGTGAGATCCTGAAGCTCACTGCTCTGGGAGGATAGCTCAGAGAAGACTCACTGGGCATTATTTATGCTTCTATGCTCAGATATTTCTTCTTATTACACACACCAGTTTAACACAGCACAGCAGAAAATGGTAACAAAACCACACAGCATAAGGAGACCTATAAGAATAGTCTGATTCCACAAAATAGTCCAAAGAAATGGGAACAAAAACAAATCTCAGGTGCCCGACTCAGTACAAACCGCCTAGGAACTGTCTCAGAGAACACATTGCAAATCCAGGGCTTCCTCTCTATGTCACCATGGACTCTATAGCTGCCAGGATCCAGGCACAGGAGGACTCTGTGAGCACAACCCTTGCTCAAAGCAACAGGAGGCTGTGAAGGTGTTGTGGACCCCTTGTGATTGCCTGTATAATGAACAACGGCCAACCAAATGACAATAGCAAAGAAAATTGACTAAGTTTTTGTTAGAGCAAGGGAATCAGCCACTGTTATTAGTGTTGAGCAGGGCCCCAACTTCAGACAGAAGGCTGCAAACTGACTCTAGTGGGGTAAATGGAAGACTTCAGTTATGCCACGATGGGCAGGTATTTTATGGAGAGACTAGAGTGAGTTGTCCAGAAGTGAGTCATCCTATGTGATTGTCAAGGCTGATTTTTTTCTGATTGGTGGGTCCTAGGGAGGAAATTGGGACTAGTGTTATGAAAGCTCTCAGTTATACATAGGTCTAGGTGGGAGAGTGGGTATGGTGTAGAATCCTAAGCCTGTAGCTTGAGACGTATAAGGGCTATTCTGTAGCAACTTGAACCAGTTTTCCCACAGGTTCTGGTGTACACCGCCAAATGTCCTACTCTCTATATTATATAGATGAGGACTTCTCGTTTGGCTGACAGCAAGATAATTGGTTGGTTCCTGGATTGGCTGTGGGAGGAAATCTCTGAATGAACGGTATGACTATGATCTATACTTTCAATTTTCCAGGTAGACTTGGAATCACCCACCAGGGAAATGCTAGGGAAGTTGTTTCCCTGGGCTCAAGAGTGAGATGATACATTTAAAGATCTCAAAGTAGGGATCTCTGTGTGGTGCAGCGGTTTAGCACCTGCCTTTGGCCCAGGGCGCGATCCTGGAGACCCGGGATCAAATCCCACGTTGGGCTCCCAGTGCATGGAGCCTGCTTCTCCCTCTGCCTATCTCTCTCTCTCTCTCTCTCTCTCTCTCTGTGTGTGTGTGTGTGACTATCATAAATTAAAAAAAAAATTAAATATCTTAAAAAAATAAACATCTCAAAGTGACAAGTGCCTGGATGAAAGCAAATGCTGCAGGATGACGGTCCTACAAAGGAGCATGGCATTAAGAGAGAGAATAGTGGTGCTTGGTGACCCAGTATGTAAGTATCCTATTCAAGATTTTGGCTCAGGTCCTTGTCTCAGAGTGCTGGTTTGAGTTCAATAGTAGGATTTGTAGGCAATCTACATGGAATTCTCTCTCACTTTTCACCCCTCAACCCACAGAGTCTCTCTCTCAAAATATAATAAGTAATTATTAAACAATATAGTGTGAAAATCATGAGAGGAAATAAATTACATACAATGTTGATTTAAGGATCTGAGTCTTCACAGTCACCAAAATAACCTTACTTGTGCAGCAGCATAAAAACAGGAATGTGTTGGCCTGGGGAAAGAATAGGGAACAGTTTAGGGGACAGGAGGATATGAGTCACAGCTCCTAGGACCTATGTCTTCAAACTGGGAACTTAATTTTGCCCTCTGCTCTAGTCCGCTCACCTTCACACCCCTTTAACCATGATCTCTTCAATTCTATGTGGTGAATGGCCTCCAGAGTATCTGTGCCTTCCCCGGTCTCAAATTCTATATCTGGAACCAGGAAACAAGGTGTCTCATCCAATTCCTCCAAGAGGCCCCCAAATTACCTATGACTTTCTGTTCCCATGTTTGGGTCCCTTTTTCTGATCACTCATGTTTCACTCCGTCTTCTTCCTCTTAATCAATTGCTCATTTCCCTTCTCCTTCACTTCCAACAACCATTTTATTTTACGATGTGGGAATGGTGGAGTAATGATCAGCTTTTTATGTGAACCACCTTAACAAGTTGATCAAAAGCCAATCCAGGCAATGCCAGAGTAGTTGCAATGGGGTGGGGGCCCAGTGGCTGGAATTGTATGTGACCATGAGAGTGACATCCCACTGGGATTATCATGTGACTCCCTTGTGCTTTCAGTGATCTTAGGTACTTGAGACAAACTTAAACTTCATTCATTTTTAAAATCTTTATTTAGTTGTATGTAAATTCAATTTGCCAACATATACTGTAACACCCAGGGCTCATCCCATCAAATACCCTTCTCCTGGAATACAAGAAATAGTGAAAGGGATTATGAGGGAAAGGAGAAGAATTGACTGGGAAAAATTAGAGAGTGAGACAAACCATGAGAGACTCCTAAATTGGGACACACTGAATCTTTTGAACAGCCCATACATACTGTAGTACATAGAGGAGATGAATGCTATGCTAGACGTAAAGTATCTTGCCAAATTTCCTTTAGTGTAAAAATGAGATGATGGGTTTTCTAAAGTGGGTAAGGCCTAATCAATACTAGCTCAGGCCAGCATTTGCCCTGAATCCTGGAAGGGCTGGGCCATGGGCTGCAGGCAGGCATGAGGGGGGAAGTCTTAGGCTGGGTCAGGACCCTGGCTGGCGAGCAGGCCCAGCACTGTGTGCTTGTAATAGTGATATCAGACATGAGCAGAAACACTGGCCACCCTGCTTAGAGCCTGTGTCCTTGGCCTGGTCAGACCAGGAGACTAGCTCTGCAGTACCTTAAGCGCAAATGTGTACCACCAACCCAACAACTTTCACATATTCCTCTAGATTCCCTGTACCTAGCGATGGTATTGGGTGGCTGCACTTGAGCCTCTCTCTTAGGGAGGCAACTGCAGATTTTATTCTTGTCCCAGGACTGAGAATTGTGAAAGGAGATGTGGCAGAAGTTGTCTTCTGGCCATCCCTCCCACCTCACTTCTATTGAAACCAGAGGCATGTGCTTCAAGTTACCATTTCTGTGATGCCCATTCCTATAGTGCCCTTACAGGCCCAGACAGAACTGAGGGTAGCCCAGCATTACTACTGTGTGACACACAGGGGCAAAGGAAGTGTGTCCCCAGCTGTGCCAGCACCTGAATCCAACAGATGCACTCTTTCTGTAAGTTTTATGCATGGCAGATCTCAAGAGATTGGCTCCATGAAAGACCACATGCAATAACTTGAAAGAAAAACCTCTCCTGCTCTATTCTCAAGAGATTCTAACTAAACAAAAGAAGGGCTATGATGCTTGCCAGTGACAAAGGAAAAGGAAATGGTCTTCAGGAATGATAGTTAAATAAAAATAAAAGAAGAATATGACAAACTGCA
The DNA here is from genome assembly GCF_011100685.1 of Canis lupus familiaris. NCBI lineage: Eukaryota > Metazoa > Chordata > Mammalia > Carnivora > Canidae > Canis > Canis lupus. The sequence goes on from NC_049240.1 coordinate 21,469,834, forward strand.
CCACCCAAAACCAGCACAGAGTGTTTCTCACTATTTATGTTGTTTCTTACTATTTTATCCAAAGAACGCTATATTTATGATAGAATAGGCCACAGAAGAGCAATTTCGTGCCTCAGTAGGTTGTGTCTGGCTTTAGCTTGGATCTTTATCCCAGGATCCTAGCAGTAGGCATGTGTCAGGCTCCCTGTTCAGTGCGGGATCTGAATATCCCTCTCCCTCTGCCCTTCTCTCTCTCTTCAATTAATGAATGAATGAATGAATAAATAAATGAATGAATAAATAAATAATTTAAATACAAGAAAATGAAAGAAAGCAATTGCATTCCAGTAGTTAATCTTTTTTTGATATCATCCCGCCCAACCTCAAACTACAAATAGCAGGTATATTTCAACTGCTCCCAGGGCCACTCCCCAGTTGATTCCCACCTTATTATAGTTCCCTACCTAAGGGTTGTTCATCTTCAGTAATTGCATTCTCAATATTCTGCACTGCCCAATCTTTAGAGACATAAGCATGAGGATGAGGAGATTAGAGAGTGGGGTGCTGTTTCCTGCTATTCCAGCTGAGGTCACTTTGGAAGCACCAGTCAACACCTGCTCTTCCTCCAGAGACTCAGACCTTCCCTGGGCTCTTGGGAGTTAGAACCCTTCAAAAAGACATTGGCCACAGTTACAAACCTTCCTTGATAGAAAGGATCCCACTTACCGGGCATTTCCCCTATATGCACAAGATCACGATAGCTGTCACTTGAACACAGTTCTACCTGAGACCCCCTGTGATTGCTGATGGACACACACTGGGATCGATGGGGTCCATGTGCAGCCACTGTGCCTGACTCAGAGCAACTGCCCAGGAGAGCCATCCATGATGATGGAAATGATCTGTCCTTTAAAAATACTCTACTTGGCCTGGAAATGCGGTTGTATGATGAAGGACAGAATGTGTAACTTCACTGAGTTTGTTACTTCAACATATGCAGGCATGTCTGGCTATTGGCTACCTCCTTGGATAGCATAGGTCTATGATCCCAAAACGAGGAAACTGTGACTCTGTCCTGGGGATTCTGCAGTGGAATTTGCTGCCTTGACATGACTGTTCATTTCCATTGGACTCTGGGCTCCTATCATGATTCAGGCACTACATGAGACCCTGGCAACACCAGACAGGAAGGTACACACTCAAGTCCATCTGACCAATGGAATGGTAATAGTTCCTTATGGAAATACATGGTATCTATGCTTGGGGTGAGCGCAGTTTCAATAAACATAATTGTCAATCATATGTGGTACACCTTAAACCAATGTACCCTTGGTGGTCATCTTCACCCGAATGTAAAAGCAGTAACAGCATGGTCACCAGGGTGGTTCCTTTGGTTGAGTATCCCCATTTGGCTTGGGTCATGATCCCAGGGTCCTGAGATACATAATATGCATATGTCAAGACACACACTAATGCAGTCCTTAATATAAATGATTGATGTCAGTGATAGTAATATGTCTACACTGGGTCGTTCTTTGTGATAAATGTTCCATACTGATGTATATTTGTCCATAATTGTGGAAATTATATGCCAAAGGATAGCATAGTAGTGAAATTTTTATATTATATGCTGCATTGTGACATATTTATGATATGATAGTCACAGAGAGAGAGAGAGGCAGAGACACAGGCAGAAGGAGAAGCAGGCTCCATGCACCGGGAGCCTGACGTGGGATTCGATCCCGGGTCTCCAGGATCGCGCCCTGGGCCAAAGGCAGGTGCTAAACCGCTGCGCCACCCAGGGATCCCTGACTGACCATTTAAATTAAGATTTCACACATGAAACATAAAGAATATCACTTAATATATATATCTTAGGATATTTCTCATTAGCATTACACCCTGAGCAAAATTGAATACTGATTTTTTTCAGAGAGCAAAAAAGAAAGTCTAAGGAGCAGAGGTGCAGAGGGAAAGGAAGAGAGAATACTAAGCAGGCTCCCTGTTGAAAATGGGTGAATCTGATGATCTTGAGGTCATGACCAGAACTGAAACCAGGAGGCAGAAACTTAGCTGACAGAAACACCCAGCAGCCCCTAGAACAATAGTTCTTGAGTCACTTTAATGAAAGAATTTTTATCGTACCTTCCATTGTGAATTTTTGTTTCTGCAACTGTAAAATTTTTAGCCCACTTTTCAGTCCAGTTGTACACAGTTTATTTCATAAATTGTTTGTGAAACTATTTGTTTTGGGTTTTTAATTTTACATCCTGGGAAATGGATGAGCATAGGAAGAGCTGTTGACATCTTTATGTTAGAAGACAATCCAAAATGATTGATAACATTATGAGAGTTCAAACTTTTGATCCCATTACACTTCATTCCCTTGCAGAGCCACCTGACTCAGAATGGTCTGTACAAAGACCTTGGGGTAGCAGTAGCCTTAAGTAGCCAACCAAGAATATATGCTAATAAAGTCACAATGAAAACAACACGAAGTACCTCCTCCTCAATATCTAAAAAGATCTGTCATATAATCTAGCAATCTGAGTTTGGGCAAATAGGTCACAAAGAATTAAAATCTGAATTTCACAGAGATATCTACACATGTTCTGCAACACCATTTACAAAACGCAAGAAAAAATGACTTCCTGTGCATCGATGAACAAAAGGATAAAAAAATTAGTGAATCTCTACAATGAAAAGAAATCTCAGTAATTGTGATGTCATGGATGATCTGGGAGGCCATTATGTTAAGAGAAATATGCCAGGCAGTGTATGACAAATGCTGCATGACAACACTTATAGGGGGAACCTAGAATAGTCAGTACACAGCATCAGAGAATAGAGTAGGAGCCAGAAGGAGTGACAAAGAGGGAAATGTTGCAGATAGAGTACAAAGCTTCAGTGATACAAATTCATTGTGTTCTGGATTTCTATCTGCAACCAACAAGCTATGATAAACAACACTGTATTATTCACTTGAAAGTCAGGAAGAGGTTATATGATATCAAATGCACTATTGTCAAAGAACAACAAGAGAATTGCTAGCAGACCCTGTGTGGGGACATACCTTTATTTAGGAGAGACAATATAGAAATACAGAACAACAGCATCTTTGAGAGCTAAGGCATAGTGTTGATGACATGTCAAGAGTTACAATATAATGACGATGGGTTCTGGAACAGGGTCTGTGTTGGATCCCTGTGGGGAGAGGTCCCTGAACACCTGAGATATTCCAAGAGTCCCAGATATCATGCTGTGCACCCCTGAACCAAGGGCTGCCAAGTGTTCACTTGTAATTGAGTATGGTCCACCGGTAATCAAGAAGGCTTCATGTGAGATGGTTGGCAGTATGAATGCTGGGGGAGGATGACCACAGTTGGGGTACAGTTGCCATTACAGATTTTGATTTGGGGGCAACTCCTTTGTGTTTTGGGTCAGGTATTGAAACCAGGAGGTGGATGTCTGAGTTAGGATGTGAACCTTACTCTTGGCCCAGGCAGCCCTCCAGATTATGAAATGTCTTCAACAGGGAACAAAGAGCAAGAGGATTTGAGAGAGAGACTGAGGCGGCCCTTGGTTCAGGGTTTCAGAGCATGATCTCTGCGACCCTTGGAAGGTCTCCGGTATTCAGGGACCTCTCTCCACAGGTATCCAACTCCAGTCGTGTCCTGGACCCCTTCCTCATCATATTGTAACTCTTGGCAAGTCGTTAACACCATGCTTTCAGCTCTCAATGACTGTTGTTCTGTGTTTGTATATTTTCTCACCTAAAGAAAGGTATGTCTCCACACACACTGCTACTAATGATTTTCTCATCCTTTTTTGACATTAAGTGATTTGATATCATCTTATCTCTTCATGATTTTCTTTTCTTTTTTTTTTAGTTTTTATTTATTTATGATACTCACACACACACACACACACAGAGAGAGAGAGAGAGAGAGAGAGAGAGAGAGAGGCAGAGACAGGCAGAAGGAGAAGCAGGTTCCATGCACCAGGATGCCGACGTGGGATTTGATCCTGGGTCTCCAGGATTGCGCTCTGGGCCAAACGCAGGCGCTAAACCGCTGCACAACCCAGGGATCCCTCTTCATGATTTTCAAGTATATACTACAGTGTTGTTTATCACAGGCCCTTGATTGCAGATAGAATTCCAGAACATACTGAATTCATATCATTGAAGCTGGAACACTACTTGCAACATTTCCCTTTTGTTCCTCCTTCTAGCACCTACTCTATTCTCTGATGTTGTGTATTGACTATTCAAGGTTCCCCATATAAGTGCCATCATGCATTATTTATGTTACACTGCCTGCTAATTTCTCTTAACATAAACTCCTCCATAGGCATGAATGTCATCATAATTATTGAGATGTGCTTCCTCTTAATGTGGGATAATATTTCATTGTACAGATAGACTACTTTTTTTATCCTTCTCAATGACGTGAAGTCCTTTCTTATTGTTTGGGTGTTCTGAATGTGGATGTAGATCATGCACAGATATCTGTGAAATTCAGATTTCAACATTTTGTAACCTATTTGCCAAAACATATTGCTAGACTATATGAAAGGTGTCTTTAAATATCGGATGGGGGACTCCAAGTTGTTTTTCATTGTGACTTTTTCAGTTTATTTTCTCTGCTGCCTAGATTAAGAATACACAACTGCTACTTTAAGAATATCACCTTTCTTGAGCACACTCTGCCTCAAAGTGATGTGGAATGGAATCAAAAGTTTGAACTTGACGTGATAATGTTAGCACTTATTTTTGATGGTCTTCTAACAGCAAGATGTCAACAGCTCTTTCTATGGTCATCCATTTCCCAGGATCTACAGTTAAAAATCCAAAATAAAAACTATTTATGAAAACAACTGGGAACACCTGGACTGAAAAGTGGGTGACAATATTTCACATTTGCAGAAAGTGTGAATTCACCCATCAAAGGAGTCAATGGAAAGTGACACGAAAATTCATTCATTAAATTCACTCAAGAAATGTTGATCTAGGGGGTAACTGAATATTTCTGTCAGGTAAGTTTCTGGCTCCTTGTTCCAACTCTGGTCATTACCACAAGGTCCTCAGATTCGCCCATATTTAGCATGGAATCTGCTTGGTATTGTCTCTTCTTTCCTTCTGTCCATCTCCATCTTACACATTCTCTTTTGCTCTCTCTCTCTCTCTCTCTCTCCAAAAAAATATTAAATTTTGCTCAGTGTGCCATGCTAAAAACAAACACACTAACCCATATTCTGTTTCATGTGTGAAAAATGTGAATTTAAGTGGTCAGTCATTAGTTCATACCCAAAATAGTAAAACGCATTGAGAACTTTCAATTGGTCTGATTAAATGGTAGCGGTTGAAACGCTAACTTTTGGAAATATTAGTCCATGTTTACTATTAGCAAATAAAATTCTTTTTTGCAAGAATAAAATTATTTTTTATTGATGTTCATTTGCCAACATACAGAATAAAACCCTGTGCTCATCCCATCAAGTGACCAACTCAGTGCCCACCACCCAGTCACACCCACCCCCCGCCCTCCTCCTGTTCAAAATCCCCTAGTTCGTTTCCAAGAGTTAAGGCTCTTCCATGTTCTGTCTACTTTTCTGATGTTTCCTACCCATTTCTCCTCTCTTCCCCTCTATACTTTTTCACTATATTTATATTCCCAAATGAATGAGATCATATAATGTTTGTCCTGAAATTGACTAATTACCTCCAGTTCCATCCACATCAAAAAAAGGGGTGGGTACTTGTCATTTATAATGGCTGAGTAATATTACATTCTATACATAAACAACATCTTCTTTTTTTTAAACATCTTCTTTATCCATTCATCTTTTGATGGACACTGAGGCTCCTTCCATAGTTTGGCTATTTTGGACATTGCTGCTATAAACATCGAGTTGCAGGTGTCCCAGCATTTCATTGCATCTGTATCTTTGGGGTAAATCCCCAGCAGTGCAATTGCTGGGTCATAGGGCAGATCTATTTTGAATGATTTGAGGAACCTCCACACAATTTTCTAGAGTGGCTGCACCAGTTCACATACCCACCAACAGTGAAAGAGGGTACCCTTTTCTCTGCATCCTCTCCAACTTTTGTGGTTTACTGCCTTGTTAATTTTCCCCATTCTCACTGGTGTGAGGTGGTATCTCATTGTGGTTTTGATTTGTATTTCCCTGATGGTAAGTGATGCGGAGCACTTTCTCATGTGCTTGATGGACATGTTGATGTCTTCCTCTGTGAGATGTCTCTTCATGTCCTTTGCCCATTTCATGATTGGATTCTTTGTTTCTTTGCTGTTGAGGTGAATAAGTTCTTTATAGATCTTGGAAACTAGCCCTTTATCTGATACGTCATTTGCAAATATCTTCTCCCATTCTGTAGGTTGGATTCTAATTTTGTTGACTGTATCCTTTGCTGTGCAAAAGCTTCTTATCTTGATGAAGTCCCAATAGTTCATTTTTGCTTTTGTTTCTCTTGTCTTCATGGATGAATCTTGCAAGAAGTTACTGTGGCCATGTTCAAAAACGGTGTTGCCTGTGTTCTTCTCCGGATTTTGATGGAATCTTACTCACATCTTGATCTTTCATCCATTTTGAGTTTATCTTCGTGTATGGTGCAAGTGAGTGGTCTAGTTTCCCTCGTCTGCATGTGGATTTCCAAGTTTCCCAGCACCATTGATTAAAGAGACTGTCTTTCTTCCAGTGGATAGTCTTTCCTCCTTTATTGAATATTAGTTGACCATAAAGTTGAGGGTCCACTTCTGCATTCTCTATTCTGTTCCATTGATCTATGTATCTGATTTTTGTGCCAGTACCACACTGTCTTGATGACCAGAGCTTTGTAGTACAACCTGAAACCTGGCATTGTGATGCCCCCAGCTCTGGTTTCTTTTCTAAAAATCCCCTGGCTATTCAGGGTCTTTTCTGATTCCACACAAATCTTAAAATTATTTATTCTAACTCTCTGAAGAAAGTCCATGGTATTTTGATAGGTATTGCATTAAACGTGTAAACTGCCGTGGGTAACATTGACATTTTCACAATATTAATTCTGCCAATCCATGAGCATCGTATATTTACCATCTCTTTGTGTCTTCCTCAATTTCTTTCAAAAGTGTTCTTTGGTTTAAGGGTATAGATCCTTTACCTATTTGGTTAAGATTATTTCTAGGTATCTTATGTTTTTGGGTGCAATTGTAAATGAAATTGACTCCTTAATTTATCTTTCTTCAGTCTCATTGTTAGTGTGTAGAAATGCCACTGACTTCTGGGCATTGATTTTATATCTTTCCACAGTGCAAAATTGCTGTATGTGTTCCAGCAATCTTGGGGTGGAGTCTTTTGGGATTTCTATGTAGAGTATCATGTCGTCAGCAAATAGGGAGAGTTTGACTTCTTCTCTGCCATTTTGAATGCCTTTAATATCTTTTTGTTGTCTGATTGCTGAGACTAGGACTTCTAGTACTATATTGAATAGCAGTGCTGAGAGTGGACATCCCTGTCTTTTTCCTTATCTTAGGGGAAAGGCTTCCAGTGCTTCCCCATTGAGAATGACATTTGCTGTGGGCTTTTCGTAGATAGCCTTTAAGATGTTGAGAAATGTTCCCTCTATCCCTACACTCTGAAGAGTTTTGATCAGGAATGGAAGTGTATTTTGTCAAATGCTTTCTCTGAATCTATTGAGAATATCATATGGTCCTTGGTTTTTCTCTTGCTGATGTGAGGAATCACATTGTTTGTTTTATGAGTGTTGAACCACCTTGTGTCCTGGGAATAAATCCTACTTGCTCATAGTGAATAATTTTCTTAATGTACTGTTGGATCCTACTGGCTAGTGTCTTGTTGAGAATTTTTGTATCCATGTTCATCAGGGATATTGGTTTATAATTCTCCTTTTTGGTGTGGTCTTTGGTTTTAGATTTAAGGTGATGCTGGCCTCATAGAATTAATTTGGAAGGACTCCATCTCTTTCTATCTTTCCAAACAGCTTTAGTAGAATAGGTATGATGTCTTCCTTAATTTTTTGATAGAATTCCCCAGGGAAGCCATTTGGCCCTGAACTTTTGTGTATTGGGAGGTTTTTTTTTTTTTAAATAAATCTTTTTTTTTAATGTTTATTTATTTATGATAGTCACAGAGAGAGAGAGAGAGAGAGAAAGGCAGAGACATAGGCCGAGGGAGAAGCAGGCTCCATGCACCGGGAGCCCGACGTGGGATTCGATCCCGGGCCTCCAGGATCGCGCCCCGGGCCAAAGGCAGGCACTAAACCACTGTGCCACCCAGGGATCCCATTGGGAGGTTTTTGATGACTGCTTCAATTTCCTCCCTGGTTATTGGCCAGTTCAGGTTTCCTATTTTTCCTGTTCCAGTTTTGCTATTTTGTGGCTTTCCAGAAATGCATCCATTACTTCTAGATGGCCAAATGTATTGGCATATAGCTGTTCATAATATATTTTTAAAATCATTTGTATTTCCTTGGTGTTGGTAGTGGTCTCTCCTTTCTCATTCATGATTTTACTAATTTCACTCTTCCTTTTAATAAGGATGGCTAATGGTTTATCTATCTTATTAATCTTTCAAAGAACGAACTCCTGGTTTTGTGGATCTGTTCCACAGTTTTCTGCTCTCCATTTCGTTGAGTTCTGCTCAAATCTTTATTAACTATCTTCTGCTGGGTGTAGCATCTATTTGCTGTTTTTCTCTAGCTCCTTTAGGTGTAAGGCTAGCGTTTGTATTTGTGTTCTTTCCAGTTTTTGGATGGATGCTTGTATTGCTATGTATTTCCCCCTCAGGACTGTTTTTTCTGTATCCCAAGATTTTGAACAGTTGCATCTTCATTCTCATTAGTTTCCATGAATCTTTTAAATTCTTACTTAATTACCTAGTTGACGCTTTCTTCTTTTAGCAGGATGGTCCTTAACCTCCACGTGTTTGAGGTCCTTCCAAACTTCTTCTTGTGATTTAGTTCTAATTTCAAGGCATTATGGTCTTGGAATATGCAGGGGACAATCCCAATCTGTGGGTATCGGTTCAGACCTGATTTATTATCCAGTATGTGGTCTATTCTGGAGAAAGTTCCATGCGCACTTGAGAAGAATTTGTATTCAGTTGAGTTTGGATGTAAAGTTCGTAGATATCTGTGAAATCCATCTGGTCCAGTGTATCATTGAAAGCTCTCATTTCTCTGGAGAGGTTGTGCTTAGAAGACCTATCGAGTGTAGAAAGTGCTAGATTGAAGTCACCAAGTATAAGTGTATTATTATCTAAGTATGTCTTAATTTTGGTTCTTAATTGATTGATATATTTGGCAGCTCCCACATTCGGTGCATATATATTGATGTTTGTTATGTCCTCTTCTTTAATAGATCCTTTAATTGTGATATAGTGTCTGTCTTTTTCTCTCAGTACAGTCTTCGGGGTAAATTTAGGTCATCTGATATAAGGATGGCTACTCTAGCTTTCTTTTGGGGACCATTTGAATGGTAAATGTTTCTCGAACCTTTTATTTTCAGGCTGTAGATGTCCTTATGTCTAAAATGAGTCTCTTGTAGACAGCAAATAGATGGGTCCTGCTTTTTTATCCAGTCTGAAACCCTGCACCTTTTGATAGGGTCTTTATGCCCATTCACGTTCAGAATTACTATTGAAACATGAGTTTACTGTCATCATGATATCTATTCAGTCCCTGTTTTTGTGGATTGTTCCATTGTACTTCTTCTTAAAGGGGAATTTTAAGAGTCGCCCTTAAAATTTCTTGCAGAGCTGGCTTGGAGGTCACATATTCTTTCAGTTATTGCCTGTCTTGGAATCTCTTTATCTCTTATTAAATTCTTAATGAGAGCCTTGCTGGATAAAGTATTCTTGGCTGCATGTTCTTCTCATTAAACACCCTGAATATATCCTGCAAGTCTGGCCTGTCAGGTCTCTGTGGAGAGGTCTTCTGTTAACCTAATACTCCTCCCCATATAAGTTATGGATTTCTTGTCTCCTGCTACTTTAAGGACCTTCTCTTTATGTTTGGAATTTGCAAGCTTAACTATTAAATGTCGAGGTGTTGAAAGGTTTTTATTGATTTTAGTGGGGGATCTCTGTATTTCCTGGATCTGAAAGCCTGTTTCCCTTCCCAGATTAGGAAATTTTTCATCTATGATATGTTCAAATACATATTCTGGACCTCTGTCCCCTTTGGCGCCCACGGGAACCCCCCAAAAACGTAGATTTTTTCTTTCTCAGGCTGTCACTTAATCCCCTTAATCTATTCTCATGATCTTTTAATTGTTTGTCTCTTTTTACCTGTTTCCCTCTTTGCCATCAACTTGTCTTCTATGTCACTCACTCATTCTTCCACCTCGTCGTTAGGACTTCTTGGTTGGATTGTATCTCATTCAATTGATTTTTAATTTCTGCCTAATTAGATCTAAATTCCGCAGTCATGAAGTCTCTTGAGTTCTTTATGCTTTTTTTCAAGAGCCAACAGTAACTTTATAATAGTGCTTCTGTATTGGCTTTCTGACATTGAATTGTAATCCAAATTTTGTGACTCTTTGGGAGAGAAGACTTTTCTGATTCTTTCTTTTGAGGTGAGGTTTTCTATCTAGTCATTTTGCTTAGTGCAGAGTGGCCAAAAACCAGTTGTACTGGGGAAACGAGAAAAAGAGAGAAGAGAAAGAAGAAAATATAAAGAAAAAAGAAAAAAGAAAAAAGAAGAAAAAAGAAAAAAGAAAAAAGAAAAAAGAAAGGGATAAAAAGAGAAAAAAAAAGAAAGAAAAAAGGGGAGGAAGGAAACAGAAAGCAAAAAGCAAAAAAAAAAAAAAAATCCAAAACAAGGTGGAGTATCCTTTGATTCTGCATACTGTAGGTCCCTTGACTTCCCCTGGAACTTTCCAGTGCTGCTTGGTCAATAATTTGTTTTTCCCCTGTCTGTCTAGCTGGTCTTCTGGGGAGGGCTTGTTGTGCTGATTTTCAGGTGTTAGCACTTCTGGATGCTGCTCAGCCCCCTCCCTGGTGCAGATCTCAGGGACTGATGTTTAAGCTGCTTATCCGCTGAGGTCACTGAGGCTCAGTTGGGGTTTTTTACCCTGTGAGGTCCCAGGAGGAACAACCACAGTGGTGTTGGCAAGCTCTGGATCCCTGGATTCAGCTTCGACACTATCTAGAGAGCTCTCAGTCTGCAGGGACCTGGATGCTCTGGGGTGGGGTCTCTGATCTGCAGCAAATAAAATTCTTATTATTTTTTAATAAATTTGATCTTATTATTGACATGAGAATTAGGCTGACTTCACAATGTAGCATATAATATAAAAATTTCCTTATCACTCTATCTTTTGGCATATAATTTTCACAATTATTCACACCTGTATCAGTGTGGAACATTTATCACAAATTACGAAGCAATGTAGGCATATTACTGTTATTGACATTGAGCACTTATATTAAAGAATGCTCTGTGTTATTTAATAGTGTGTGTTTGGCATAATCAAACAGGAACCTGGGTTCAGGGCCCGAGTCAAAGGTAGATACTTAAACAAAGGAACCACTCTAGTTACTAAGTTATTCCTGCATTTAAATTCGGTGAAGAAGACCCACAACGATACATTAGTTTGAAGTGTACCACCTATGATTGGCACTTATGTTTATTGAAACTGCACTCACCCCGAGCATTGATACCATGTGACCCCACAGAGAATTGTTACCATTCCATTGCTCATATTCCCTATGTTGTACCTTTCACCCTGCCTTTTTAAATTAATCTGTGGAAGCCTGTCCAGTCTGCTCTCATAATTATGGCTATTTTTAAACGGTATATATGCAGTGTTTATGTCTTCCCATAATGGATGATTTTTATAAAAACAGATTTGTGAATAAATACAATCAAGTAATAGGCTAAATAGAACAGATGAGGGAGCCCTGGGTGGTGCAGTGGTTTAGCGCCTGTCTTTGGCCCAGGGCGCAATCCTGGAGACCCGGGATCGAATCCCACGTCGGGCTCCTGGTGCATGGAGCCTGCTTTTCCCTCTGCCTATGTCTTTGTCACTCTCTCTCTCTCTCTCTCTCTCTGTGACAATCATAAATAAATACAGATTAAAATAAATAAATAAATAAATAAATAAATAAATAAATACTGATGATAACGATTGCCTAACATTGAAAAAGCCCTCAAAAATGGTTGAAATCAAGTGCAAAATTGTACAAAACAGCTGACAGCATATGTTGATCTACAAAGGTAGAAATGGCTTTGGAAGATGTTGAGAAGGTTGGAACATTTAGCTCAGCTTCACAACAACACTATGAGAGAAAGGAAACTATCTTTGGATTTGATGGGCACATCAGTTCTATTTTACATTAATTATTTCCTGTTAAATAAAGTTGCTTATGCCTTTTTAAAAGTTTTTATTTATTTGAGAGAGGGAGAGAGACAGCAAGAGAGAGTGTGTGCAAGGAAAGGGAAAGGGAATGTGGAGAAACCTAACCTCACTGAGCAAGGTGCCCAAAGAGGAGATGGAACCCAGGCCCTTGGACCTTGGCCTGAGCTGAAGGTTTTTCCTCATCCACCAAAGAGGATGGCCTCGTAGTAACTCCCTTTATGCTTATTACCCAGGCATTAGCTTCCAGTTTCCCCTGTATCTATATAAACACTCACAAATACTGGAGCACAACTAAAAATGCACTGATATTTTTTGTCCTCCTAGATGTTCCCAAGACTGTGGTGCCAGATTTTGTCCACCTCAAGTCATTGACCTTGCGGTATACATTCAATAGTACAATTAAATTTGCAAATTCTCTCCCAAGTAAATCTGCAGGGCTGGAATCATACAGAAGCAAAAACTAGTGTTTTCAGTTAACGGGACACAGGTGGTGACCCTTAAGTGGGGAGTGAAGAAAAATATGTGTGCTATTTGATACTTACAGCATACAGGTTATATCTCCTCCAAGAATGAGCAGGAGCATTTAAGAAACAACTAGGAGCACCAGGGTGAAATTAAAACATTTCTAATCCACCAGGAATTGATGAGAATGACCGTGTATATACCTAGATAATTCATATTGAATCCAAAATCCAAGAGAGGAATCTTAGTGCTTCCTCTTTCCTTGCAATATCTTCATTATTTGAACTGGAGCATTTTTCTAAGTCTTGGTCTTTGTTTTCCAGGAAGACCTATCTTTTCCACCCTGTTAATTTGTTTAGACTGTTTCCAGATATCCTGGGTGCTTCAATTAGGGTGTGTTACGCCAAGTTGTGTCACCTACAGGCCCTCCAACTGCTTCTCTTATCTCCTTTTTGTAGTAAAGCCCTTTGCAAAAGACTTGCCAGTGTGTTGTGGTACACGTAAGGGCTTCGTGTCCCTTTTCATGTATGTTTGTGAGGGAGGTCTCCAGTTTTTAGTTTAGCTCAGTTGACAGCAGGAAATGAAAGAGTTACTATTCCAACAGCACTTCTTTCAATCCATGAATGAAATTGAAAGTCATTGCCTACTCTACCTGGAACTTTTAACTGCCTCATTATTTAATTAGTTTGCTTTGTATTTATTTCACGAATGGTAGGGCATTTTCAGGATATCCCCATCGGTAGAAAAAAAAGGGGTGGTTTTATAATATAATGATGGAGTGATAATGAATTTTGACCCCATCCTCTATATCTTCTTCTTCCTTTATATAAGATCCTATTTTTGTTTTAGGAAAGTATTGTGGAAAAAAAAAAAAAAAAGGAAAGTATTGTGGTCACCTAAAATACCAACTGACAAATGAGTACATTTTCTAAGTGCCATGGTTAATTTAGTCTTTTGATGATGCCAAGACTGAACATTTTGCTTGGGTTTTCCCTCTGCTTAAACATGTCCCAATATGAGTGGGCTCATATATTTTTAATTGTGTGTGGGTCCAATACAGGACTGGATCCCAGAACCTGAGTTGATGTACTGAGACAGAGTCAGATGCTTAATTATCTGAGACACCCAAGCCTCCAGAAAGGGTTCTGCACAAAAGAATGGGACTTAGTACCCTTGTAGATAGAGTAGGAGCTACAGAAGGATGAGTAGTCTGTAGAGAGTGGAGAGGGAACAAAGGGAAGGAACAAAGGGAACAAAGAAGGAGAAGGAAAGAGGCCCACACAGAACTAGTGCAGTCAAAGCCCACTGCCTGTCATTCCTTATCCCTAGCTGATCATAATGTTACTGAGACCAACCGTCAGTGGAACCTTGTGTGGCTTAGATGTCATCCATTAAGCCACCTGTCTATAGCCTAAGTAACCACTTTCTTTGTGAATTCATAATAGGTGCTCATCAAGGTTTGTTCCATTGACAGAAATCCAACTTCAGTCAGAGTTGTCATTTGACAGTCATTTAGAATGTCATGGATTCTGAGTTAGTTTGGGAGATGGACAGGCCACTCACTGGTCACTGAGGGTGGTCAGCTGGTCCCTGAGAGACCTCTAATGACACAGCTGGTGGTGTCAATGCTGAGGAGGATGGCCACATTTGGGCTTCTCTAGCCATTTTAAGAGGTTATCCTAGGGAAGTGCATTGTGTTTGGGGTCAGGTTGGGAGGTGGGAGGCTGATTTGTATTTGCACTTTATTCTTTGCTCTAGGACCTCCCCCAGGGTATGTAGTATCACCCGCAGTAAACCTGGTATAGGAGAAATTGAGGAGGAGACTGACAGAGATCCAGGTTCTGGGGTATTTTCCATGAACTCAAGTACCTGAGGGACATTTCAGATGTTAGAGAAACTTCTCTAAACCGAAGCAACTCCATTTTTCTTCTGGACCCACTGCCTATCAGTTTGATAGCTCTTGGTAAGTCACAAACATCATGCCCCCAATGAATGTGTTGTTCCTTCATTCTCTTTGTGTATATAGAAGAATTTGCCCACACAGTATCTACTAGAGCTCATCTTTTTCATTAGTTTAGGCTCTGCCTTTGGAAATATCATTGCAGTAACTTTCGCAAATGTTATACAACTTGCTTAATCAAGGGCTCTATGTTGTAAAGAGCCCTTGCTGAATATATTTATTTCCTATCACCTCCTTTTCCTCTTTTGTTCTTTCTCCCAGCCACTATTTTACTTTCTTCTTCTTTGTCTTTGACTATTTGAGATTCCAAATATACATGACATCATGCAATATTTGTCTTACAAATCCTGACTCATTTCACACAACATAATGGCTTCCAGGGCCATCCATGTTGTCAACAATGTTAAGATTTCCTTCCATGAAATAGAGTAATATCCCATTTCATGGATGGACTCCATTTTCTTTATCCATTTGCTTATCAGAGGACATGAAATTGTTTTTATAATCATATCTGTTGTGTTTAGTGCAGAGCATGCACAGATATCTCTCTGAAGTTCAGCTTTCAGTCTTTAAGATGTGTTTCTGAAAGTCATTATGCTCCTGTATATTGTAGTTTTAATTTTTTTACAGGATTTCCATATTGTTTGTCATAATGACTGCATCATTTTACATTCTCTATTGGGTCTTTTAAGTATAGAGCAATTACATGTCATATTAAAGCCCCAGTGAATCAGAACCTCTGAATCAGGTGGCTCTTCTAGGCAAACAATAAAGAATGGGATTAAAGTTTTGAACTCTGAAAAGGTTATCAGCCCCTCCTTATGGTCTTCTGAAAGCACATTCTGAAGGGTCTAAATTCAAGAGCCTCCAAAAATAATACATAGCAAGGATTGTAAGCCTGTGTGCCTCCTCAAGAGAGACAGAACATTCCATCTCATGAAAAAACAACGGACATGATATAAATGGCTCACTTGCAGTTACCATGGAAATTCAATCATGGATTTAAATATAGCTATGCTAGGGACACCTGGTTGACTCAGTCATGTAAGTGTCCAACTCTTGATTTTGCCCTAGATCATATTCTCATGCTCATGAGATGTAGCTTTGGGAGTAGCTCTGTGCTGCGTATAGAATCTGCTAAGAATCCCTTAGTCTTTTCCACCTCCCTCCAGTGCTCACACTATATCACTCTGTTGCTCAAAAAAAAATCATTACTTTAGTTTGCTCATTGTCCCATTCTTAAGAGAAAAGTACTAAACCACATTGTTTTTGTTTTGCCTGTGAATAATTGAGATATCCTGGTGAGACATTACTCTATAATCAGAATAGTCAAAATGTACTTTATAGTTAGGTTGTCATTTTTACTTATGATTTATTACGTAAATAATTTATTGGAGATAATATTAAAAGGATGGAAATAGAGAATATGAGTTGGGACACGCTTAGACAGAGAATTTAGCTACCCGTTATGGGGTAGAACAACATGGAGCTGAATCCTGAACAAGGGATCATGCATTATCCCAAGGGTGGACAATTAAGTGACGGTTTCCACTAGCACCCTACAACTCAAATGTGATCATCGTTAATGGTACTTATTTTGAATCTAATATTTGGATATTAATATAGTGTAAAACATTAGCAAATGAAAGTCCATTATTGTTTTTAATCAATAGATGGTATTACATAGAATATAACTGATCTTTAACTATGAATGACTTTAGGAAGCCAGGTGGAACATAGTGTTTGAAATAATGACACTAAAGTAAGTGAAAGGATACCTGGAGGAAGTTGTTTCTCCTGAAGGGTGTGTCGCTCCAGTCCACTCAGGATGGGGATTAAAACATTTCTCAAACAAGCAGGAGAAACTGTTGTTGAGGGAATATACCCCATCACACACTTTATCACCAGCTTCGGTGTCGCCAATGGTAAGCATCCTCTCAAATAAGGTAACGCTTGAGAATAGACAATGACTCAGCCCTCCTCCCACCAGGAATTATGTATTTCATCTCATATGGAAGGTGTCTGGTTTTCATCGGAATTTCTGTGGAAAGCAACCAAGTATGCGACATTCGATCCTTGGTCAAAGATACTCATGCTCATTTTGACAATATTTATTTGATCTTCTATGAAGTTCTAGATGAACACTCTCATTCAGAAGGGATCATATGGTGCTTCTAGCAGGACATATAATACCCATCAGCACATTGGTCATACTGCTCAGGAATAACACAGGTAGGGATGCCTGAGTCAGTTAGTTAAGAGTTTTCCTTTGATTCAGATCAGGCTGTCTGGGACCTGAAATAAGCTTAGCGTGGGTCTCCTTTATCAGTAACATGTCTGTCTTTCTCTGTCCAACTACCCCTCTCACTTCTCCTGCTCACTCTTTCTCTAAGATACATAAAGAAGAATTTTAATAAACTAAAAAAAAAACAATTCTCGGATGGTGGATCACTATAGATAGAGGGGTACTGAACATGATGGCTTTGTTTATGAAGCTTGTGATGAACTGTCACTGTTGGGACACTAACGGTGTTAGGATTGTGAAATATGCTGTGCTATGGTATTTTTTATTTTTATTTTTATTTTTATTTATTTTTATTTATTTATTTATGACAGAGGGAGGGAGGGAGCGCAGAGGGATTTGCAGACTCTGTGCAGGGAACCTGACGTGGGACTTTATCCCAGGTCTCCATGATCTCACCATTGGATGAAGGTGGCGTTAAACCACTGGGCCACTGGTGCTGCCTGGATTTTTTTGTTTTTGAGAATGAGAGAGGCCATCGTTCAGTGTCAGTGGCACATACATCCTGAAGAACTCTCTTATTCTTTCTCTCTCCTCCCTTTCTCTGGATTTCTGTGTCTATATCTGTGTCTCATTCTCTCAATTCACTGTCTCTGTGTCACACACACACTCGGATACACAACTCTGTTGCATTGCACAGTGTTAAACGAGTCTCTGAACCCTAAGCTTCATGCACTCACAACCAAACCACAGAGTGACTATAATAGCTTCCTAGTATTGTAGAATCATGGACATATTTTCTGACCTAGAAAATCTGCCTATCTCATACACTGACAAGCCCCAGGAACATGGAACAAGTTGGCTGTCCTGAAAAAAGCAAGGTTGCCCCCATCTGCCTTATTATTTAGAGGTTTTCATATGCAAGAGATGGATTCCAGAATACAAACCACTTTTGCTGGTTTCTGAGATGACCTGCACTTACACAAAAAGAGGATACCATGAGGAAATGGTCATGTGTGTACTTTGTCATTGGTTCTCCTGATGAGTATTTAATAGCATATGATGAACAAGAGTAAGGCAAAAGACTTTCAAATGAAGCACAGTTTGCACCCTTGAAAAAGAATGAGCTATTCCTTGGGGATTGATCTCTCCAGTTCACTAAAGGAGCAACATGAAATTCTTAACTCAAGATGGAAAAAATGTATATGAGAAACAGGTCTCTGTCTACGCTCTTTATAACCTCCCCTTCCATCACCCCATGAAAATGGTCCTTCTAAAAAAATACACTGTTCTTTGTCATATCTTTTTTTTAAATTTTTTTAATTTATTTTTTATTGGTGTTCAATTTACTAACATACAGAATAACCCCCAGTGCCCGTCACCCATTCACTCCCACCCCCCGCCCTCCTCCCCTTCCACCACCCCTAGTTCGTTTCCCAGAGTTAGCAGTCTTTACGTTCTGTCTCCCTTTCTGATATTTCCCACACATTTCTTCTCCCTTCCCTTATATTCCCTTTCACTATTATTTATATTCCCCACATGAATGAGAACATATAATGTTTGTCCTTCTCCGACTGGCTTACTTCACTCAGCATAATACCCTCCAGTTCCATCCACGTTGAAGCAAATGGTGGGTATTTGTCATTTCTAATAGCTGAGTAATATTCCATTGTATACATAAACCACATCTTCTTTATCCATTCATCTTTCGTTGGACACCGAGGCTCCTTCCACAGTTTGGCTATCGTGGCCATTGCTGCTATAAACATCGGGGTGCAGGTGTCCCGGCGTTTCATTGCATTTGTCTCTTTGGGGTAAATCCCCAACAGTGCAATTGCTGGGTCGTAGGGCAGGTATATTTGTCATATCTGAATTCACTCCAAAGAGCAAAAAAGTCCCATTTCTAATTCAGGAGAACAGGAAAGCATTCTATAGAAGAAACTGGAGATTCCTTCATTGACTTCTCATGGAAAAATTCCTGTACCACACACTTAGCAATATTTAGAAGGACACAGAGTAACTGCCAATGCATTGAGTGTGGTTCTCAGGAATTACTGAGAGATCACTGTTTATATGGATACAGGGCATGACTGTATTGTAGTCATTGATAAATAAGAATCATATGAGGGTCTGGGGGGTAACCTTTTTGGTGCATGAGGGAAAGCCTTCAGCTCAGGTCAAGGTCCCAGTGTCCTGGAATCCATACAGTAGTTGGGTATTGCTCAGCTTGAAATGTCTTTCTCCCTTACACTCTGCCCTTCTCTTTTCTTATGTTCTCTCAAATAAATAAATACAATCTTCAAAAATGTCAGTGACCACCTCAAATAGCCTGACATACTCAATGCATGAATAGAACCGATCTGCACATTGAATCCAATAATGAGATTCCATCGCTCACGTAGCTTGTTGTGAAACCCAGCTAAAAGCTCCTACCTCCTGGACATCTGGCAAAATCATTTCTGTCTCTATATAAACAGGTCCTCTCCTGTCTACTGTAACTTTTTTCCCTTGATTTTACCCATAATCTTCGTAGGTTTGATTCAGTACTAGCAATTATTCTCTTTTTTTCTATTTTGTCTCGTAGTCCATTGTATTTATTCACTAATCATGTTTTTTAAGATTTTATTTATTTATTAATGAAAGACACACAGAGAGAGGCTGAGACATAGGCAGAGGGTGAAGCAGGCTCTGTGTGGGGAGGCTGATGTGGGATTCGATCTCAGGCCCATAAGACCATGACCTGAGCAAAAGAAAGAGACTCAACCACTGAGCCATCAGGTATATCGCTATTTGGATTTGATGGAAATATTCCATCAGGGAGACATTTAAATACTGGAAGTATGCCATTTACCAATAGTGATATCAGTGAAATAGAGTGGCAGGGACAGGCTCCCCATTATTCATTAAATAAGTCACAGAATTAAGAGGGGCAAGATTGTGGAAGTTTAGTGTCCCCAAGTCATCTGTACCCTTTGAAAGATAAATTTCAAATAATCTGGAAACCTATTAATTCTGTCTGAAATTTAAAGAGAGAAGAGCTGGAATTCTACAGTGAGAAGAGTTTACACTTTTATCAAGGTAGGAAGATGGGGAAAAATAAAGAAATAAAAAAGCATCCAAGTGGGAGGGGCCACTGCGAGGAACTGCATTGAGTCCCCCAGGACAGGGAAGCCCAACGCCAGAGAAGCAGGAGCTTTACCAATCTTCCCGGATGGAAAGGCATTCACAGGGAGCTCAGGCAGGATCCCTGGAGGGGCAGAGATGTCCTCAGGCTCCCAGGGACACTAACAGAGGAACTGCGTCCCAGGGGGGTGGAGCACGCCACACATCTAGGGCCGAGCTTCAGCCCTTTATGCACCCAGTGGGGCCTCCAGAGCAGCAGAGGTGGTGGCTCCATAGAGGCTCAATGTGGAGGGGGCTGTGTGGCCCATGGAGCAGCTCAGGTGACAGCTTGGGTGGTCGCTACACAAACAGACCTGTGGGGCCCTCGGAACTGTTTGGGTGCGGCTCAGGCGGTGGCCCTGGGATTGCAATTCCAGCAGCGCAGTCCCCAGAGTTCAGGGCACCAAGGGACAAAGCCCAAGATCCGGTGCTTCCCCCCCCCCACCTCAGGGAGAGGCAGAGGATGAGAAGACACAGGACAAAAAGGATGCTCCTCCACTGGGTGAACCTGAGCTGTGCAGATAGGCACACCCCACCCCCAGAGTATCCAGACCCCTGCAGACTGGGTGCTTCAGTAGTTGCTGTGAGATCTGAATCCAGAGTTGGAGGCTGGCCGCCTCCACTGTTGTTATTCTTCTTGGTGTCACCTTGTACCTGGGACTGAACAGGAGCCTCACAGGATAAAAAGTTTCCTATGAGACGTGCACCTGGCAGGGGAATGGGCAATCTGTCAGGTGCACACACATGGCAATCAGCACAACAGACACCTCCACCAGACAACCACTTAGAAGGACAAAGGAAAAGCAGGTTATTGAACAAGCAGCACTGGAAAGTTCCAGGGGAAGTCGAGGGATTTACAGTATATAGAATCAGAGGATACTCCTTGTTTTTTGTTTCTGCTGGTCCCCCCTTTTTTACTCTCTCTTTTTCTCCCCTTTCCAGGACAACTTGTTTTTGGCCACTCTGCATTAAGCAAAATAACTAGATGTAAAAACTCACCACAAAAGAAAGAATCAAGAACAGTACTCTCTCCCATAGAGTTACAAATGTTTTATTACAATTCAATGTCAGAAAGCCAATTCAGAAGCACAATTATAAATATACAGGTGGCTGTAGAAAAAAGCATAAATATTTCGAGATTTCATGACTGCAGAATTTAGATACAATCAGGACGGAATTAAAAATCAATTGAATGAGATGCAATCCAAACTGGAGGTCATAATGAGGAGGGTTAACAAGGGAGAAGAACAAGTGACTGACACAGAACACACATTGATGGCAAGGAAGTAAACTGAGGAAAAAAAAACAATTAAAAGATCATGAGGATACATTAAGGGAAAGAAATGACAGCCTCAGAAGGAAAAATCTATGTTTTATTGGGTTCCAGAGGGCGCCAAAAGGGACAGAGGTTTGGAAAGTGTATTTGAACAAATCATAGCTGAGAACTTCCCTAACTTGGGAAAGGACACAGACATTCAGATCCAGGGCATAGAGAGATCCCCCCTAAAATGAATGCAAACTGCTCAATGCCTCGATACTTAATAGTGAAACTTGTAAATTCCAAAGATAAAGAGAAGATCCTTAAAGCAGCAAGTGACAAGAAATTTCTAACTTTTATGGGAAGAAATATTAGATTAACAGCAGACTCTCCACAGAGACCAGGCAGGCCAGAAAGGGATGGCAGGATATATTCAGGGTCCTAAATGAGAAGACCATGCAGCCAAGAATACTTTATATAGCAAGGCTCTCATTCAGAATAGAAGAAGAGATCAAGAGCTTCCAAGATAGGCAGGAACTGAAAGATATATGACCGCCAAACCAGCTCTGCAAAAAATATTAAGGGGGACTCTATAAAAGAAATAGGATGTCTAAGGAAACAATTTAGAGAAACAGAGATTGAATAGGTATTATGATGACACTAAATTCATATCTTTCAAAAGTAACTCTTAACATGAATGGGCTTAACGACACCATCAAAAGGCTCAGGGTTTCAGACTGGATAAAAAAGCAAAACCCATCTATTTGCTGTCTACAAGAGACTCATTTGAGGCCCAAGGACAGCTACAGCCTGAAAATAAAATGTTGCAGAACCATTCACCATTAACATGGTCCTAATAACAAAGCAAGGGTAGCAATCCTCACATCAGATAAATTAAATTTTATTCTAAAGACTGTCTGTCGTAAGAGATGAAGAGGGACACTATATCATACTGAAAGGGTCTATCCAACAGAGGACTTAAAAATCATGAATATTTATGCCCCTAATGTGGGAACTGCCAAGTATATCAATCAATTAGCAAACAAATAAAAACATACTTACATAATCATATACTAACACTGGCAGACTTCAACATGATGTTTATGGTAATGACAGACCTCACCATCTCCATCACCATCTCCAAGCAACAAGAGATTTATTTTTTATTGGAGTTCAATTTGCCAACACATAACATAGCACCCAGTGCTTATCCCACCAAGTGCCCCCTCAGTGCCGATCACCCATTCACCCCAAAACCCCCCATCCTCCCCATCCACTACCCATTTTTTATTGCCTGGAGTTAGGTCACTCATTTTATGTCATCCTCACTGATATTTTCAGTCATTTTTTTCTCCTTCTCCTTTATTCCCTTTCACTAATTTTTATATTCCCCAAATGAATGAGACCATATAATGTTTTTTTTTAATTAAAATAGGATTTATAACTGAAATGTGTCTTAAGCACATCTACAATCAATGTGTCTGTTCACTGATGGTATTTATGTGAGATCACCGTTTCTTTTTTTTAACTTTTTTTTAAAATAAAATAATTTTTTATTGGTGTTCAATTTACCAACATACAGAATAACACCCAGTGCTCATCCGTCAAGTGTCCCCCTCAGTGCCCGTCACCCACTCACCCCCACCCCCCGCCCTCCTCCCCTTCCATCAACCCTAGTTCCTTTCCCAGAGTTAGGAGTCTTTATGTTCTGTCTCCCAGGAAATTCAAGAAGAATTAAGATATTCATGTAAACAATTTAGAATGAAATGAGACTGAAAATGAGTATGAAAATGAATCAGAATTTCAATGAGAATGAAAATACAACCGTTCAAAATCTATGGAATCTATGGAATCTAATCTATGGAATAGACCTTATTACTGAAGCTGTCCTGAGGGGGAAATACACTGCAACAAGTATCCCACAAAAAGTTCGAAGAAACTGAAATACAGAAGTTAAATTTGCACCTAAAGGAACTGCAGAAAAAACAACAAATAAAACATACACCCAGCAGAAGGAGATAATAAAGTTTCGAGAAGAAATCAATGAAATAGAGACCAGAACTGTCGAACATATAAACCACAACAGGAGTTGGTTCCTTGAAAGAATTAATGACATTGATAAACCATTAGCCACCCTTATTAAAACCAAAAGAAAAAAAGACTCTAATTATTAAATCATGCATGGAAAAGGAGAGATCACTATCAAGGAAATACAAATGATTTTATTTTATTTTTTTAATTTATTTATTTATGATAGTCACCGAGAGAGAGAGAGAGAGGCAGACACCGGCAGAGGGAGAAGCAGGCTCCATGCACTAGGAGCCCAATGTAGGATTCGATCCCAGGTCTCCAGGATCACACCCTGGGCCAAAGGCAGGCGCCAAACCACTGTGCCACCCAGGGATCCCCAATACAAATGATTTTAAAAGCATATTATGGGCAGCTATACGCCAATCAATTAGGTAATCTACAAGAAATGAACGCAATTCTGGAAAAACGCAAACTACCAAAACTGGACAAGGGAGAAATAGAAAACATGAACAGACCAATAACCAGGGAGGAAATTGAAGCAGTCATCAAAAACATCCTAAGACACAAAAGTCCAGGGACAGATGGATTCCCTGGGGAATTCTATCAAACTTTTAAAGAAGAAATCATACCTATTCTACTAAAGCTGTTTGGAAAGATAGAAAGAGATGGATACTTCCAAACTGATTCTCTGATGCCAGCAACACCTTAATTCCAAAACCAGACAAAGACCCCACCAAAAAGGATTATTACAGACCAATATTCCTGATGAACATGGATGCAAAAATTCTCAACAAGATACTAGCGTATAGCATTGATCAATGCATTAAGAAGATTATTCACCATGACAGAGTGGGATTTATCCTCTGGTTGAAAGGCTGGCTCAACAGCAGTGCAATTACTGGGTCATAAGGCAGGTCTATTTTTAACTCTTTGAGGAACCTCCACACAGTTTTCCAGAGTGGCTGCACCAGTTTATATTTCCAATAGCAGTGTAAGAGGGTTCCCTTTTCTCCACATCCTCTCCAACATTTGTAGTTTCCTGCCTGGTTAATTTTCCCCATTCTAACTCGTGTGAGGTGGTATCTCATTGTGGTTTTGATTTGTATTTCCCTGATGGCAAGTGATGCAGAGCATTTTCTCATGTGCGTGTTGGCCATGTCTATGTCTTCCACTGTGAGATTTCTGTTCATGTCTTTTACCCATTTCATGATTGGATTGTTTCTTTGGTGTTGAATTTAATAAGTTCTTTATAGATCTTGGTGACTAGCCCATTATCTGATACATCATTTGCAAATATATTCTTCCATTCTGTAGGTTGTCTTTTAGTTTTGCACTGAGAAATCTAATATAGTCAGATTAAATGGTAGCTGTTGAGAAGCTAACATCTGGATATATTAGTTCATCTTAAATATTAGCAAATAAAACTACTATTATGATTTAATAAATAGACCTTAATACTGATATTAGAGTTAGGCTGATGTCACAATGCAACATATTATATAAAATTTTCCCTATCATCCTATCCTTTGGCACACAATTTCCACAAATATTCACACCTACATCAATTTGAAATATTCATCACAAAGAACGAACTGGTGTAGACATATTATTGTCATTGTCGTCGAACACTGCTATTAAGGACGGTTCTGTGTTATGCATTAGTGTGTATTTTGGTGTATGCATAATATTATGTATCCCAGGACCCTGGATCATGACCCGAGCCAAATGGAGAAGCTCAACCAAAGGAACCACTATGGTGCCCATGTTATTACTGTTTTTACATTTGGGTCAAGATGACCCCTAGTTTACATTAACTTATGTGTACCACACATGTTTGACAGTTAAGTTTATTGAAACTGCACTCACACCAAGCATAGATACCATGTGTCTATGTACACATGTATGTGCATTATTGCCATTCCACTCATCATATACCTTATGCTGTACCTTTCACGCTGTGACTCTCAATGAATATGTGGAAGCCTGTCCCCTCCACCCCTTTTCAGAACTAGGGCTATTTGTAAATGATATGCATTCAGTATTTAAATCTTTCCCATACTGGATGATTTTTATAACAACAGATTCCTGGATAAATACAATAGAGTAAAAGACTCAAAGAAACAGAAGATAAAAATTGACTTACATTGTAAAGGATTGAAATCAAATTCAAAGATGGTTGAAATCAAGTGCAAAACCGACCAAAAGAGATGAAAGCATATGTGGATCTACAGAAGTAGAAATAGGTTTGGAAGACATAAGACGTTAGAAACATTCAGTTGGGATTCACAACAATGTCTATGAGTGAAGGGAACCGATTTTTGGATTCGATGTACACACCAGTTCTATTTTACATTGATTATTTCATGTTGCTTAAGTTGCCATTTCCTTTTATAAAGTTTTTGTTTATTTGAGATGAGAGAGAGAGAGACAGAGTGAAAGCAAGAGAGAGTATATGCTAGGTGAGGTAGAGAAAAGATAGAAGCACAAACCCACTGAGCAGGGTGCCCAAAGAGGAGAGGGATCACAGGCCCATGGACCTTGGCCTGAGCTGAAGGTTTTTCCTCATCCACCAATGACGATGGCTAAGCAGTGTTTCCATTATGCTTATTACACAGTCATTACCATTCAGTCTTCTCCTGGATCCATATAAAGAGTGATCTCACAAATATCTGAGCACCACCAACAATGCACTGATAGTTATACTTTGCCCTTCTAGATGTTACAAAGTCTGTGGTTCTGGATATTTTCATCAAATCTAAGTGAATGATTCTCCACCCACTTGTATTATAAGCCTGCCCCATTTGCCAGAATAAGAAAGGCTCCTCTCTTAGTTCTTCTCTTTATGAAGTGAATAAACATATGATAAGGAACAATATAGTTTTCAGAGTAAGTACCAATTTGGTGCGTTGTTGGAAGGGGAGCATGTTAACTGTGCAGTAAGGGACATTTGCTCAGGAGCACTTTCTCACCCCCTTGAATTCTGTATTTGGAATTGCTGCTTCAGTCACCTTGAGACATCTATCCCCCAGGAAAAGCTCATGCTTTCTCCATGGGTGCAATCTGTTTTCCTTTGGGGGCCTTTGGCACTACTACTGTTGCTCATTTCATGTCAATACTTTCCAGAGGAACCAATGACAAAGTACTCACATGAACTGACAGCCATTTATCCGACTTTTGTAACTGTAGGTCATGTCCAAAATCATCCAAACTGATATGTATTCTGGAATCAGTCTGTTGCTTGGGAAAATCTGTAAATATTAGGGCAGATGATGCATCCTTGCTACACTGAGTCTGGACAGACACCCAGATTCCATCTTGCTGAAGCTTCAGAGTGTGTGAGATAAGCAGCTTTCCCACTTGAGAAAATAGGTCCATGGTCCTACACTCCTAGGAAACCAATGTATTCTCTTTCAGTGGAGTGTGTATGAGTGCAAAGGTTTGGGGAAGGTGACTTGTTGACTCTATGTCGTGTGTAAGAGTGTGATTGTGAGTGTGTATGTGTGTGTGAGAAAGAGAGAGAGAGACAAGGAGATTGAGGCATAGAGAGAAAATAAAGAGACACAGAGAAATACAGGAAAGGGAGAATGAAAGAGACAGAGGTACTGACAAATCACGATAGCCTCAGTAAACACTCTCAAAACAAAACAAAACAAAACAAAACAAAACAAAACAAAACAAAACAAAACACCTCATTAACAGCACATTTCAGAGTCCTGAGACCATGGGTGGCCCAACAGTACAGATCAACCCATGCTTTATAACCAAATGCCTCCATATTCTCTGGCCCTCCATGATAATGTGCAAAAGTCCCAATATTTGTCCCTAATTTTCTTCAAGATCTAATTTATTATTTGAGAGAAAGAGAGCAGGAGAGGTTGATAAGGGCAGAAGGAGAGAGAAAAACACACCCTTTGCTGAGCAGGGAACCCAACACTAGGCTTGATTCCAGGTCACAGAAAGCCTGACCTTCGCTGACGGCAGACTCTTAAATGCCTGAACAACTCAGGCACCCGTGCCTGAGTTATTCTTCAGTGGCATGAAAATGTACTGAGGGGTACTCTGTGTCTTTCTAGATGCACCCTCTGATCCTTTGGTCATTACACTCTCTCAGATGATCAGAGTGGAAGTGAAAATTAATGTTTTCAAGGAGACCTTGAATATCTTTTTTTCAAATGATTTTTAAACTTTATTTATTCATGAGAGGGGGGGCATTGAGAGAGAGGCAGGGAGAGAAGCAGGCTCCATGCTGGGAGCCCAATGCAGGACTCAATCCAGGGAATCCAGGATCATGCCCTGGACCAAAGGCAGGAGCCAAACCACTGAGCCACCCAGGGATCCCGGACTTTGAATATCCTTAACCAAGGAATAAATGTTGCTTTCTTGGTTGCTTTTCACACCAATTCCGATGAAAATCAGATAGTGTTCATTTGAGGTGAAATAAAAAATCTTCCTCCTGGGAAGTGTGCTGAGTGGTTGCCTCTAGCCAAGCATTACATTTTTTGAGAGGATTTTTATGGTTGGCCATACCAAAGCTGGAAATAAACAGCATGACAGGGCACTTTCCTTCAAAAACAGTTTCTCCTGCTTGCTTCAATATGTTGTAGTTACCATCCCTACTGGGCTGGAGAGACACATCCTTCAGGAAAAGCAACTTCCTCCAGTCATACTCTGATGCTTTTGGGCACCAGAATCTCAAAAATTATGTTCCATCTGGCTTCCTCAAATCATTGAGAGCTTTAAAATGAATGCAGACAGACAATATAATGGGAGCTGAGCCAAATGTTTTCTTTTCTGTACCTGCAAGTGACGTAAGAAACTAGTGATAGCAGTACATATTCTGGAACCAGGCTGTTCCTGTTTATAATCAGGAGCAACAACCTGAATCTGAGTTCTCACTGGAATTAGGATCAGAGCCGTAGAAGAAAAATTAAGTAGGAAAAGTCACAGAGAGTGACAAAATAAGAGATTCCTGCCATGGGAAACAAACAGAGGGTAGTGAAGAGGAGTTTGGTGGTAGAATAGGGTGTCTATTTGAAAGGCACTGAGAGTGGCACTTGATGGGATGTGAACTGGGTTTTATACTATATGTTGGCAAATCAAACAATTAAAAAAATACAGAAATTAACCACCAGAAAACAGGTCTTCCAGGTGAAGACACATGGTTATGCTTTTACAAGTAAACACATAGAATTCAGGTAAGGAGTTTGTATCCATGGACATAGGAGGAAGTGGACAGACATAGACTCTAGTGCTCAGTGAGTTCAGCCAAGGGATGGAGGCTGATTCCAGAGGTAAGGTGCTCTGTGCAGCTCCATTTTATGGTCCACAGGACATCAATTTGAGGTTTTCCCTGATGATCTTAGGTTCCTCAGTCCCAAACTGTATCTGTGTATTCATAATAAAGGTGACAGGAGGACTAACCCCTGGTGGTCACTGCAAAGTCATCAGCAAAGCCTCTCTCATTCCTTTTCCCCAAAGTATTTAGCCCTGAGAAGCCCATGTTCTAAAACCCCTGGGTAGAGATCAAGCCCCAGGTTGGAAAGGATCCTGATCAGCTTGTCTGGAGTCTTGGTCTCCAAACTCAACTAGGTACACACCCAGGCTCTAGCTTGCATCAGAAAGGAAAGAGTGAGCTCCTGAAGAGTGTGAGGTGTCCCCCCTCTGCCTCATTCATCTGACTATGAAGCAGCACATGTGCCTGGGGCCCTAGTCCTCTCCTCTACAAGAGGCCTCTGCTGGGATTCCTGTAGGACATGAATGTGGACCTTCCTGTCTGAGTACTGCCAGGATATCATGTAGTGCCTGCCTCATGGATAGGAGCCCAGAGACCAACGGAAATGAACAGTCATGTCAGGCCAGCAAATTCCACTGCAAGAACCCCAGGGCACGAAGGTCACAGCTTCCTCCTTTATAGATCCTAGACCTGAGCTATCCAAGGAGGAAGCTAATACCCAGACGTGCCTGCATATGTTGAAATTACATAGAGTCAGTGAAGCTCCATTCTTTTTTTTAAGATTTTATTTATTTATTATTATTTATTCATGACAGACATAGAGAGGCAGAGACACAGGCAGAGGGAGAAGCAGGCTCCATGCAGGTAGCCCAACATGGGACTCGATCCTGGGTCACCATGATCACACCCTGGGCCGAAGGTGGTGCCAAACCGCTGAGCCACCAGGGATTCCCTCCATTCTTTATCATACAACCGCACGTCTGGTGTCCAGTACAGTATTTTTAAAAAACAGATTTTTTTCATTTTCACGAATGGCTCTCCTGGGCAGCTGTTCTCTGTCTGACACAGTGACTCTTGTGGACTCCCTCTAACCTGGTGTTTGGCCATCACCTATCATGGGCGGATCTCAGGTGAATCCATGTCAAAATGAGACCTATGGTGATCTTGTGGAAATGAGGAAATGCCATGTGAGGGGGGTCTTTTCTCTCAAGAAAACTTTGCAACTGTGGCCAAAGTCTTGTTGAAGGGCTCTAACTCCCAAAGCCCACAGAAGTCTGAAGATCTCAAGAAGGAACAGGTGTTGAGATGGCTTCCTGAAGAGGCCTTAGCTGGAGTAGCAGGAATATGGGCCTCCACTCTCTAATCACATGGAGAATACTGAGGATGCAATTACTAAAGATGAAGAATCCTTTGGTAGGGTACTAGAGTGAGGCATGAATCAAAGGGTAGGGTCCCTGGGAGCAGTGGGATTATACCTGTTATTTGTAGAATGAGGGTGGGCAGGGTGATATCAAGATGAAGCATTGGAATACAATTGTTTCTCCCTTTTTTCTTTTATTTAATAATAAATTTATATTTTATTGGTGTTCAACTTGCCAACATACAGAATAACACTCAGTGCTCATCCCATCAAGTGCCCCCCTAAGTACCTGTCACCCATTCACCCCTACCCACCTCCTATCCCCTTCCACCACCCCTAGTTCATTTCCCAGATTTACGAGCCTTCATGTTCTGTCTCCCTTCTGATATTTCCTACCCATTTCTACTCCCTTCCCCTCTATTCCCTTTCACTATTATTTATCTTCCCCAAATGAATGAGACCATATAATGTATGTCCTTCTCCAATTGACTTATTTCACTCAGCATAATTCCCCTCCAGTTCCATCATGTTGAATCAAATGGTGGTTATCTGTCGTTTCTAATGCCTCAGTAATATTCCATTGTATACATAAACCACATCTTCTTTATCCATTTTCTTTCAATGGACACCAAGTCTCCTTCCACAGTTTGGATATTGTGGACATTGCTGCTATAAACATCGGGGTGAAGTTGTCCCGGCATTTCATTGCATCTGTATCTTTGAGGTAAATCCCCAGCAGTGCAATTTCTGGGTCATAAGGCACCATACTACCCTGAACACACCGGATCTCATCTGATCTCGGAAGCTAAGCAGGGTCGGGCCTGTTGGGTACTTGGATGGGAGTCCCTTTTTTTCTTTTATTAAAATAAATTATGAGAGACAGACAGAGAGAGGGAAAGAGATAGAGAAGAGCAGAGGGATAGAGAGAGGGATATTCACAACCCACACTGAACAGGGAGCCTGACATAGGCCTACACTTAGGATCTTGGGATAAATGATTCAAGCTGCAGACAGACAGTCAAAAGGTGTTCTTCTTTTGTCTATTCTATCATTAATAGTAGGTTTATTTGGATTAAATAGTAATAAACATTCAGACCTGGGATTCTGTTATGCAGTTGGTCATATTCTTTTTTATTTTTATTTAATTATCATTCCTGAAGACCAGTTCCTGCTCCCTTTGCCACTGGGAAACACGAACATCCTTCCTTATATTTGGATAGTATCTCTTGGTAATAGAGCAGGAGAGGTTTTGTTTCAGGTTATGACCTTTGGTCATGGATGGAGCCAATCTCATGAAATATAGGTCTGACACACATCAGAACTTGCACAAATATTGCATCTGTTGGAGTCAGGTGCTGGCACAGCCAGGGACTCACTCTGCACCTATATATTACACAGCACTAGTGCTGGGCTACCCTTGTTCTGCCCAGGCATGTAAGGGAGCTCTAAGGATGGGCATCACAGAAATGGATCCTCACAACACATGCCTCTTCTTCCAGCAGAAGTGAGGTGGGAGGGACAGCCCGAAGCACAGTTCCCTCCTCCTCTTCTTGCATAATCTTTAGTGATGGGAAAAGAATAAAACCTGTACTTCCCTTCCTGTGAGAGAGGCTTGAGTTCAGCCATCCTAGGCCTTGGCTGGGTGCAGGGAATCTAGAGGAACAGTGTGAAATCTGCTGGGCTGGTGACACACACTTGTGCTAAAGGTCCTCTAGAGCTATTCTCATGGTCTAACCAGGCCCAGGACACAGGCTTTAAGCAGGGTGGCCAGCGTTTCTGTTCCTGTCTGTTGACACTACTATAACTACAGAGTACAGGGCCTGCTCCCCATACCAGGGTCTGGGCCCAGCCTCAGATTTTCCCTCATGCCTGCCTGGAGTCAATGGCCTAGCCATTCTTGGGACCAGGGCAAATTCTGGCTTGAGGTGATAATGATGATGCCTCACCAGCTTTATCAAACCTATCACCCCAGATTTAGACTAAAGGAAACTGGGCAAGATTCCTTACCTCTGGCATCACATTCATCTTGTCTATGGGCTATGATATGTATGGGCTGTTCTAGAGATTCAGAGTGTCCCAGATTTAGGAGTCTCTCATGGTTTGTGTCACTCTCTAATTTTTCCCACTCAATCCCACTCCTTTCCCTCATAATCCAATTCACTATTTCTTATATTCCAGGAGAAGGGCATTTGATGGGAGGAGCACTGGTTGGTACACTATATGTTGGCATATTGAATTTACATAACACTAAATAAATAAACATTTAAAAAATAAAGGTTAAGTTTGTGTCAAAACCTAAGAGAACCCCAAGCACAAAGCACTCATGATAACTCAGGGGGATGTCGCCCCCATGGCCACACACAGCCCCAGCTCCTAAGCCCACAGGCCCCTTGCAACTAATCCAGTGCTGCTTGGATTGGCTCCTTGACTAACTGATTAAGGAGGGTCATGTAATAAGCAGATCATTCCCCAAGCATTCCCATGCCACAAAATATAATGGTTGAGCAATTTTGAGCAATTAATGTTTGTGAAATAGAAGAGAGTGAAGCAGGAGTGAGCAGAAAGAGGGAGGAAAATGTGGGAAGAGAAAGGCATAGGCAATTTTGTGGCTTCTTTTTTCAAAAGATTTTATTTTTATATTAATGAGAGACACAAAAAGAGAGAGAGAGAGAGAGAGGCAGAGAGACAGGCAGAGGGAGAAGCAGGCTCCATGCAGGGAGGTTGATGTGGGATTAGACTTGGGTCTCCAGAATCAGGCCCTAGGATGAAGGCGACACTAAAGCGCTGAGCCACCCTGGATGCCCATGGTAG
The DNA here is from genome assembly GCF_011100685.1 of Canis lupus familiaris. Lineage (NCBI taxonomy): Eukaryota > Metazoa > Chordata > Mammalia > Carnivora > Canidae > Canis > Canis lupus. The sequence continues at coordinate 21,502,712 of NC_049240.1, forward strand.
CTTCTTTGGTTTTTTTTATTTTATTTTTTTTATTTTTATTTATTTATGATAGTCGCACAGAGAGAGAGAGAGAGAGGCAGAGACATAGGCAGAGGGAGAAGCAGGCTCCATGCACCGGGAGCCCGACGTGGGATTTGATCCCAGGTCTCCAGGATTGCGCCCTGGGCCAAAGGCAGGCGCTAAACCGCTGAGCCACCCAGGGATCCCCCATGGTAGCTTCTTTGAAGGATGGAATGACAAGCCTTCTTTCCCGGTTGAGGATATGGAATCTGAGACCAGAGAAGGCACAGAGACACTGGAGGCCATTCCTCCCATAAAGTTGAAAGGATCGCGAATCCAGAGTTGTATAGGTGAGGAGAGTAGAGCAGAAGCAAAATTTAGTTTGGGGAGAGGATATCGATCCTAGGAGCTGTGACTAACATCATCTTCTCCCCTTTACTGTCCCCTCTTTTGTTCCCAGGCCACCCACACCCCATTCCTATGCTGTTGTGCAAGGAAGATGGTGACTGCAAAAACTCAGATCCATAAATCAACATCATATGTAATGTATTTCCTCTTATTCCTTTTACACTATTTTGTTATTTAAGTAGTTATTTATTATATTTTGATAGAGAGAGAGACTCTTTGGGTGGAGGGGCAGAAGGTGAGAGATAATGCAACGAAGATTGCCTGCAAATCCTGTTATTGAGTTCAAACCAGCACCCTGAGTTCAGGACCTGTGTCAAAGTCTTGAATAAGACATCTAACCTACTGAGTCACCAGGCACCACTGACCTCTCCCTTCATGATATGCTCCTTGGTAGTATCTTCATCTTGCACATTTGCTCTCATCCAGCACTTGAAAACTTTGGATCTTTAAATGTATAATCTCTTTTCATCCATGCTCAACAACTTCCCCAGCCTTCTCCAGGTAGGTGGTCCCAAGTCTACTAGGAAATTTGAAAGTATAAATCATAGCCAGATAGTTCATTCAGAGAGATTTATGACCCACAGCCAAGCAAGGAACCAGGCCATTATCTTACAGTCAGTCAAGAGAGAAGGAATTGTCTATAAAAGTTAGAGGATATGACTTTTGGTGACTGTATCCAGCACCTGTGCATGGTTTACACCAGAACCTTCAGTCCAACTGGTTCAAGCTTCTAGAATAACTCTTAGATCATTCTTGTAATAGGCTCAGGATTTTACATCATAACCACTGCTCACTTAGAACCCTGTATAACTGAGAGCTTTCCTAACACTTGTCCAAATTTCCTACCTAGGACCCACCAATCAGAAAGAATCACCATTTACCATCACATAGGGTGCCTCACTTCTGGACAGCTCACTATAGCCTCTCCATACAATAGCTTCTCATCAAGGCATAACTTAAGCCTTCCTTTTACCCCCTTGAGTGAGTGTGCAACCATCCTTCTGATGCTGGGGCTCTGCTCAACACAAATAATACTGAATGACTCCCTGCTATAACAAGAACCGAGTCAATATTCTTTATTTTCATTTGGTTGGCCATTGTTCATTGTACAGGCAATCACAAGGGATCCATAAGATTTCTTCAGAGCCTCCTGTTGCTTTGAGCAAGGGTAGTGCTCAAAGAGCCTCCCTGTGCCTTGCTCCTTGAAGCTATTGAGTCCATGATGATATGAAGAGGGGGCCCTGGATTGGAAATTTGTTCTCTGAGGCAGTTCCTAGGCAGATTGTAATGAGTCTGGCATCTGGGACTTGTTTTTGTTCCCATTTCTTTGGACTCTTTAGTGGAATCAGACTATGCCTATAGGTCTCCTCATGCTGTGTTGTTTGGTTACCACTTTGTGCTTTGCTGTGTAAAACTGGTTTCTGTCATAAGAAGTAAAATCTGAGCATAAAGGCAGGAATCATGCCCTGTGAGTCTTCTCTGAGCCAGCCTCACAGAGCAATGAGTGTGAGGATCTCACAGGACTGGCATCCACCCTGAAGAAGAACTTTGCTGAGGATCAGGAATCCTATTAGTTGAGGTTCTCTGACTATTTAAGTTTTGTGTACTGAGAGTATTCATTCTGAGGTTGGGACTGCTGGGGTGGACAGATCATTGGCGATTTGTTCTGTGGTGTCCAGTTGTCATTTTGCATACTCATGGCCTGAGGTACACAAATGTGATATTTCCATCAAATGTCAACAGGTATATTAAGATCATCTAAACCTGAACCCTCTTCTCTACCTGAAAAAGTGTATGTTCCTCCAATGTCTGCTTCTCACATCTTAATTTTTGATCCTCACCACATCACCAATGATGTTTTGGGTTTTCAAGGCCAACTATAGATCACTGGAACTCAATGGAATCTCTCTAGAGAAATCTCTTAGAAAAGAATAAGATGAATGGGCAAGATGGTTGGTTAATACACTGAGGCCTCACAAACGATTTCAGCATCAAAAGTTGTTTCATTAACCATTTGTGGCCAAAGCTAAAGAACAATTTGATAAGGCAAGGCAACAATAAACTAGACCCACCTCTTTAGTAAATGCTCCCTCTTCCCTTCCTCAGCTGTTATTCTATCTCCACTTCTGTTCTTGTTGCCCTGGTCACTCTCCCTCCTGCATCTCCAAAATGCGGGGCTACAAAAAGAAGACACAAATGGGCAGTGGCATGAGCATAGATAATATTGAACACTAGCTTGAATTCATCAACACGTGTCAAGAAAACCAACCAATTCTCTAGGCTTTCATACTTAGAGGAAGTCAGAACAGTATCTTGGGGAAGCAACCTAGGGAGCTAACAATAATTGGGTTCACAATATAATAAATAATGGCATACATGATCCCTTTTGCCAAAAAATCCCTTCTCAAATCACCCAGAAACTATGACTGGCTTGGTGATAGCAGGCAGCCTTTCCTCAAGGGAAGCCATTTCTGACTTTTGGCAGCATTTTCTGAGGCAAACTATTAGACTGTAGTGGGTGAAATGTGGACAGAATTACTCCAAATCTGTCTATATAGCCCTCCACCTCTTCAGATTCCTCCAGGGAAGGGCTTGGAACGAAGCTGCAACTGTGCCTGCACAGCAGCCCTCTGGGTAAGGGAGAGGATTCTTTCTCAGAATCCTTTAATCAAATGGGTTTGGGAACAACTGGAGGCAGGAGGGAACTATCAGTGGAGAAATATCACTTTCATTCTGAAGGAACTGATGAAGCAAGGGTCCTAGGATCAGAGTAGTTTCCAGTTCAGAGTCCCACATGTGGAGGATCAGGAACAAGGCTTAAATGTATTACTACTGTTACTAAACATAAGGAATAAATTTAGAGGTTCCCCACACACATAGAAATGTGGACAAGGTGCATTGGATTGTGTTTAAATGGCCTTGTCCCAGAGACTGAATCCCCATCTGCTGACACATAGTTGTTAAAACTTCAGCAATTTTGCCCCCATACCTTCTTTTACACCAACTGCTTGTTCCTGCAAGAACTCCATGCTGTGGAACTTAGAACTTTTAATGTACCCTATGTATGCAGGTTCAAGTTCTATCAATTTTTATTCATCTTTTGTTTTCCTATTCCTCTTGTGATAGTACAATATCTCCTGATCTGTTTTCATGTCCACTGTCGACTTTGTTTCTTCATCATATTTCTGTGCCTAATCCGGTGAATTTTCAACCTGGATAGTGCGTGTCAAGTTTTAAAATTTGCATTTGGTCTTCTGACAGGAAGATGACCAGAGCTCTTTCTACAGTAATGAGTTTCCCATGTTTACAACCAAAATGCTAAGGCAACAAATGATTGGGTCTCTGGGGAAACAAACCTGGACCATGATATTTCATGCTTGGGGAAAAACCAAAATTCAACCCGTAAATGAGACAATTGAGAGTAACTAGGATATTCATTCCTTAAGTTGATTCAAGAAAAGGTATTCCAGGAACATCAAGTTAGTTTATTCAGGTATATGTCTGGTATCCGGATTAATCTCCGGTCATGATCTCAGGTCATCAGATTATCCTAGTTTGGGCTATATGCTGCAGGTGAAGCCTTCTTAATATTCTATTTCCCTTTTCCTCTACTTCTCTCCTCCTTACACTTTCTCTTTTGCTTTCTTTAAAAGAAGAATATGAATAAAAATAAGAATAAAAATAAATAATAATAATCATAATAATAATGAAGAAGAAGAAAGAAGAATCATTTTTCTTCTACCTTAATGAAGACGAAAATGAAAGCCATATTATTTATGTTTCATATGTGAAATTTGTAATTTAAATGGCCAGTCATTAGTTTATAGCCAAAAGGGTAAAACTGCTTTTACCACTCAAAATTGGTCAGATTAAAAGACAGGTGTTGTGAAGATAATATTTGTACACTAGTCTGTGTAGATATTAACAACAGAAAATCTCTGATTATGTTTTTATTTATTTTTTTTTATTTTTTATTTTTTTCATTTATTTATGATAGTCACACAGAGAGAGAGAGAGAGAGAGGGGCAGAGACATAGGCAGAGGGAGAAGCAGGCTCCATGCACCGGGAGCCTGACGTGGGATTCGATCCCGGGTCTCCAGGATCGCGCCCTGGGCCAAAGGCAGGCGCTAAACCGCTGCGCCACCCAGGGATCCCAGATTATGTTTTTAAAAACAGAACTTAATACTGAGATTAGGGTTAAAGTGATGTCATAATGCAGCTTATAATTTAAATTTCCTCATCACCCTATTCCTTGGTACACATTTCCCATGATCATACATGCCTCCTCTAGTGTGCAAATTTTAGCACAAAGAACAAACCAGTGTGGAAACATTATTATCAATGAAGTTGACTGCATATAATAAGGGCTACTCTGTGTTATGAATTCGTGTGTGTTTTGACAAACGCATAATATTATGTATCAAAGGACCCTGGGTTCATGATATGAACCCAAAGTAGACACCCAACCAAAGCAACCAGCCTGGTGCTCACATTATTACTGTTTTTTAATTGAAGTCAAGATGGCACACAGGGATACATTAGTTTCAGGTGCACCAAATAGGGATTCGATACTTTTATAGGTTAATACTGTGCTCACCATGAGTGTAGATATATGTGTCTCCATGGAGCACTATTACAATTCCATTTATCATATTCCCATGCTGTATTTTTTATCTCTGTAACTTCTTTAATGGATAATGGGGAGCCTGGCCTTCCTATTCTATTTCATTGTTATTGCTGTTGGTAAATGGTATACTTCCAGTATTTAAATCTGGAGGAATATTTTCTTCGTATCTGAATGGTGGTACACTTGGATGGCTCAGGGGTCGATCATCTGCCTTTAGCTCAGGTCATGGTCTCATGGGCCTGCTATCAAGTCCCACATCAGGCTTCCCACATTTTGCCTGCTTCACCTTGCCCACATCTCAACATCTATCTGTGTGGCTCTCATGAATAAATAAATAAAATCTATTTTAAAAAAACTGATTAGGGGACCCTTGGGGGGCTCAGTTGTTTAGTGCCTGCCTTTGGCCCAAGTCCCAGGATTGAGTCCTGTGTTGGGCTCCCAGCATGGAACCTACTTATGCTCTGCCTGTGTCTCTGCCTCTCTCTGTCTCTTTCTCTCTCTCTCTCCCTCTTTCTCTCTCTCATATAAATAAGTGAAAAAATCTTTAAATAAAACCTGATTAGTGAATAAATGCAAGAGACCACTAGAGTAAATAGAAAAAAATAGAATAATTGATAGAACTTAATCAAACATAATAAGATTATGGGCATAATCAAGTGAAAAAAGTTACAAAAGTCAAGAGAGTATGTGGATCTACAGAGACAGAAATGGTTATTCAGATGTTCAGAAGATAGGAGCTTTTAGTTGCATTTCACAACAAGCTACATGAGCCATGGGAATTCATCACTGGAATCGATGTGCAGATCGGTTCTCTTTGTGCATTGAGTATGTCAGGCTATTTGAGGTTGCCACTGACTTTTTTGAAAATTTTAATTATTTATCTGACAGAGCATAAGAAAAGAGAAGGGCAGAGGGAAAGGGAGAAGCACATTTCAAGCTGAGCAAAGCCCCAAATAGGGGATGGATTCCAGGACACTGTGACCTTGCCCTGAGCTGAAGGCTTTTCCTCATCCACCAAGAAGAATGGCCCTCAGACCCTCATATGATGCTTATTAATCACTAACTACAATACAGTCTTGCCCCGTATCCATATAAAAACAGTGATCTCTCAGTAATTCTTGATCACCACAGCCAATGCATTGACAGTTATTCTGTGTCCTTCTAAATATCACTAAGTGTGTGGTGCAGGAATTTTTCCACATGAAGTCAAAGAAGGAATCTCCAGTTTCTTCTATGGAATGCTTGCCTGTTCTCCTGAAGTAGAAATGGGGCTTTTTTCTTCTTTGGAGTGAATTCAGATATGACAAGGAATAGTGTATTTCTTTAGTTGTAAGGACCATTTACATGAGGTAGTTATAAACAGTGTAGAAGGGGACTTGTTTTTCATATAGTTTTTCCTTCTTGAGTTAAGAATTTAATCTTGATCCCTCAGTGAACTGGAGAGATCTATCCACCAGGAATATCTCATTCTTTCTCATGGGTAAAACCTGTGCTTCCTTTGGAGGTCTTTTGCCTTACTACTGTTGCTCATGTGCTGTTGAAGACTCACCAGGAGAACCAATGATAAAGTACACACATTCCTGTTCCTCATGGTATTCCCTTTTTTGTAAGTGCAGATCATCTCAGAAAGCAACAAAAGTAGTTTGTATTCTGGAATCAGTCTCTTGATGATGAAACCTCTAAATAATAAGGCACGTGGGCCAACATTGCTGTTCTCAGGACAGCCACCATGTTCCATATTCCTGGAGCTTGGGAGTGTATGAGATAGGAAGCTTTTCCAGGTCAGAAAATATGTCTATGATTCTAAAATTCTTGGAAGCTACTATATTCATTATTTGGTGTGGTTGTGAGTGCATGAAGCTTAGGCTTGAGTGACTTGTTTAACACTGTGCAGTGCAATAGAGTTGTGTATGAGGGTGCATGTGTGACAGAGACACTTAATTGAGAGAATGAGACACAGATATAGACACTGAAATCCAGAGAAACAGAGAAGGAGAAAGAATAAGAGACTTCTCCAGGACATATGACCCAATGACACTGCACGATGGCCTCTCTCATCATTCTCAAAAAAATAAAAAATCCCATAACAGCATATTTTACAGCCCTAACATCATTAGTGGCCCAATAGTGGCAGTTCATTGCAAGCTTCATAACCAAAGCCATCATGTTCAGTAGGCTTCTATCCATAGTGAACCACTATCTGAGAATTGTTCTTTTAGTTTAGTAAAATTCTTCCTTATGTATCTAAGAGAAAAAGTGAGCAGGAGAAGGGAGAGGGATAGCTGGACAGATCAAGACAAACATGTTACTGATATAGGAGACCCACACTAGGCTGATTTCAGATCCCAGACAGCCTGATTTGAATCAAAGGAAGACTCTTAACTGACTGACTCAGGCACCACTACCAGAGTTATTCCTGTGCACGATGACCAATGTGCTCATGAATACAATGCGTCCTGCTAGAAGCACCCTATGATCCCTTCTGAATGGGAGTGTTCATCTAGAATTTCATAGAAGAAGATCAAATAAATATTGTCAACGTGAGCTTGAGTATCTTGGACCAATGATCCAATGTCTCATTCTTGGTTGTTAGCCACAGAAATTCTGATGAAAATCAGACACTTTCCATATGAGATGAAATACATAATCTTCCTGGAGGGAAGAGTGCTGAGTCGTCTCTTGCCAAGCATTACCTTATTTGAGAGGATGCTTACCTTTGGCAACACTGAAGCTGATTATAAAGTGTGTGATGGCATATTTTCCCTCAACAAGTGTTTCTCTTGCTTGGTTGAGAAATGTTGTAGTCAACATCCTGAGTTGACTGGAGAGACACATTCTTTGGGACAAACAACTTCCTCCAGGTGTCCTTTCACTTTCTTTGGTGCATTATCTCAAACACTATGTTCCACCTGGCTTCCTAAAGTCATTCATAGTAGTAAAGATCAGATTTATTCTATGTAATACCATCTATTGATTAAAAATAATAAAAGACTTATATTTGCTAATGTTTTACACTAGATTAATGTCCAAATATTAGATTCAAATAAGTACCATTAATGACAATCACATTTGAGTTGTAGGGTGCTAGTGGAAACAATCAATTAATTCTCCTCCCAGGGGACAGTACATGATCCCATGTTAAGGATTCAGCTGAATGTTGTGTTCCTCCCTTCTGGGTAGCCAAATTCTCCTTCTTAACGTGTCCTGACTCATATTCTCTGTCTATTCCCATACTTTCGTCTTTCTGTCCAGTAAATTAATTAATTAATATATCCTAAGTAAAGAAAACTGAACATGTTTTGAAAATGCCTGTTGACTATTCTGGTTATAGAGTAACCTCTTACCAGAATATCGGATTTATTGTCATGTAAAACCAAAAGAATGTGGCTTAGTACTTTTCTGTTAAGAATGGGACAATGAACAAACTAGAATAATGATTCTCTTTTTTTTTTTTTTTTGAGCAACAGTGTGATAGAGATAGGGTGAGCACTGGAGGGAAGAGGAAAAGATGAAGGGATTCTTAACAGATTCCATATGCAGCACAGAGCGACTTCCAAAGCTACATCTCATGAGCACGAGAATATGATCTAGGGCAAAATCACAGTTGGACACTTACATAACTGAGTCAACCAGGTGTCATTAGCATAGTTATATTTAAATCCATGATGGAATTTCCATGGTAACTTCAAATGGGCCATTTATATGATCCTTTGTTTTCTCAACAGATGAATGTTCTGACTCACTTGAGGAAGCACACAGATTTTCACCCCTTGCTATGTATTATTTTTGGAGGCTCTTGAACTTAGACCCTTTGAAATGTAATGAAATAGAATGAAATGTTAATATCTTACTTTCAGAAGACCATGAGGAATGACTGATAATCTTTTCACAGTTCAAAACTTTGATCCCATTCTTCATTGTTTGCCTAGAAGAGCCACCTGATTCAGAAGATCTGATTCACTGGGGCTTTAAATAGGACATGTAATTACTGTATACTTAAAATATCCAAGAGAGAATGTAAAATGATGCAGTCACTATGACCAATAATACAGAAATCCCTCAAAAATATTTTTAAAAACTGAGATATGCAGCAGTATAATGACTTTCAGAAACAAATCTCAAAGATTGAAAGCTGAACTTCAGAGAGACATCAGTGCATATTCTGCAGTAAACACAAAAGATAAGATTATAGGAACTAATTCATGTTAATATGACTTTAAATTATAGTAGTTAAAAATATAGATTTCAAAAAGAAGAGGTGATAAAACAAGAAACTAGGTTAGATATGAATAAACAAAAAAAAAGAGGACAATTTTATCTTGAAAGAAAAACATCCTAAAAGGAAAACGATGAGTTGCTTTGCTATGTTCCTCCAGTGCTGGAAGTTCCAGTTCTGTTTCATCAGGAAATGTGCTGGTCACCCGTTCTTCCACGTGATCCTCCTAGGAAAGGCCTGCTGTACAGATTCTCAGATGTCTGTGCCTGGGTGGTGTTGCACCGACCTTGTCAGAGAATCAATATAAGCTGATTGCTCTGTGAGCATTTTATTTCCTGAAACCTTTCATACCCCTTTTCAGGGTGAGAGGGAAAAAGACAACGCTTCGATCTCCAGCCCAGGAGATGAATGAAGTGGTGATTGACAAATCTACAGACTCCAGTGGTGCCTGCCTCCTCCAATTCTCCCCTAGCAGATGTGGGGGAACACCGAAATGTGCAATTTGCTTAGGTTTCCTCAGGGAGCATCTTTGCTGCTCTTGCTGTCATCCCCTTTTCCTGGATGAGAGGGAAGATTGTCCCATTCTGTGGTGGCTGGTCCCCAAGAAGGAGAACGTTCAACCTGTCCATTGGTCACATAATATGCCTCCCAGAGGAAAGGAGAGGATGTGTTCCAGTCCCTTGTATGGACTCAACATGGAACATGGTCTCCTGGCCAAGCCTGAATCCATGGATGATGGCACCTCAAGCTGAACATTCTCCCAGGTTTGATGATCTAGCCCATTTCCCTGAACCAATACATGGGACTCTGCTGGTTCAGGTGTTTGGGTACTCTCTGGACTCCAGGAATATTGAGACCCACTCACTTACCTGTGATTCTGTGCCCTTTCACCTATGGCAGGACAGGGAAGTCTCTGGAAGAGCACATCTAAAGGTCCAGATTTTGAACTTCAGGGCTCTTTCACTTTCAAGCAACTGACTCACACAAGCTACCTCTCACCCCACCCATTATCCTCTGATTAATCCCTTCCATTTTGCTTTTCCATATCTCCTGGGCAAAAATTTTTCACTTTCCTATTTTTAGTGTCGGCCATACTTCCTTAGATTTCAGCTTGAATTCACTAGTGTTCAGGATGGCTTGATAGTTATGTAGCTAAGTTTAGGGGAGTAGCTGACATGAGGACCTCTGCTCCACCATCTATCATTCTTTTGAAAATAATTTTTGAGGTCTTAATCCAAACTAATTCAGATGGTTAGTCCATGAAACCTGTCTCTTTTCAAGAAATTCAAGGTTCTTTTGCAAATAAATTCAGCTTTATTTAGTATCATCCAAACTAGAAACTACAAAGCTGTCACTCTTTAAGTGAATGAAAATGAATCTTCAAATCAATCCGTACAAGGAATTGTTATTCTGTAATAAAAAGTGATTAAGCCTTGGAGAGCCTCTATGTCTCAGTTGGTTAAGATTGTGACTCTTGATTTTTGCCACAGATCATGACCTAAGATTCTTGAGATGAACCCACATGACAGACACTTGCTGTGTCTGGAGCCTGCTTAGGATTCTCTCTCCCTCCTGACAAAACATGAGAGATACCTAATTCTGGGAAGTGAACAAGGGGTAGGGGAAAGGAGTTGGGTGAAGGATTGGGGTGACTGGATTATGGGCACTGAGGGGAGCACTTGGCAGGATGAGTACTGGGTGTTGTGATATATGTTGGCAAATTGAACTCCAACAAAAAAATAAATAATAAATGCTACTTTATGACATACTCAACTTGGATTTTAAAGGACAAAAATATACTATTTTCCTGGAAAAAGGCGTCTGTTTGAATACCTTTATTATTATGTCCAATTCTGAATTTTTTAAAAGTTATTTAAGTTTGAACCTCCTAGAGTTTCATTGCTCTTTTTACATTGACCTCATAAGGTCCCATTTAGTGATGTGTCAGGGCAGATTTACACATGTCTCTATTCCTTCAGAAACATGTCCAGTTGATTAGTAAGACATGGCTGCTAGGAATATTTGAGAAACATTTGCCTTACCTTGTTGGTGAAAAATTTGGGTAATACCTAAGTGTTTTAAGATGTTACCATCTCTGCATGTACTAAACTAGTGCCTTCTAGTCTGGGTGCTAAAATTCCTAGATTTATGGGTATTTCAGCCCATAATTTACAGTGAAAGAACCAGTATTACCAAAGGGAATGGACTGGATTAACATTCTTGCTAGTGTGTACTTGCACCAAGGAACTCACAGGATTCTGAAAGTGTTTCCTACTTAAATGGATAGCTGAAAATATTTTCCTCTCTTTAAATAGGTTATATCTTAAATAATGAACTGTGTTCCAGCAAAATTTTAATATCTTTTGAACTCTATATTACTTATTGTGAAGATTGCGAGCAAATACATGATTACATTTCACATTCTACATCTTTCTTTTTTTGCATGCCATTACTTTGAATCATGAACCATATTGCTTTCTCAGACTAACCTCTTTCATTTTGATGAATACACATAGCATTCATTGAGGTATTTTGAATGGCTTGAAAGGTCCATTATTATTTCATTCTTGTTTTATTATTTTCCTCTTGAAAGAGGGAAAGAGTGTATGTCTGGATGAGGGTATGGTTAGATGAGGATGAAGGGAATGTCTTAGTAGGATTGCTCAGCATGGAGCCTGAGGAGGGACTTGATCTCAGGAGCCTGAGATCATGACCCAAGGAAAAGTCAAAGGCCTGGCACTCCCCCCATTCTCTGTATATCTCATTGACTGTTAATTTACTGTAGAAAAGAGGATCTTGTAGGTAACTTTCCAGATCAGTCCAAACAGCTTTTCCATTCAAAATACATCATCTGAATGTCCTAACCATGAGTTTGTATAAGCAGGTAATGGACAGATAGCAGCAGGTCATTCCTGCAACTAAAAGAATTCTAAATTGCATAGGAATATGCCTTTGCTTTTTGAGAGGGTTAGAAAAAATTTCAAGTGCATCTCTTCATTAAGCTCAGATTCAACTTTTTAACTGTATGCTGTTTCCTCACACCTGGCTATGGGAGGGGTCGATTTTTAGAGGCAAGTAGCACTTTGGTGCTTCAGGTGAATTGTCATAGAAAATGTGGTATCTGGAGAAGGGAGGAGTGGGAAGGAGGTGAAGGAGAAAGAGACAAAGGGCAATAAGAATAGAAGTGGAGACAAACAGCTAGAGGAAGGCGTGTGGGAACATTTACTAAACATTACTAGTTTATTCTTGCCTAGCATTGTCAAATTGTTCTTTAGCTTTTGCCAAATGGTTAATGAAATAAATTTGAGGCCAAATTCCTTTGTGAGGCCTCAGTGTATCAGCCAACAATACTGCCCATTCATCTTCCTTCTTTTCTAAGAGATTCCCTAGAGAATGAATTTGTTCAGTTCCATTAATACAGAGTTGGCCTTGAAGACCCAAAACATCATTGGTGAGCTGGTGCGGATCAAGAATTAATATCAGATCAAGAATTGAAACAGTATACAGTTGAAAACTTGACCATGTCTTGTGAGAACCAGACATAGGAGAAATAGACATGATTTCAGGTAGAGAAGGTTCAGGTTTATACTATCCCAATACAGCTGGTGACATTTGATGGAAATATCACATTTGTGTACCTCATGCCATGAGTACCCAAGAATGACAACTGGACACCGCAGAAAAAAAACAGCCAATGATCTGTCCACACCAGCAGTCACAACCTCAGAGTGAATACTCTCAGGACACAAAACTGAGACAGTTGGAGAAACTCAACCGATGGGATTGCTGACCCTCAGCAAAGTTTTTCTTCAGGGTGGACTCTAGTCCTGTGAGATCTTCACACTCACTGCTCTGTGAAGATGGATCAGTGAAGACTCACAGGGCACTATTCCTGCTTCTATGCTCAGATACGTCTTCTTATGACACACACCAGTTTTACACAGCACAGCAAAGCACAAAATGGTAACTGAAAAAGACAGCATAAGGGGACCTAAAGGAATAGTCTGATTCCATTAGAATCCAAAGAAGTGGGAACCAAAACAAGATTCAGGTGCCATACTGAGTACAAACTACCTTAGAACTGCCTCAGAGAACACATTTCAGATCACGGGCTCTCTCTTCATGGGAGGGCCCCTCCTATGGACTCAATAGCTGCCAGGAGCAGGGCACAGGGGGCCTCTATGAGCACTACCCTTGCTCAAACAACAGGAGGCTCTGAAGATGTCCTGTGGACACCGTGTGATTGCCTGTACAATGATCAATGGCCAACCAAATAAAAATAACAAAGAATATTGACTCAGTTCTTGTTAGAGCAAGGAAATCAGCCGCTATTATTTTGGTTGAGCAGAGCCCCAGCATCAGAAGGAAGGTTGCAAACCCATTCTAGACAAAGGCTTCAATTATGCCTTGATGAGAAGCTATTGTATGAAGAGGCTATGGTGAGCTGTCCAGAAGTGAGGCACCCTATGTGATTGTGAATGGTGATTCTTTCTGATTGCTGGGTCCTAGGTAGGAAATTGGGACAAGTGTTAGAAACAAGTGTTAGAAAATATAACATACATAGGTCTAGGTGGGACAGGTGTTATGGTGAAGAATCCTGAGCCTGTGGCGAGAGTGGTATATGGGTTCTGGGATAAAAGGCTGAGACAGTTGCTCCAATGGTTATGATGTAAACCATGCACCAGATGCTGGATACAACCTCCAAACATCATACAATCTTTATAGCCAAGGCCTTTTCCCTTGACTGCCTACAAGATAATGGGCTCAAGGATTGGCTGTGGGTCAGAAATCTCTCTGAATGAACTATCTGGCTATGATCTATACTTTCAATTTTTCAAGTAGACTTGGGACCACCTACCAGGAAATACTAGGGAAGTTGTTGGGCAGGGAAAAAGAGAGAGATTATACATTTAAAGATCCCAAGTTGTCAAGTGCCTGGATGAGAGCAAACGCTGCAAGATTAGGATCATCAATAGGAGCATATCATTAAGAGAGAGGATGTTGGTGCCTGGTGATTCAGTAGGTTCAGTGTCTTATTCAAGGGGTTGACTCAGGTCCTGAACTCAGAGTGTTGGTCTAAGCTTCATAGCAGGATTTGCATGCAATCTTCGTGGGATTCTCTCTCACCTTCTGTGCCTCCCCCCACAGAGACTCTCCCTCTCAAAATGTAGTAAAAACTGCATACAAACTACATACAAAAAATTAGTTTAAAAACCATGAGAGGAATAAATTACATATGATGTTGATTTAAGGTTATGAGTCTTCAAAGTCACGAAAATAATCTTCCTTGTGGATCAGCATAGGAATGGTGATGGGTGGCCTGAGGAAAGAATAGGGTACAGTTAAGCAGACAAGAGGATGAATCACAGCTCATAGGATCTATGTCTTCGACCCCGGAACTCAATTTTGCCTTCTGCTCTAGTCTTCTTACCTAAACACCCCTAGCAACAGCACCCTTTCAACTCTATAATGGGAATGGCCTCGAGTGTTTTCCCTGGTCTCAGGTTCCATATCCTGAACCTGGAAACAAGGCCTGTCATCCCATTCTTCAAAGAAGCCACCAAATTTTCTATGAATTTCTCTTCCCACGTTTTGCTCCCTCTTTCTGCTCACTCCTGCTTCACTACATCTTCCTTCTCCTAAACGTTAATTGCTCATTTCGCTCCTCATTCACTTACAACAGAAATTATATTCTATGGCATGGGAATGCTCAGGGAATGATCAGCTTTTTATGCGACCCTCCTTAATCAGTTGATCAAAGAGCCAAGCCAGGCAACTCTGGAGTAGTTGCAATTGGCCTGCGGGCCTATGCACAGGGGTTGGGTGTGTCCATGAGGGTGACATCCACTGGGCTATATTGACTGCTTTGTGCTTTGGGTGCTCTTAGGTATTTGACACAAACTTAACCTTTTTATATATTTTTAAATGTTTATTTATTTAGTGTTGTGTAAATTCAATTTGCCAACGTATAGTATAGTATCCAATGCTCATACCATCAAATACCCTCCTGACATATAAGAAATAGTGAAAGGAATTATGAGGGAAAGGAGTGGAATTGAGTGGGAAAAATTAAAGAGTGACACAAACCTTGAGAGAACACACTGCATCTGTGTTCACACAGAATCTGGAACACACTGAATCTTTAGAACAGCTCATACATATCGTAGCCCATAGAGGAAATGAATGTGATACTAGAGGTAAAATATCTTCTGCAATATCCTTTAGTCTAAATCTTGGACAATGGGTTTTCTAAAGTAGGTGAGGCCACATCCATACTAGCTTGAGCCAGAATTTGCCCTGATTCTGGAAGGAATGGGCCATGGGCTCCAGGCAGGCATGAGGGAAAGTCTGAGGCTGGGCCAAGACCCTGGTATGGGGAGCAGGCTCAGCACTCTGTAGTTACAGTAGTGAAATCAGACAGGAACAGAATCACTGGCCACCCTGCCTAGAGCCTGTGTCTCACTCTGCTGGACCTTTAGCACAAGTGTGTGCCAGCAGCCCAGCGGCTTTCACACAGTCCTCTAGATTCTGTGCACCCAGCAAAGTCCTAGGGTGGCTGCACTCCAGCCTCTCTCACAGGCAGGCAAGTACAGATTTTGTTCTTGTCCCAGGACTGAGGATTGTGGAAGGAGGGGAGGGGGGAACTGCGATTCTGGCCATACCTCCCACCTCACTTCTGCTGGAACCAGAGGCATGTGCTGTGAGGGACTATTTCTAGGATGCCCATCCATAGAGTGCCCTTACACCCTGGCCAGAACTGAGGGTAGCACCACACTACTACGGTGTGACACATAAATGCATAGGGAGTGGGTCCCCAGCTCTAACAGCACTTGGCACCAACAGAAGCACTCTTTGTGCAAGTTCAGATCTGCATGGCAGTGTGCATCTCATGAGATTGGCTCCATCCAAGACAAAAGGCAATAACCTGAAACAAAACCTCTCCTGCTGTTTTCCTAAGAAATTCTAACCAAACATAAGGTAGGGCTTTAATGCTTCCCAGTGACAAAGGGAGCAGGAACTTGTCTTCAGGAATAATAGTTAAATAAAAAGAAGAAGAATATGACCAACTGCATAACCCTATCCCAGGACAGAATGTTTCTTCTCATTTTACCCAAGTAACCCTATTTATGATACAATAGGCCAAAGAAGAGCACCTTCGTGGCTCAGTAAGTTAATTGTCTGACTACAGCTTAGATCATTATCCCAAAATCTTAAGAGGAGGACTGTGTTAGACTCACTGGTCAGTGCGAAGTCTGAATTTCCCTCTCCCTCTGACTTCTCTCTCTCATAGTTAAATAAATAAATAAATAGGGATCCCTGGGTGGCGCAGCAGTTTAGCGCCTGCCTTTGGCCCAGGGCGCGATCCTGGAGACCCGGGATCAAATCCCACGTCGGGCTCCCGGTGCATGGAGCCTGCTTCTCCCTCTGCCTGTGTCTCTGCCTCTCTCTCTCTCTCTGTGTGACTATCATAAATAAATTTAAAAAATTAAAAAATAAATAAATAAATAAACAAGTAAATAAATATTAAATAAATACAATTGAATAACTATAATTAATCTTTATGATATCATCCCACCCAACCTCAGTCTACAAATAGCATATTTAATCCTGCTCCCAGGGACCCTCTCCATTTATTCCGGCCTCATTGTAGTTCCCTACCTAAGGATTCTTCATCTGCAAGTAATTATGTTCTCGATATTCTCCACCACTCAATCTTTAGGGACACCAGCATGAGGAAGTGATTAGAGAGTGGGACCCCGTATTCCTGCTACTCCAGCTAAGGCCTCTTTGGGAGCACTCTCAACACCTGTTTTCCTCCAGATCCTCAGACCTTCCCTGGGCTTTTGGAGTTAGAGCTCTTCAAAAAGACATCGACCACAGTTGCATCCTTCCTTGAGGGAACAAACCTCCTACACCTGGCATTTCCCCATTTCCAGAAGATCACGAGAGCTCTCACTTGGACATGGATCCACCTGAGATCCACCTGTGATGGGTGATGGCCACACACCAGGTTAGACGGAGTCCATGAGAGCCACTGTGTCAGACTCAGAGCTGCTGCCCAGGAGAGCCATCTGTGATGATCGAAATAATCTGTGTTTACAAATACTCTACTGGGCACTGGAAATGTGGTTGTATGATAAAGGATGGAATGTGTAACTTCAATGATTTTAAGTAATTTCAACATATGCAGGCAAATCTGGCTATCAACTGCCTCCTTGGATAGCTCAGGTATATCCAAAATTTTGGAAGCTATGACCTCTGTGACCTCGGATTTCATGAAGTGGAATTTGCTAGTCTTATATGACTGTTTATTTCTGTTGGTCTCTGGCCTCCTATACATCAGGCAGGCACAACGTGAGGTCCTGGCAACACTTAGAAAAGATGGTCCACTGTCACGTCCTAGAGAAATTCCAGCACGTGCTTCTTGTGGGCATGGACAACACAATGACCCCACACAGCTGTGCTGGTCGTATTCAGATGAATGAATCAGAGAGGGGACACATCACCCTCTTCAGAAGCTCGCTCTTTCCTTCCTGATACAGGCTAGAGCCTGGGTAGGTACCTAGTTTAGTGTGGGGCCCAACACCCAGACAAGGTAAGCACGTACTTTGCAACCTGGAACTGAATCCCTGCCCAGGGGTTTTAGAACAGGGGCTTCTTAATGCTAAATAGCATGGGGACAAGAAATGAGGGAGGTTTTGCTGATGACATTGCAGTGACAAATTGGAATCAGTGCTTCTGTCACCTTGAGTATGAGAGCACAGAATTTGGACCTGAACAATCTAAGACCACTTCAGGGAAATGCTCAAACTGCTGTCCAGTGGGCCATAAAAGGGAACAGCAAAGAGCTCCTTGACTCTGTAATCAGCCTCCATCCACTGGTTGAACTCACTGAGCACTGGAGTCCATGTCCCTCCACTTCCTCTAATCTCTATGGACACAAACTCATTATCTAAATCATACATCCTTGCTTGAAAAAAAGATGAACATGGGTCTACACCTGGAAGATTGCTTTTCTAGTGGTTACATTTTTCTATATATTTATATTGGAGTTTGATTTGCCAACATATGATATAGCACCCAGAGCTCATCCCATCAAGTGCACCCCTCAATGCCTATCACCCAGTCACCCCATCCTACCACCAACTCCCCTTCCAGTACCCCCAATTTTTTCCAAGCATAGGAGTCTCTCATGTTTTGCATTCGTCTGTGATGTCTCCTACTCATTTTTTTTGTTTTTCTCTCTACACCTATGATCCTCATTCCTGTGGGAACCCAAACTCAGATTGTTGCTCCTGACTAAATACAGGAAAAACCTGGTTCCAGAATATGTACTGCTTTCACAAGTTCAGGAGGCCGCCTGCAGGTACAGGAAAAGACACCATGATTTACCCCGGGGATCAATTCCAGTAGGTCATGATGAATAATCTTCTTAGTATTGTTGGATACTATTGGCTAGCATCTTGTTGAGAATTTTTGCATCCAGCTTCTTCATGTATATTGGCATACAATTCTCCTTTTAGTGGGATCTTTGTCTGATTTTGGAATTAATGTGATGCTGGTCATATAGAATGGGATTTTGGAAGTATTCTATTTCTTTCTATCTGTCAAAACAGCTTTAGTAGAATAGGTATGGTTTCTTCTTAAAATGTTTGATAGAATTCCCCTGGGAAGCCATCTGTCCCTGGATTTTTGTGCTTTGCGAGGTTTTTTATGACTGCTTCAATTTCCTCCATGGCTATTGGCCTGTTCAAGCCTCCTACTTCTTCCTGTTCCAGTTTTGGTAGTTTGTGGTTTTCCAGAAATGTGTCCAATTCTTCTAGATATCCTAATTTATTGCCGTATAATTGCTCATAATATGTTTTTAAAATCGTTTGTATTTCCTTGGTATTGGTGGTGGTCTCTCATTTCTCATTCATGATTTTATTAATTTGAGTCTTTTCTCTCTTCTTTTTAATGACTGGCTAAAGGTTTATCTATCTTATTCTTTCAAATAACCAACTCCTTGTTGTGTTGATCTGTTCCACAGTTCTGGTCTCTAATTCATTGAGTTCTGCTGGAAACTTTATTAACGCTCTTCTTCTGCTGGATGTAGGTCCTATTTTCAGTTTTATTCTCCAGCTCCTTTAGGTGCAAGGTTAGCTTTTGTATTTGAGTTCTTTTCATTTTTTGGTTGGATGCTTGTATTGCGATGTAGTTCCCCCCTCAGGACTGCTTTTGCTGTATCCCAAGATTTTGAATTGTTGTATCATCATTCTTCTTAGTTTTCATGAATCTTTTTAATTCTTTTCTTATTTCCTGGTTGACCCTTTCATCTTTTATCAGGATGGACCTTAACCTCCACGTATTTGAAATCCTACCAAACTTCTTCTTGTGATTTAGTTCCAATTTCAAGCATTATGGTCTGAAAATATACAGGGGACCATCCCAATATTTTGATATAGGTTAAGCCCTGATTTGTGGCCCAGTATGTGGTCTATTGTGGAGAAAGTTCCATGTACACGTGAGAAGACTATGTATTCACTAGCGTTTGGATATAAAGCTTTATCAATATCTGCGAAATCCATCTGGTCCAGTGTAATATTTAAGCTGTGTCCTTGGAGATGTTATGCTTAGAAGATCTGTTGATTGTAGAAAGCAGTATATTCAAGTTACCAAGTATAAGTGTATTATTATCTAAGTATGTCTTAACTTTGGTTATTAATTGACTGACATACTTGGCAGCTCCCACATTTGGGGCATAAATATTCCTGATTGTTAGATCCTCTTGTTGGATAGATCCTTTACGTATGATATAGTGTCCCTGTTCACATCTCACTTGATATAGTGTCCCTGTTCACATCTCACTATAGTCTTTGGGATAAACTTTTACTGATCTGATATAAAGATGCCCATTCCTGCTTTCTTTTGATGACCATTTGAATGGTAAATGGTTCTACAACCCTTTATTTTCAGGCTGTGGTGTCCTTAGGTCTCAAATGAGTCTCTCGAAGACATCAAATTGATGGGTCTTGATTTTTTATCCAGTCTCACACCCTGCACTTTTTGATGGGGTCATTAGACTCAGATGCTAAAGCTCCTCCTCTGCACAGTAACCAATGTTCCCAAGCCTGACTAATCACTGCAGTTTAGTTCTCTAATTAGAGTATGAGCTCTGGGACTACAAGCTTCGAATCATATCCTGGATCCTTAATATGGAATTCATGACCCTCAACACTGTGCCTTTCTCTACCCGAAGAGGAGGGAGAATCAACAAAACATCAAATACACGTTTGTTGAACATTGAAGGAATAAATGTAGGGATAATGATCAGGAAAGTTAAATAGAAACTAAATATCCTGTCTGAGATCTCACATTTTACAAGTTCCAGAGATTGATTGAAATCTGGCAGTCTGAGTTCCTAGACCATTACTCTCCAACATGTAAGAGGTTTGCCTAAACACAATATTTTACCTTAAGAAAATTTAGTTTTGACAGAATTAAGGGTGTCAGAAAAAAAACCTATTGTTTTCACCCCAAAATACTCTTAGGACCCTTAATCAAAAATATACATGACTGTCCTGTACAACCTTCCACTCCCTGGGTCATGATCAGCACATCAAATGAGATCAATAGTGGCGTGCAAGAAAGTAGATTCACTAAAATCAAATCTTGTGTTAAAACGTGTTAAACAATGTCATTGTGCATTATTTATTCCTCACGCACACATACATGCCTCAAAACAGTGTCTGAGAACTTGGTATGTCATAGAAACAACCATGCATTACCTTTGGAAAGAGCTCTAAAGGGCAGGTCAGAAGAACTGAGAGACATGTTATATGAAAATCACTCTAATGAATTCTCTTTCTCTTTTCAAGTGACATTGCTAGGTGCAAATGCATGCCATTCTCCACTTCTATAAAATGTACTGTCTCTCATGTGTGTACATCACCTTTTTTTTAATATGCCCAATAAGTGCTTACATGCTTATCTCTCAGTCATTAAAGCAAATACTTAATTATCCATGTTTCAATGCAAGTAGAAAGACTGGCTATTTGTTGCAAAAATGACAAAAATATCATATTTTCTCCAGCTGACAGCTTAGGGGGGAGGAATGAGATGAGAGTTAGGATAAAATTGATATCTCTATAATGAGTAAATAGGGAAAATGCCCAGAGTGTAAAAAGAAATGTGTGTTTGGGACAATAATTGAAACATAGACACTCATATTCACAAGGTTACTTTGGGCAACCATTCAGAGGAAGATAACAACATGTCCCCACAAATACAGAACTTGAAACCCATTTTGGAAGACACAGTAAGGAAGATATTATAAACCATTGAAAACCAATAACAAATATCCTCCATATCAACCTTTCTGGATTCACACTTATTTCTGAAATTAATAACGTGAATATATAATTTAGGACAGTACCACAACTTGAAAATATATGTGACCATATTTCTCCCTGTGAAGACTTTGTGGTGACAAATGAGGGGTGCAGGATATAGTAGGAAATAAGACATTTTTTCAAAATGGAGGCACAATATTCAAGGTACCTAGTTTGGTAGAATAATCAAAAAAAAAAAAAAAACAATGGAGGACTAGAACAACAAAAAAAACCACATAGGTATAACTCTGCATGACAATTTGGGGAGAGGAAACTTTAAACAATGAGAAAAATAGTTTGAGAAAGAGTTATCTATTCAGTTGGTAGCAAAGAGCATTCAGAAGATGTTTAGGAACATACATTCACAGTAGCAGCAATTGAGTTTGCCCATCGTCAAAGATGCTAGGTTGAGAGCTGAGAAGTCATGGAATATCAAATTGGAACTGCTCAGCTCAGAGCTGCAGTTGGGAAGAGAGGCAGAGGTATATACTTCTCGTCACCTTGGCAATGTGTGACATCATAGTGCTTTCAAAGTGAATGCAGCTGCACAGCAACCAACTTCTGCTGTCTGGATAGGGGTGTATATGGGGAGATAAGGGTGGTATTTGAGAGGAAACACATGGGAAGCCTGATTGGCTCAGCAGTTTAGCACTGTCTTTGTCACAGGGCATGATCATGGAGTCCCGGGATGGAGTCCCATGTTGGGCTCCCTGCATGGAGCCTGCTTCTCCCTCTGCCTGTGTCTCTGCCTCTCTCTCTCTCTCTCTCTCTCTCTCTGTCACTATGTGTGTGAGTCCCTCATAAATAAATAAATAAAATGTTTTTAAAACAGAGAGGAAATACTTTGTATCAGAAAATCTATTTTAATCATCCATAAGGCCCTGCAACCTGTTTTCCAGAATGGCAGTTCAATGACTCATTCCCATTATCAATTTCAGAGGGTCCCCCTTTCTCCACATCATTGTCATCATTCATTGTTAAATTTAGCCATTTTCACCAGTGTAATGTGTATCTCGTTTTTGTTTTGATTTGTATTTTCATGTTTACAAGTGATGGGGAGCATTTTTTCACGTCCCCTTTGTCCACGTGTATGTCAATTTTAGAGAAATATTTGCTCCTATGATGTGCCCAGTCCTTAAGTGATATTAAAATATGTCATTAAAATATAAAAGTTTAAGAGGAAAGATTTCAAAAAAGTTGATAATACAAGAAACCAGGGGAGATGGGCTAAATGACAAAATAGAGTACAATTTTATCTTGAAAGAAAAACAAATCATAAAAGGAAAACCTTGAGTGGCTATGCTACTTCCCTCCCAGGGTGGGTGGCTCCAGTTCTGTTTGGCCAGGAAATGTATATGGTCTCCTGTTCTTCCAGGTGATCCTTCCAGATGGGCCCGCTGCACAGATTCTCAGGGGTCTCTGCCTGCGTGGTGTTGCACTGCACCTTGTCAGGAGGCCAGGCTCATTGCAAGATGTTTGCATTGTGAGCATTTGGTTCCCTGAAACCTTTCATACCTCGTTTGGGGGTGAAAGGAAAATAGATCACACTGCAATCTCCAGCCCGGGAGATGAGGGAAGTGGTGATCGACAAATCTGCAGACTCCAATGTTGCCTGTGACTCCAATTCTCCCTTAGCAGATGTGGGGGGATGCTGAAATGTGCAATGTTTAAGTTTCCTCAGGAAGAGTCTTCGCCACACATGCTACCACCTCCTACTCCTGTAGGAAGTACAGGTTTATTCCTTTCTGTGGTTGCTGGTCCCCCACAAGGAGAACATTCAACCTGGTCAATGGTCATCCAATCTGCCTGTCCCAGAGGAAGGTGGAAGCTGTAATCCAGTCCCCTTTATGGACCCAACATAGACCAGTTTCCTGGCCTGGCAGAGATTGAGATTGATGGTATCTCAAGCTTAACATTCTCCCTGGCTTGCTGATTTAAACCCATTTCCCTGAGCCAATACTTGGGAACTCTGCTGACTCAGGCACATGGGTACTTTCTGGCCTCCAGGAATATTTAGACCACACTCACTTTCCTGTGGTTCTGCACCCTTTCACCAATGAATCCCTTTCAGGCAGGGAAGTTTCTGGAGGAGCCAACTTCTAAAGGTCCAGTTTTTGAACTTCAGGGCTCTTTCACTTTTCTGCAGCTGGCTTACACATATCCCACCACCTCAACACCCAACATCCTCTGATAAATCCATTCCATTTTACTACTCCACACACCACCAGGCAAATATTTTTCATTTTTCTATTTGTAGAGTTAGCCATTCTTGGTGAGATTTCAGCTTGAATTCACTGGTATTCAGGATGGCTTGATAGTTATGTAGCTAAATTTAGGGGACCAGCTGACACAAGGACCACTACTGCATGATCTTCCATCCATGTGAAATTTGTTTTTTAAAACAAATCTGACTCAGATGGTTAGTCCAAGAGACCCGTATTTCCTAAAGAAATTCAAGTTCATTTTCAAAATATATTCAGCATTATTTAGGAACACTCAAGCTAGAGACAACTAGGCTGTCCATCTTTATACGAATGAAAAAAAATAAATAAAAACCACCTTCAATTCAATCCATTCAAAGAAATACTATTCTGTAATGAGAAGCGTTTGAGCTCTTGGGGAGCCTGTATGTTTTAGTCGGTTAAGCCTCTGACACCGACATTTTGACAGATTTTATTTTTTTTATTTTTTATTTTTTATTTTTTTTATGATAGTCACAGCGAGAGAGAGAGAGAGAGAGAGAGAGGCAGAGACATAGGCCGAGGGAGAAGCAGGCTCCATGCACCGGGAGCCTGACATGGGATTCGATCCCGGGTCTCCAGGATCGCACCCTGGGCCAAAGGCAGGCGCCAAACCGCTGCGCCACCCAGGGATCCCAACCTTCTAAATCATAACCAGCAGCACCCAGAACCAAGGGGTATACTGTGCTGGTTCATTCTGTGAGATTCCTGATGCCCATTCTGCTCCCCTCTTTTCATCCCATTTATGTTTTGGTGGTCAATGTTGAGGCCCTATACAAGTATATCTCAATTACTAAATTTGGGACTGAGTATCTTCTAACATACAGAACGAAATATACACTGAACAAAGAGGATCAAACTCTCGGACCCCTCAGGGATGCTATATTCTCCCTGAAATGCTACTTCATCACCACCACCATCTCCGAGTCACACCTCCTTTTTGATTTCTTCTATTTGTTTTCTTTTTTCTTTATTTTCATCTTTCTTTTGCTTTTTTGTCTTTCATCTTTTTTCCCCCTCTTCTTCTCTGGGATTCCTGGCCTTTACTTTCCACTACTTTGTTTTAAAATTTGTTTTCCATTTTAGTGGTCCTTTTCTTTTATTTCATTCTCACCTTTGTTTTCAAATTCTGGTCTCTGACCTTGTCAGAATTATCTAGGGTGAAATTTACTTAGGTTATGGTTGATATTCTTGACTCAGCCCTCCCAAACAGCCACTTTTCATTCAGAAAAATGACTAGAAGAAAGAACTCACCATAAAACAAAGAATCTGAACCAGTACTCTGTCATAGACTTATAGAATTTGGGTTATAATTCATTGTCAGAAAGCCAATTCTGAATTAAAATGATAAATGTGGCACTGGAAAAAAGCATAAAGGATTCAAGAGACATTATGAATGCAGAATTTAATCCAATTAGGCTGAAATTAAAAATCAATTAAATAAGATGCAAACCAAACTGGAGGTCCTAATGATGAGGGTTAATGGGGTAGAAGAAAGAGTGAGTGACATAGAAGATAAGATAATGGCAAGCATCAAAGTAAGTTAGAAAGAGAAAAACAATTAAAGACCATGAGGAAATATTAAGGGAAAGAAATGGTATACTCAGAGGGAAGAATTACATATAACTGAGGTTCCAGAGAGTGCTGAGAGGGACAGAGGACCAGAAAGCATAGTTAAACAATTCATAGCTGAGAACTTCCCTAACATGAGGAGGGAATCAGGAATTCAGATTCAGGAGATAGAGAGGTCCCCTTCTGAAATAAATAAAAAACGTTCTACATCTTGACTTTTAATAGGGAAACTTCCAATTTCCAAAGAAATAGAGAAAATCCTTAAAGTAGCAAGAGACAAGAGATCCCTATTATATGGGGAGAAATATTGTATTAACAGAAGATCTCTCCACAAAGCCTGGCTGGCCAGAAAGGGCTGGCAGGATATGTTCAGCATCCTAAATGAGAAGAACATGCAGCCCAAAATACTCTATCCAGCAAGGTTCTTATTTCAAATAGAAGGAGAGATAAAGAGCTTCCAAGATAGGCAGAAACTGAAAGGATATGTGACCACCAAATGATCTCTGTAAGAAATATTAAGGTGGACCATACAAAGAAAGAGGAAGCCCAAAGAAATAAGCCACAAAACAGGGACTGTAGAGGTATTAAAATTACTCTAAATTCATATGTTACAATAGTTACTCTGAGCATGAATTGGCTAACAGATCCCATCAAATACACAGGTTTTCAGACAGGATGAAAACGCAGTAGCCATCTATTTTCTGTCTACAAAAGATTTATTTGAGACCTAAGGACACCTCCATCCTGAAAATGAAAGGGTGGAAAACAATTTGCCATTCAAATGAAAGTTGGTGTAGCAATCCCAACATTTGATAAATTAAAGATTATCCAATAGACTGTAGAAAAGCAATGAAGAGGGACACTGTATCATACTTAAAGGGTATAGCCAACACAAACACCTAACATGTTGAATATGTATGCCCCTAAAGTGCGAGGTGCCAAATATTTCAATCAATTAATAGCCAAAGTAAAATCATACTTATATAATAACATGCTATAAGTAGGGGACTTCAACTCGACACTTTTCTGCAAATGATAGAACTTCTATGCACAACATCACAAAAGAAAAAAGAGCTTTAAATGATACAAAGGATCACATATATAAATGAGATCTCTCCATCCAAATGCAACTGAATACATATTCTTCCTAAGTGCACATGGAGCTTTCTCCAGAATAGACCACATACTGGCTCACAAATCACGTTTCAAATGCTATCAAAAGATTTGCATTGTCCCCTGACTATTTTCAGACCACAGTGCTTTGGAACTAGAACTCAACAACAAGGAAAATTTTAGATGAAACTCAAACACGTGGAGGTGAAAGAGCATCCTACTAAAAGATGAAAGGAACAATCAGGAAATAAGAGATGAATTAAAAATATTCATGGAAACTAATGAAAATAAAGATACAACTGTTCAAATCTTTGGGATACAGCAAAAGCAGTCCTAAGAGGGAAATGCATTGCAATACAATCATCCCTCAAAAAAACCTGGAAAAATTTAAGTACACAAATTAACCTCGCACCTAAAGGAACTGGAGAAAGAACAGCAAATAAAACCCATACAAAGCAGAAGATGACATATAATAAAGATTTGAGTAGAACTCAATGAAATAGAGACCAGAAGTCTTGTAGAACAGATAAACAAACTGAGGAGTTTGTTTTTGAAAGATAATAAATACATGAACCATTAACTAGCATTATTAAAAAAGAAAGGAGAAAAGACTCAAATTAATAAAATCATGAATGAAAGAGAGATCACAAACAATACCAAGGGAAAACAAATTATTTTAACGATATTATGAGCAGCTATATGCCAATAAATTAGGCAATCTAGTAGTATTGGATGCATTTATGGAGAAGCACAAAAATGGAACAGGAAGCAATAGAAAACCTGGACAGAACAATAACCAGCGAAGGCATTATTACTGAGGCAATAATAAAAAAACCTCCCAAGACACAATAGTCCAGGGGCGGATAGCATCCCAAGAGAATTCTATCAAACGTTTAAAGAAGAAACAATACCTATTCTACTAAAGCTGTTCGGAAAGATAGAAAGAGATGGAATACTTCCACAATCGTTCTATGAAGTTTGCATCACCTTAATTCCAAAACTAGACAAAGACTCCACCCAAAAGAATTCTAGACCAATATCCCTGATGAAGAAAGATACAAAAATTCTCAGCAAGATACTAGCTAATAGGATCCAACAGTACATTATGAAGATTGTTCACCATGACCAAGTGAGATTTATCCCCTGTATGCAAGGCTGGATCAACACTCGTAAAACTATCAACGTGATAGATCATATCAACAAGAGAAAAAACAAGAATGACATGATCCTGTCAATAATTTGTGAAAAACATTTGACAATGTACATCATTCCTGATCTATACTCTTCAGGGTATAGGGATTTAGGGAACATTCCTCAGCATCTTAAAAGCCATATATGAAAATCCCACAGCAAATATCATTCTCAATGGGGAAACACTTGGAGGCTCTACCTAAGATTAGGAACAGGACCATGATGTCCACTCTTACCACTCTATTCAGCATAGTACTAGAAGTCCTAGCCTCAGCAATCCTCAGCAAACAGAAATATATGGCATACAAAGTGGCAAAGAAGAAGTCAAACTCTCTCTCTTTACAAATGACATGGTACTGTACACAGAAACCCCAAAAGACTCCACCCCAAGATTGCTAGATATCATGCAGCAATTCGGCACTGTGGCAGGATACAAAATCAATGTCCAGAAATCAGTAGCATTTTTGTACACTAACAATGAGACCGAAGAAAGAGAAATTAAGGAGTCAATCCCATTTGCAATTGTACCTAAAAGCCTAAGGCACCTAGGTATAGACCTCAGCAATGAAGTAAAATTCTACACCCTAAACACTACAGACCATTCTGAAGGAAATGCAGGAAGATACAAAGAGATGGAAAAATATTCCACGTTCATGAATTGTAATAATTAATATTTTAAAAATGACTTTGCTACCTATGGCATTGTACATATTCAATGCAATCGCATTCAAAATACCATGGATTTTCTTCATAGACTTGGAACATATAATCTTAAGATTTGTGTAGAATCAGAAAACACACCGAATAGCCAGGGCAATATTGAAAGAAAACCAGAGCTGGAGGACATCGGACTGCCGGATTTCCAGCTTTACTACAAAGCTGTGATCATTAAGACAGGGTGATACTGGCAAAAATGTAGACAAAGAAATCAAGGGAGCAGAATAGAGAACCCAGAAATGTTCCTTGTATTCGATGGGTCACTAATATCCGACAAGGCAAGAAAGACTGTCTTTCTTTGGAAGAGACTGGTAAAGACAGTCTCTTCCACAAATGGTGCTGGAAAAATTGGAGAGCCACGTGCTGAAGAATGAAACTAGACCATTCTCTTACACGTTATGGAAAGATAAACTCAAAATGGACATGTGATCTAAAAGTGAAACAATCAATCAGAATCCTTTGGACAACACAAGCAAAACTCTTTTGAACTTGGCCACAGAAACTTCTTGCAAGATACATCTATGAAGGCAAAGGAATCAAAAGCTAAAATGAACTACTTGGACTTCATCAAGGTAAGAAGCTTCTGCACTGCAAAAGAAACAGTCAACAAAACTAAAAGATAACCTACAGAATGGAAGGAGATATTTGCCAATGGCATATGAAATAAGAGGCTAGTATTCAAGATCTATAAAGAACTTGTTAAACTCAACACTCAAGATACAAACAATCCAATCATGAAATGGGCAAGACACATGAACAGAAATATCACAGAGGAAGGCATAGACATGGCCAACAAGCACATGAGATACTGCTCCTCATTACTGGTCATCAGGGAAATTCAAATCCAAACCACAATGAGATACTACCTCAAACTAGTGAGAACAATGAAAAATAAAAGGACAGGAAATACCAATAACATGGGGAGGATGTGGAGAAAGGGGAACCCTCTTGCACTGTTGGTGGGAATGTGAACTGGGGCAGCCACTCTGGGAAAATGTGTGGAGTTTCTTCATAGTTAAAAATAGAGCTGCCCTATGACCCAGCAATTGCACTGCTGAGGATTTACCCAACTAAACAGGTGAAGTGAAATGGCAAGACACCTGAATTCCAATGTGTCCAGCAGCAATATCCACATGAACCAAACTGTGGAAGAAGCGTAGGTGTCCATTGAAAGATGAATGGATAAAGAAGATGTGGTCTATGTATACAATCAATATTACTCAGCCATCAGAAAGGATGAATACAAACATTTTCTTCAACGTGGATGGAACCAGAGGGTATTATGCTGAGTGAATTTTGTCAATCAAAGAAGGATAATCATCATATGGTTTCACTCATATGAGGAATATAAAAAAATAATGAAAGTTATCAAGGTGAGAGAAGAGAAAAGCATTGGGAAGAATCTGAGAGGGTGATAAAGCATGAGAGGCTTATAAGTTTGGGAAAGGAACAAGGAGTAGTGGAAGGGGAAGTAGGCGGGTGAGATGCGGAGACCGGGTGAAGTGCATGGAGGGGGGATTGTGACAGGATGAACACTGGGTGTTATATGTTGGCAAATTGAACTACAATTTAAAAAAATACCAAAAAAAAAAGATTATTCCTGATACCAAGACCAATGTAGAAAATTAGGGTCTCCCAGCAGAGTGTAGAGATGTGGAAGTTGTGCCTCCAATTGTGGTTAAATGTCCTCATCCCACAGACTGACTCTCCTTCTGCTGGTCGAGCACCTTGGCATTATTTGTAACCACTCACAGGCTTGGTTTTCACATAAGTCCAATAAATACAGCCCGTGTCTTTGTTGTGATGTAATCAACTATACTGCACTGGGGGGAAAATACAGACTGATTTAACCTGGAATTTTATTATCCCAAGGAGTGCTTAGTGAAATGGTAAGAATATGGGTATCTGACAAAAGGAAACCACACTTGAGTTGGAATTAGTGGGCCAGAGAAGAACCTCTCCTTTCACCCTTTTGAAGACCCAGAAGGAAGAAAAAGAAGTCTATCAGCAGGAAGAAAAATGTTTTCCTACCATGTCAACAGTCTAGACAATGATCCATTATGACGACTGAGCGAATGAAAGGCCACTACACCTGAAACTCCCAAGTCAATCCAATGGGTTTTGATTTCCAACAGCCTGCCTACACCCTACACCCAGTTCCTCCTTAAGGGAGAGATCCTCTTTTCTTTTCTTCCCGCTTGCCCATGGGTTGTTATAGTTTCCCTGTTCCTAGTTGCAAGTCCTCTGCCAGTGCCGACTCTACCCATTTTCATGGTAAAATAATCCGTTCTTCCGCATTGGAAAAGGATAGTGAAATTCCAGTTTGTCCATTTTGAACACTGTGCATATCTCTGAGATGTGACAGTATTCTATTCCTAGGATTTCTGGGGTGGACATGGTAGACAGTATAATGCACTTAATTAAGGTTTATAACTCGATGAATTTTGACATATATGCCTGTAGTATAGTGCAGATTCTTTTTTGTCTCTCCCTTTGGTTCCTTGCACATTGATTCAAAAACCTATGGGTCTCCTAAGTGATCAATCTGCCCATTCAATGCCAGTGAGGTGTCTTGTCCTGGGCCCCTAGTAAGGGAAAGAACAAGTATAGGAAGAGGTGCTTGTAACATGAGCCTAACTGTCCTGTAGAGAGAAGAAGGGTTGGAAACCCTCCAAGGGCACACCTGGATGTGTCTTTGTAATACCATTGACAGTATAAATAGAGCATTTTCCTTAGTTCCATAAATTAGTTCTAGGAAGAACTGAACTTGAGGAACCCATGAATATATAGCCAACCTGTCAGAGACTGTGGGTGGCATCCCCACAATGCATCAGATGCCTGTTATCAGGACCATATTCTGGGGCCTTTGCCCTTATCATCTGGAGTCTCATGCTAACACAGTGTTCAAAATAAGAAACTAGATGAGAATGTCAAGATAGAGGGAGACAGCAGAATACTTCATGTCAGAAATCGGGGATGCTCAAGGACTGGCTCACTGACGCATGGGTTTAGGAGAAGTAGGGATGAGATTGTGGGTATGACATATATTTGATTCCTGGGTGGTCTGAATGTCTTAGATGGTACTGACAAGTGGCTGTGTCTCAGTCATTTGCATACATCCAAAGTTAAAATGAAAAGTAGAGTAAAAGAATTTGGAGTGATGGGACCAAATCCTACAGAGCTGGGCTAGTGGAAAAGTGTAAGAAAGGTTGAATAATAAGGAAATAGTATGTATGCAATCCCTTGCTCATAATTATCGCTAGTATCTAAAAGGACCCAGGGTGATGTGTCAGATTTCAAGGTCAAACTAAGCTCAGACTTCCCTCTAAAGGAAATAATAAATTTGGACAACACAGAGCAGCTCTGAGACCTGGGCTGCTCAAGGCATTCCAATTTGGGGTGATGACCAAACCAAGAAATTACTGAAAGGAGGAGGTAGTGTGTGATGAAGATGTTGCATTTTAAGCATGGGCATCATCAGTTTCAAGAATACATTTTTTATTTTTTTTATTTTTTTATTTATTTTTTTTAATTTATTTTTTTTTACTCTAAATAGCATATTTATTTTTTATTGGTGTTCAATTTACTAACATACAGAATAACCCCCAGTGCCCGTCACCCATTCACTCCCACCCCCGCCCTTCTCCCCTTCTACCACCCCTAGTTCGTTTCCCAGAGTTAGCAGTCTTTACGTTCTGTCTCCCTTTCTCATATTTCCCACACATTTCTTCTCCCTTCCCTTATATTCCCTTTCACTATTATTTATATTCCCCAAATGAATGAGAACATATAATGTTTGTCCTTCTCCGACTGACTTACTTCACTCAGCATAATACCCTCCAGTTCCATCCACGTTGAAGCAAATGGTGGGTATTTGTCATTTCTAATAGCTGAGTAATATTCCATTGTATACATAAACCACATCTTCTTTATCCATTCATCTTTCGTTGGACACCGAGGCTCCTTCCACAGTTTGGCTATTGTGGACATTGCTGCTATAAACATCGGGGTGCAAGGGTCCCGGCGTTTCATTGCATTTGTATCTTTGGGGTAAATCCCCAACAGTGCAATTGCTGTGTCGTAGGGCAGGTATATTTTTAACTGAGCCACACAGTTTTCCAGAGTGGCTGCACCAGTTCACATTCCCACCAACAGTGTAAGAGGGTTCCCTTTTCTCCGCATCCTCTCCAACATTTGTTGTTTCCTGCCTTGTTAATTTTCCCCATTCTCACTGGTGTGAGGTGGTATCTCATTGTGGTTTTGATTTGTATTTCCCTGATGGCAAGTGATGCAGAGCATTTTCTCATGTGCGTGTTGGCCATGTCTATGTCTTCCTCTGTGAGATTTCTGTTCATGTCTTTTGCCCATTTCATGATTGGATTGTTTGTTTCTTTGGTGTTGAGTTTAATAGGTTCTTTATAGATCTTGGAAACTAGCCCTTTATCTGATATGTCATTTGCAAATATCTTCTCCCATTCTGTAGGTTGTCTTTGAGTTTTGTTGACTGTATCCTTTGCTGTGCAAAAGCTTCTTATCTTGATGAAGTCCCAATAGTTCATTTTTGCTTTTGTTTCTTTTGCCTTCGAAGGCAAAAGAATACATTTTTTAAAATGGGATGTGAGAGTGACTCATTTAGGGGCTGTGTCCTCAGCTTGGAAGGCTACAGAGTGGAAGGGAATGTTTGGGCCCATACATTACCCACATCTCTCTACAGAACAATCACAGGTGGCTGTATAAGATCCATATACATTTGACTCCTAAGGAAACCATCCAGTCCGGGGATTGGAAAAAGACACTGTTGGTTTTGTTCACTCTGAGGAGATAGGGGTTGCTCACAGGGCACCAGAGCAGACAGAGGTAGGCTATCCTCCCTTCCCTCTGGGACAAGTGGAAGCTGGAAGGCTCAAGGCAGTGAAAGCTCTCCTGCTGCTAGGCACCCTTCAGTTTGAAAAATCGGTGCCCCCATGCTGGACTCTAGAAGGTCTAAGCCAGTGTGCACTTGGAGCCTTCAGTTCAGTACACAGGGAGCACTCCTAGCTTGAGGGTTGGAAATGTGGCCAGCCACAGCCATTCTTTTCTTTTTTTCTTTCATCTTTGAGAGTTGCAGCCTCTCAGGAATGAAGGAATCCTTCGAACAAGAGCTAGAGAAACAGGCAGAGGACAAACAGCTCTATGGTGAACCTGCCACCTGGCAACGGACTGGGCATCTGCCCCTAGGCACAGGCACATGAGAATCACTGCAGTAGGCCCCTCCCCAGATGGACAGCTGGAAGAACAGGGGAAGAGCAAGTTTACTGAATAGCACTGGAAAACTCCAGGGCTGAGGGAATATAGTACAGAGACCTCAAAGATGTGTCGTTATAATTCAATTCCTCTCAGATTAAAACTCTCCAATATTTTTTCTCTCTTCCTGCCTTAACTATAATATTACAACAAATCTTTGTTTTAAGATTTTCCTTTCTGTATTTCATATTTCTACAAGTACCCATCTTCGAATTATGATCAATGTACCTAATTGATTTTTGTAGATATATGAGTTATGGGTTTGGGTGTCTTGATCATTTATTATTTGTATAAGTTAGCACCTTCTAACATACCTACCAAAATACACTCAGAGCCATGTGGAGTCCTGTGTTTTTTATTCTATGGGTTGACCTTCTCTCTAACTTTCAATTCCACCCCTCTATTTATCTTGGTTCTGCCTTTCTGGTTGCTGTTAATTCTCTATTTAAGTTTTGCTGATTTATATAAATATGGATTTAACACCTACTATAATATAAAACAACATATACTCAAAATGGAAAAGATCAACCTCTAGGTCCACTCTGTGAGATTAAATTCTCTCCCATGCACCATGGCCTCCCCACCATTTGTTTTTTAAGATATACTATTGTTTAAATTTGTTTTTCACTTTTGTGGTCTTTCTGTTTCCTTTGGCTTTGTTTCTCTTTTCCATTATTTTCCAGTCCTAGACATCTTCGGAATTATCTGGGTGTTCTTTTTTTTAAGATTTTATTTATTTATTCATAGAGATATATAGAGAGAGGCAGAGACACAGGCAGAGGGAGAAGGAGGCACCATACAGAGAGCCCAATGTGGGACTCGATCCGGGGTCTCCAGGATCACACCCTAGGCTACAGGCAGTGCTAAACCACTGTGCCACCAGGCCTCCCCTATCTGGGTGTTCTTTACATAGGTCCTGGTTGATATTTTTGACTCTGCTCACTCATATACCCATTCTGCACTACACAAAAAGAGGAGAAAAAGAATTGACAAAAGCAAAAAGAACCAGAAGTAAAACTCTCCGCCACAAACCTAAGGAATATTTATTACAGTACATGTCAGAATTAAAATTCAGAGACCCAATTTTAAATCTAAAGGGGGCTCATAAAAAAAGCAAAGAGGTCTCCTGGTACTCCCATACTGCAGAATTGGAAAAATTAGAGAGTGAGGG
The DNA here is from genome assembly GCF_011100685.1 of Canis lupus familiaris. NCBI lineage: Eukaryota > Metazoa > Chordata > Mammalia > Carnivora > Canidae > Canis > Canis lupus. Next base: position 21,537,622 of record NC_049240.1, read on the forward strand.
CAAGATGGTGAAAGAGTAGGGTCCCCAAGTCACCTGTCCCCACCAAATTACCTAGAAAGCCTTCAAATCATCCTGAAAACCTATGAATTCGGCCTGAGATTTAAAGAGAGAACAGCTGAGGTCAGTGAGAAGAGTTCACGTTTCTATCAAGGTAGGAAGAAGGGAAAAAAAGAAATAAAGAATCAAAAGGCATCCAAGTGGGAGGGGCCCATGAGGAGCCAGGCTATGGCCGGGGCAAGTGTCCCCAGGAGAGGAAAGCCCTGCCTGTGGAAGCAGGAGTTTACCAATCTTTCCAGATGGAAAGGCACTCCCCGGAAGTTGGAGCAGGATCCCAAGAGGGGCAGGGATGCCCTCAGGCTCTCAGGGGCACTAATAGAGTACCTACGCCCTGGGTAGAGTGCACCACAACCCATGGTTGAGCTCCCTAAAGGGCTGCAGCATGTGCCTGGCTGGACCTGGGAGCAGGTTGGAGGTGGCTCAGGTGGCGGCTCAGCGGGGAGGGGGCTGTGCGACCCAGGAACAGCTCAGAGGCAGCTCCAGCAGAGACTCTGTGGGGAGGGGGCTGCGCAGCTGAGAGCGTGACTCCAACAGCACAGGCCCCAGGGCACAGGGCACCAGCTACACAGCCCATGATCTGGCGCTACCCCCTGGGAAAGGCAGAGGCCCAGAGGGCACAGGACAGCAAGGACACTCTTGCCCCAAGTTGAACAGATCAGCGGCTGCGCTCCTGGACCATCCAGGCCTCTGCAGACTGAGGGCTCCATAGTTACTCAGGAGCTGAATCCAGGGCTCCTGAGCTGCCTGCCGCCACTGTGCTTGTTCCTCCTGGGGCCTCACAAGAAAAACAACCCCCACAGAGGCTCAGTATGGCCTCACCGCATAAACAGCTTAAATATCATTCACTGAGCCCGGCAAAAGGCATGGAGCTGAGCAGCTCCCCAAAGTGCTAACACCTAAATATCACCACAGCAGGCCACACCTCCAGAAGACAAGCTAGATGAACAGGGAAAAAACAAATTATTGACCAAGCAGCAATGGAAAGTTCCAGGGGAATTCAGGTGACTTACAGGATACAAAACCAGAGGATATCAGAGGATACTCCCCCTCGTTTTTTTTGTTTTGTTTTGTTTTTTTGGTTTTTGATTTCTGTTTGCTCCCCCCTTTTTTCAATTTTTTTCTTTTTCTTCTCTCTTTTTATCCTTTTTCCTCCTTTTTTCTTCCTTTATTCTTTCTGTTTTCATTTTTCATTCCTCATTTATTTTCTCTCTTTTTATTGAGAGAAATTCAACGTGTTTTCAGCCACATGGCACTCAGCAAATAGACTAGAAGGAAAACCTCACCTCAAACGAAAGAATCAGAAACAGTCCTCTCTCCCACACAGTTACAAAATCTGGAATACAATTCAATGTCAGAAAGCCAAACCAGAAGCATTATCATACAGTTACTGGTGGCTCTAGAAAAAAGCATAAAGGACTCAAGAGACTTCATGACTGCAGAATTTAGATCTAATCAGGCAGAAATTAAAATCAATTGAATGAGATGCAATCCAAACTAGAAGTCCTAACGATGAGGGTTAACAAGGTGGAAGAATGAGTGAGTGATATAGAAGACAAGCTGATGGCAAAGAGGGAAACTGAGGAAAAAAGAGACAAACAATTAAAAGATCATGAAGATAGATTAAGGGAAATAAACGACAGCTTCAGGAAGAAAAACCTACGTTTAATTGGGGTTCCCGAGGGCACCGAAAGGGAGAGAAGTCCAGAATACGTATTTGGACAAATCATAGCTGAAAACTTTCCTAATCTGGGAAGGGAAACAGGCATTCAGACCCAGGAAATAGAGAGATCCCCCCCTAAAATCAACGAAAACCGTTCAACATGTTGACATTTAATAGTTAAGCTTGCAAATTCCAAAGATAAAGGGAAGATCCTTAAACCAGCAAGAGACAAGAAATCCCTGAGTTTTATGGGGAGGAGATAAGGTAACAGTAGACCTCTCCACAGAGACCTGCAGGCCAGAAATGGGCAGGCAGGATATATTCAGGGTCCTAAATGAGAAAAACATGCAACCAAGAATACTTTATCCAGCAAGGCTCTCATTCAGTATAGAAGGACAGATAAAGAGCTTCCAAGACAGGCAGGAACTGAAAGAATATGTGACCTCCAAACAAGCTCTGCAAGAAATTTTAAGGGGACTCTTAAAATTCCCCTTTAAGAAGAAGTTCAGTGGAACAATCCACAAAAACAAGGACTGAATAGATATCATGATGAGAATAAACTCATATCTGTCAGTAGTAACTCTGAACGTGAACGGGCTTAATGACCCCATCAGAAGGTGCAGTGTTTCAGACTGGATAAAAAAGCAAGACCCATCTATTTGCTGTCTACAAGAGACTCAATTACACAGAAGGACACCTACAGCCTGAAAATAAAAGGTTAGAGAACCATTTGCCATTCAAATAGTCCTCAAAAGAAAGCAGGGGTAGCCATCCTTATATCAGAAAATCTAAACTTTACCCCGAAGACTGTAGAGAGAGATGAAGAGGGACACTATGTCATATTAAAGGATCTATCCAACAAGAGGACTTAACAATCCTCAATATACATGCCTCAATTGTGGGAGCTGCCAAATATATAAATCAATTATTAACCAAAGTGAAGAAATACTTAGATAATAATACACTTATACTTGGTGACTTCAATCTAGCTCTTTCTATACTCAATAGGTCTTCTAAGCACAACATCTCCAAAGAAATGAGAGCTTTAAATGATACACTGGACCAGATGGATTACACAGATATCTACCGAACTGTACATCCAAACTCAACTGAATACACATTCTTTTAAAGTGCACATGGAACTTTTTCCAGAATAGACCACACACTGGGTCACAAAACAGGTCTGAACTGATACCGAAAGACTGGGATCATTCCCTGCATATTCTCATACCATAATGCCTTGAAATTAGAACTAAATCACAACAAGAAACTTGGAAGGACCTCAAACACGTGGAGGTTAAGGACCATCCTGCTAAAAGATGAAAGGGTCAACCAGGAAATTAAGGAAGAATTAAAAAGATTCATGGAAACTAATGAGAATGAAGATACAACCATTTAAAATACTTGGGATGCAGCAAAAGTAGTCCAAAGGGAGAAATACATTGCAATACAATCATCGTTTCAAAAACTGGAAAGAACTCAAATGCAAAAGCTAACCTTACACATAAAGGAGCTAGAGAAAAAACAGCAAATAGATCCTACACCCAGCAGAAGAAGAGAGTAAATAAAGATTCGAGCAGAACTCAACAAAATCGGAACCAGAAGAACTGTGGAACAGATCAACAAAGCCAGGGTTTGGTTCTTTGAAAGAATTAATTAGATAGATAAAACATTAGCCAGCCTTATTAAAAAGAAGAGAGAGATGACTCAAATTAATAATTTCATGAATGAGAAAGGAAAGATCACTACCAACAGCAAGGAAATACAAATGGTTTTAAAAACATATTATGAACAACCTCAAGCCAATAAATTAGGCAATCTAGAAGAAATGGACACATTTCTGGAAAGCTACAAAACCCAAACTGGAACAGGATGAAATAAAAAACCTGAACAGGTCAATAACCGGGGGGGCGGGGGGGGGGAATTGAAGCAGTCATCAAAAACTTCCCAAGGCACAAAAGTCCAGGGTCAGATGGCTTCCTAGGGGAATTCTATCAAACATTTAAAGAAGAAACCATACCTTTTCTACTAACGGTGTTTGGAAAGATAGAAAGAGATGGAATACTTCCAAAATTGTTCTATTAGGCAGCATCACCTTAATTCCAAACCCAGAAAAGACCCCACCAAAAATGGAGAATTACAGACCAATATCCCTGATGAACATGGATGCAAAAATTCTCTACAAGATACTAGTCAATAGGATCCAACAGTACATTAAGAAAATTATTCACCATGACCAAGTAAGATTTATTCCCAGAACACAAGGCTGGTTCAACAGTCGTGAAACAATCAATGTGATTCATCATATCATCAAGAGAAAAACCAAGAACCATATGATCCTCTCAATAGATGCAGAGAAAGCATTTGACAAAATACAGCGTCCATTCCTGACCAAAACTCTTCAGAGTGTAGGGTTAGAGGGAACATTCCTCAACATAATAAAAGCCATCTGCGAAGAGCCCACAGCAAATATCATTCTCAATGGGGAAGCACTGGGAGCCTTTCCCCTAAGATCAGGAACAAGACAGGGATGTCCACTCTCACCACTGCTATTCAACATATTACTGGAAGTGATTGCCTCAGCAATCAGACAACAAAAAGACATTAAAGGCATTCAAACTGGGAAAGAAGTCAAACTCTCCCTCTTCACTAATGACATGATACTCTACTTAGAAAACCCAAAAGCCTCCACACCAAGATTGCTAGAACTCAGACAGCAATTTGGTCACGTGGCAGGATACAAAATCAATGGTGAGAAGTCAGTGGCATTTCTATACACTAACAATTAGACTGAAGAAAGAGGAATTAAGGAGTGAATCCCATTTACAATTTTGGGTGATATTGCACCCAAAAGCATAAGATACCTAGGAATAAACCCAACCAAAGAAGGAAAGGATCTACCCTAAAAAAAGACAGTGTGGTACTGGCACAAAAACAGACACATAGATCAATGGAACAGAATAAAGAATCCAGAAGTGGACCCTCAACTTTATGGTCAACTAATATTCGTTAAAGGAGGAAAGACTATCCACTAGAAGAAAGACAGTCTCTTCAATAAATGGTGCTGGGAAAATTGGACATCCACATGCAGAAGAATGAAACTAGACCACTCTCTTTCACCATACACAAAGATAAACTCAAAACTGATGAAAGATCTAAATGGGAGACAAGATTCCATCAAAATCCTAGAGGAGAACATGGGCAACACCCTTTTTGAACTCATCCACAGTAACTTCTTGCAAGATACATCCACGAAGGCAAAAGAAACAAAAATGAACTATTTGGACTTTGTCAAGATAAGAAGCTTTTGCACAGCATAGGATACAGTCAACAAAACTAAAAGACAACCTACAGAATGGGAGAAGATATTTGCAAATGACGTATCAGTAAAGGACTAGTATTCAAGATCTATAAAGAACTTATTATACTGAACAGCAAAGAAGCAAACAATCCAATCTTGAAATGGGCAAAAGACAGGAACAGTAATCTCACAGAGGAAGACATAGACATGGCCAATAAGCTCATAGAAAATGCTCTGCATCACTTGCCATCAGTTAAATACAAATCAAAACCTTAATGAGATACCACCTCACACCAGTGGAATGGAGAAAATTACCAAGGCACCAAACAACAAATGTTGGAGAGGATGTGGAGAAAGGAGAACCCTCTTGTTCTGTTGGTGGGAATGTGAACTGGTGCAACCACTCTGGAAAACTGTGTGGAGGGTCCTCAAAGTGTTAAAAGTAGATCTGTCCTATGACCCAACAATTGCACTTTGGGATTTACCCCAAAGGTACAGATGCAATGAAACACCAGGACACCAGCACCCCAATGTTTATAGCAGCAATGTCCAGAATATCCAGACTGTGGAAGAAGACTCGGTGTCCATCGAAAGATAAATTGATAAAGAAGATGTGGTTTATGTATTCAATGGAATAATACTCAGCCATTGGAATCGACAAATACCCACCATTTGTTTCGACATGGAAGAAACTGGAATGTGTTATGCTGAGTGAAATAAGTCAATAGGAGAAGAACAAATATTATAAGGTCTGATTCACTTGGGGAATATAAAAAATAGTGAAAGGAATAAAGGGGAAATGAGAAAAATAGAGTGGTAAATATCAGAAAGGGACACAGAACATGAGAGTCTCCTAAATCTGGGAAATGAACTAGCGGTGTTGGAAGGGAGGTGGGCCGGGGTGGGGATGACTGGGTGATGTGCACTGAGCGGGACACTTGATGGGGTGGGCACCGGTTGATATTCTATATGTAGGCAAATTGAACACCATTAAAAATAAATATATAAATATAAAATAAAAATAATAAATATGAATGTCGATAAAAATATCTACTTTTTAAAAATGAAATAATTAAATATATACATTACCAGTGATTGATTCTTCCAGTTTTTACACCTGCTTGTCTGCTGACTTGTTGTTTTAATTCTCATTTTCCTTTTGGCTGCATTCTTTAATGCTATCTTACCTGAACATAATGACCTTGGTTTAGAGATGTTTTCTTTCTACACTATGTGTCACCATTGCTGTGTCTTTTGACCTCTCTTCTCTGAGAACTCATGGTCCTTGGAACTCATATTCTATTATGGTTAATGTCTCCTTTTCCTCTACTTTCAAGATTTTTCTTCCCCTTTCATAGCAGATTTATTACAGGGTGAGTGTTTTCCCAGTTTTGTAGATCTGAATCACAGACTCATGAAATTTTCAGGCATTTGCCCCCATAACTTCTTTTACAACAACTGCGTGTTCCTGTCCTAACTCCATGCTGTGTAAACAAAGTGGATCTATGGGGACACAACCCTGAACCAAACGACTTAATGCTTGGGGTAAAACCAAAATACAACCAGTAAGAGTCAATTGAAAGTAATGTGGAAAAAAAAAAGAAAGTAACATGGAAATTCATTCCTTAAGTTGAATCAAGAAAACTTATTCCAGGGCACAGAGTTGGATCATTCAGATATGTGTCTGTCTCCTGGATTCATCTCAGGTCATGACCTCAGGTTATCAGATTATCCTAGGTTGGGCTACATGCTGATGGTGGAGCTTCCCTAATATTCTCTCTTCCTTTTCCTCTACCTCCCTCCTACTTAACTTTCTCTTTTACTCTCTTTACAAAAAGATAAAGGAATCATTCTTCTACTGTGATCAGGACACCATAGTGCAAAGAATTATACTAAGCTGTATTATTTGTTTCACATGTGAAATTCTTAACTTAAATGATCAGTCATTAGTGTATACCCAAAAGGGTAAATCTGATTTTACCACCCAAATTTGATCAGATTATAAGGGAGGTTTTGTGCAGCTAATATTTGACCCTAGTTTGTGTAAAATACTAACAAAGTAAGATCTCTGATTATATTTTAATAAAGAGTGTTATTACTGAGATTACGGTTAAATTGATATCATAATGCCAGATATCATTTAAAAATTTCCATATCAACCTATCCCTTGATACACAACTCCTATGATCATACACACCTAATTTATTGTGGAAATTTTATCGCAAAGAACAAGCCAGGGTAGAGACATTATCACTGAAGTTGACCACATATATTAATGACTGCTCCGTGTTATGCATTCATGTGTGTTTTGACAAATTCATGCCATTATGTACCCAAAGACACTGGATACATAATGGACCCTAGATCAGGACAAGAGCCCAAAGTAGATGCCCAAAGGAACCAGCCAGATGTCCACATTATTACTACTTTTAATTGAAATTGAGATGACACACAAGGTTACATTATTTTCATGTGTACTACATATATTATATATAACCTATATAATACCATAATACTGTGTGGTATTATATACTTTACTGTGCACACCACAAGTGTTTATACCATATTTCCCTATAGAGCACTATTACAATTCGATTGATCATAATCCCTATGCAGTACTTTTGATTTCTATGACATCTTTAATGGATAATGGGAAGCCTGTCCCTCCCAAACATTTTCACTGCTATAGCTATTGGCAAATGGTAAGGTTCCAGTAGCTGAATTTCTCCCAGATGGAGTATTTTCATCCAAATTCAATAGTGGTGCACCTGGGTGTCTCAGTGGTTGAGTGTCTCTGCCTTTGGCTCGGGTCATGATACCATGGTCCTAGGATTATGTCTTGCAACAGTGTTCCTGAAGGTAGCCTGCTTCACCCTCTTCTTATTCTTTGCCTCTCTCTGTGTGCCTCTCATGAATAAATAAATAAAATCTTTTTAAAAAAAAACCTGATTAGTGAATAAATACAGTAGAGTACTATACTAAATAGAACAAAAGAATAATTTCTAGCACTGAAACAAACCTACCAAGATTATGGGTAAATTCAAGTGAAAAAAATTACAAAAGACAGGAAAGTATATGTGGATCTACAGACACAGAAATGATTTTGCCAGATGTCCAGAGGGTAGGAACTTTTAGTTGGGTTTCACAATAAGCTGCATGAGTTATGGGAACTCATCAATGGAATGGATGTGCAGATCAGTTCTATTCATGCAGTATGCCAGTCTCCTTGAAGTTGTCATTAACTTTTATGGAAAATTTTATTTAATTATTTGAGACAGGGAGATCATAAGAAAAGAGAAGGGCAGAGGGTAAGGGTGAAGCACATTTCGAGCTGAGCAGGTCCCCAAATATGGGATGGATCCTGGAACACTGGGACCTTGGCCTGAACTGAAGGTATTTTATCCACCAAGAAGGATGGCCCCCCACACCCTCATATGATGCTTATTAGTAACTCACTACAATACAGTCTTATTATTTATCCATATAAACAGTGATATCTCAGTAATTCCTGAACACCACATCCAATGCATTGACAAGTAATCTGCATCCTCCTAAATATTGCCAAGTGTTTGGTGCAAGAATTTCCCTCATGAAATCAATGAAGGAGTCTCCAATTTCTTCTATGGAATGTTTGCCTGTTTTCCTGAATTAGAAATTGGACTTCTTTTCCCTTTTGGAGGGAATTCAGATATGATAAGGAACAATGTATTTCATAGGTGTGTGGACCATTTTCATGGGGGTTTGAAGGGGAGATTATAAGCTGTGTGGTAGTGGAATTTTTTCTCACATGCATTTATTCCTTCTTGAGTTAAGGTATTCGTGTTGCTCATTCAGTGAACTTGAGAGATGTAACTCGGGTTTCAAAAATACAAAATCTCATAGTACAGGATGTTTTATAGTCCTAACATGATGAGTGTTCCAACTGTGGCAGTTTAGCCCATGCTTGGTAAGCAAATGCATCATGTTCAGTAGCCCTCTATTCATAGTGATTCACAGCCCCAGATTATTCTTTAATTTTATTAAAATACTTCTTTATGTATTTGAGAGACAGTGAGCTGGAGAGGTAAGCGGGCAGTGAGCAGGAGAGGTAAGAAGGATAGTTGGACAGGAAAAAAAAAACACTCACTGAGAAAGGAAATCCTTGGTAGGCTATATTTCAGGTCCCAGACAGCCTGATCTAAAACAAAGGCAGACTCTAAACTGACTGACAAGCTCAGGCACCCCCATCTGAGTTATTACTGAGCAGCATGACCAACGTACTGATGGGTACTCTGCGTCCTTTCAAAAGCACCCTATGATCCTTTCTGAATGTAAGTGTTCATCAAGAACAACACAGAAGATCAAATATATAATGTCAAAGGGAGCTTGAGTATCTTTGACTGAAACAAGTGTTGCTTTCTTGCTTCCTTTCCACACAAATTCTGATGAAATTCAGACACTGTCCTTTTGAGGTGAAATACAACATAGTCCTGCTGGGAGGAGGGCTGTTTGCCTCTTGCCAACAATTAACATATTTGAGAGGATGCTCCCTTTGGCAACACCGAAGCTGGTTATAAAGAGTGTGATGGGTTACTTTCTCTAAACAGCAGTTTCTCCTGCTTGTTTGAGGAATGTTGTAGTCATCATCCTGAATGGACTGGAGAGACACATCCTTCGGGACAAACAACTTCCTCCAGGTGTCCTTTCACATACTTTGGCATCATTATCTCAGACACTGCATTTCATCTGGCTTCCTAAAGTCATTCAGAATAGTAAAGATCACTTTTATTCTAGGTGGTACCAACTATTGATTAAAAACAGTAAGAGACTTATATTTGCTAGTGTTTTACCTAGATTAACATCCAAATATTAGTTTAAAAATAACTATTTTTAATGATCACATTTCATTTTTAAGGTATTTTTTATTATGTTTACTTTTTATTGGTGTTCAATTTGCCAACATATAGAATAACACCCAGTGCTCATCCCATCAAGTGCCCCCCTCAGTGTCTGACACCCAGTCACCCCCAACCCCCAACCACCTCCCCTTTCACCACCCCAAGTTCATTTCCCAGTTAGGAATCTCTCATGTTCTGTCTCCCTCCCTGATAGTTCCCACTCATTCTTTTTCATTTCCCCTTTATTTCTTTTCACTATTTTTAATATTCCCCAAATGAATGAGACCTAATAATGTTTGTCCTTCTCTGATTGACTTATCTCACTCAGCATAACCTCCAGTTCCATCCACGTCTAAGCAAATGGTGGGTATTTGTCTTTCCTAATGGCTGTGTAATATTCAATAATACACATAAACCACGTCTTCTTTATCCATTCATCTTTCAATGGACACCGAGGCTCCTTCCACAGTTTGGCTATTGTGTACATTGCTGCTACAATCATCAGGGTGCAGGTGTCCAGGCATTTCATTGCATCTGTATCTTTGGAGTAAATCCCCAACAGTGCAATTGCTGGGTGGTAGAGCAGATCTATTTTAAATTCTTTGGAAACCTCCACACAGTTTTCCAGAGTGGCTGCACCAGTTCACATACCCACCAAGAGAGCAGGAGTGTTCCCCTTTCTCTACATCTGCTCCAACATTTGTGGTTTCCTGCTGTTAATTTTCCCTATTCTCACCTGTGTGAGGTGGTACCTCATTGTGATTTGATTTGTATTTCCCTGATGGCAAGTGATGCGGAGCAGTTTTTCACGTGTTTGTTCGCCACGTCTGTCTTCCTCTGTGAGATTTCTGTTCATGTTTTTTGCCCATTTAATGACTGGACTGTTTGTTTCTTTGCTGTTGAGTTTAATAAGTTCTTTATAGATCTTGGAAACTCGCCCTTTATCTGATACATCATTTGCAAATATCTTCTCCCATTCTGTAGGTTGTCTTCTAGTTTTGTTGACTGTATCCTTTGCTGTGCAAAAACATCTTATCTTGATGAAGTCCCAATAGTTCATTTTTGCTTTTGTTTCTTTTGCTTTTGTGCATGTATCTAGCAAGAAGTTACTGTGACCGAGTTCAAAAAGGGTGTTGCCAGTGTTCTCCTCTAGGATTTTGATGGAATCTTGCCTCACATTTAGATCTTTCATCCATTTTGAGTTTATCTTTGTGTATGGTGAAAGAGAGTGGTTTCATTCTTCTTCATGTGGATGACCAATTTTCCCATCACCATTTGAAGAGACTGTCTTTTTTCCACTGGATACTCTTTCCTCCTTTGTCAAATATTAGTTGACCATAAAGTTGAGGGTCCACTCCTGGATTCTCTATTCTGTTCCATTGATCTATGTGTCTGTTTTTGTGCCAGTACCACACTGTCTTGATGACCACAGCTTTATAGTACAACCTGAAATCTGGCATTGTGATGCCCTCAGCTATGGTTTTCTCTTTTAAAATTCCCTTGACTATTCGGGGTCTTTTCTGATTTCACACAAATCTTAAAATAATTTGTTCCAACTCTCTGAAGAAAGTCCATGGTATTTTGATAGGGATTGCATTAAACCCATAAATTGACATGGGTAACAGTGACATTTTCACAATATTAATTCTTCCAACCCATGAGCATGGAATATTTTTCCATCCCTTTGTGCCTTCTTCAATTTCTTTCCAAAGTGTTCTGTAGTTTTTAGGGTATAGATCGTTTAACTCTTTGGTTATATTTATTCCTAGGTATCTTATGCTTTTGGGTGCAATTGTAAATGGGATTGACTCTTTAACTTCTCTTTCTTCTGTTTCATTGTTAGTGTATAGAAATGCCACTGACTTCTGGTTGTTGATTTTCTATCCTGCCACACTGCCAAATTGCTGTAGGAGTTCTAGCAATCTTGGGGTGGAGTCTTTTTGGTTTTTTAAGTAGAGTATCATGTCATTGGTGAAGAGGGAGAGTTTGACTTCTTCTTTGACAATTTGATTGCCTTTTATTTCTTTTTGTTGTCTGATTGCTGAGGCTAGGACTTCCAGTACTATGTTGAATAGCAGTGGTGAGAGTGGACATCCCTGTCTTGTTCTTGCTCCTGATTTTAGGGGAAAGGCTCCCAGTGCTTCCCCATTGAGAATGATATTTGCTGTGGGCTTTCCATAGATGGCTTTTAATATGTTGAGGAATGTTCCCTCTATTCCTACACTCTGAATAATTTTGACCAGGAATGGATGCTGTATTTTGTCAAATGCTTTCTCTTCAACTATTGAGAGAAGCATATGTTTCTTGTTTTTTCTCTGCTGATATGATGAATCACATTGTGAAGTATTAGTGGAGACAGTCACTTATTTGTACACCATGGGGACAAGGCATGATCCCATGTTTAGGATTCGCTCCATTTTGTACTCCTTCCTCTTGGGTAGCCTATTTCTCCTTCTAACCTTCTCCCTTCTCATGCCTCTCTCTTTCCATCCCTTTTCTTTTCTCTCCCTTAAATAAATAGATAAATGAATAAATAAATAAATCATTCCTTACAAAATTTACTGACCTTGATTTGAGAATGCAAATGGACTATTCTCATTATAGACAATGTCTCAGTAGTTAATTTGAATTTTCACATGTAAAACAAAATGAATATGGCTTAATAATTTTCTTCTAAGAATGAGAAACTGAGTAAACTTGAGTAATGCTTCTTTTTTTTTTTTTTTTTTGAGCCACGGAGAAAGAGAGAGCGTGATAACTGGAGGTGGAGAGGAAAGGGGGAAGAGAATCTTTACAGATTCCATATGCAATACAAATCTATGGCCAAAGCTACCTCTCATGGAAATGAGAATATGATCTAGTGCAAAATCAAGAGTTGGACACTTGAATGACTGAATCAACCAGGTGTCCCTAGAAGAGTGATATTTGAATCCATGATTGACTTTCCATAATACCTTCAATTGGGCCATTTATTCGATGTCTTTTTGCTTTCCCAGATGAAATATTCTGGCTCACCTGAGTAGGTACATAGATTTACAGCTTTGGCTATGTGTTTCTTTTGGAGGCTCTGGAATATAGACTCATTGAAATGGACTGAAATAGAATGATATGTTGACAGCTTAATGTCAGAACACCAAAAGAAGGACTGATAACCTTACTGAGCTCAAAAGTTTGATCCCATTCCTAATTGTTTTCCTAGCAGAGCCACCTGATTCAGGGAATCTGATTCACTGGGGCTTTACATAGGACACAGAATTGCTCTATACCTAAAATATCCAAGAGAGAATGTAAATTGATGCAGTTACTAGGACATAAAATATGGAATTCCCTCAAAAAAATTAAAAAATCAACTTCTGTATACATCAATATAATGACTTTTGGTAAACACGTCCCAAAATTGAAATCTGAACTTTAGACAGATATCTGTGCATGTTCCTCTGTGCTAATCACAAAAGGTAATATTACAGAAAGAAACTCATGTCTACTAATGATCAAATGGATAAAGAAAATGGAGTCTATGCATGCAGTGGGATATTATTCTGCTTCATGGAAGGAAATCTTAACATTGTTGACAACATGGATGGCCCTGGAAGCCATTATGTTAAATGAAATAAACCAGGAGTTGTATGACAAATACTGCATGGTGTCATGTGTATTTGGAATCTCAAATACTCAAAGACAAAGAAGGAGAAATTCAAACAGTCCCTTGGGGAAAGAAATATAGAGAAAAAGTTGGGGATAGGAAATTAAACATGTTCAGGAAGGCCTCTTTACCACATAGATCTCTTGATTAAACAAGGGCTCACACTATTTCTGAAAGTCATTGGGATAATATTTCCAAAGGTGTGGTGCCTAAATTGAACAAGAGCAGCTCTAGCAGAAACTGTGTGAGCAAAACCTTCTATTAGCTGAAAAATAGAGAATGATGGAAAAACAGATTCATTAAGAGCATGATGTGGGTGACTTACCAAGTGTTAACAAACTGATGGCTGGTGGGTCCCAGAGGAAGAATGGAAGTGTTTCGGTTTGAAGAAGGTTCTCATAACACCTGACATGTCCCTGAGGCACCTGAGTTCACACCAAATACCCCTGAGCCTTGATCTCTGTCGGTCTCTCCATCAAATCCTCCTGCACTAGGTTCACTGTGGGAGATATCAATATCCTGGGGGAGGTCTGTGAGCAAAAAGAAGGTGAAATCTAACTCAGGTTCCACCTCACATGCTGACCAAAACCACCATGCACCTACCCAAATAAAACCTCTTAGAATGGCCAGACAAGCTGTTGCCAGCCTCCCCAGCATTCACAACTGTTGCCAGCCTGTTGCCAGCCTCCCCAGCATTCACACTACCAGCTCTCTCCCATAGAGTTCTTCTGGGGACCAGCTGACAACTCTCAGTGACCAAGACCAGTGAGTGGTCTGCCCATCTTCCAGACTGATTCAGAATCCATGACATTCCAAACCATCTGTCACATGGCAGCTCTGCCTGCAGATGGCTTCCCTTCAACTGAAGAACCCTTGATGAGCACTTACTATAAATTAATTAGGAAAGTGGTTACTTGGCTGTAGATTAGGTGGTTTAATGGATAAAATATAAGCCACACAAGGTTCCACTGTCTGTGGGTCTCAGTATCTTCATAAGCAGCTAAGAATAAGGACTGCCAGGTAGTGGCCATTGGCTGAGCTTGCTCTAAGTGGGCCCCTTTCATGTTCCTTCCTTTTCTCTCCTATTCCAGCCTCTACAGACTTCTCATCCTTCTTTTGACCCTACTGTGTCAGGGTTTTAAGTCCAATTCTTTGAACAGGACCCTTCCTGGAGGTCTGTGTGTCTCAGGAAATTTAACATCTGACTCTGTCTCAGTACATCAACTCAGGTTCTGGAATCCAGTCCTGTATTGGACCCACACACGATTAGGAATAGAAGTGCCCACTCATATTGGGCCATATTTAAGCAGCTCGCAAACCCAAGCAAAGAATTCCCCCTTGCCATCATCTAAAGACCAAATAAACCATGGCACTTAGTAAATGTACTCATGTGTCAGTTCATATTTCAGGTGACCACATTGCTTTCCTAAAACAAAATTAGGATCTTATATAAAGGAAGAAGAAGTCATAGAGGAAGGGGTCAGAATTTCTTATAAACTCCATTAGATTATAAAACCACCTTTTTAATTTATACGTGGATATATCCTGAAAATGCACTACTTCCAAAAAGGCAGTATCTTACTACAGTCATGCAAAATTAAAAAAATACAAAGCAAACTAATTAAATAATCAGGCATAAAAATTCTAGGCAGACTAGGAAATGGCTTTCCATTTCATTCATGAGTAAAGAGAGGTGCTCTTGAAATAGCAATTCTTTCATCTCCTGCAGTCAACTGAGCTAAAATCAAAACTGCAGACTTTACTTATAAACATATATAAAAATGGAAATGGAGCCCTTACGTGGACCACAAGACACTCATAGAACATTTGCAAAGGTCTTTATTACAAAAAGGAGACAAGAGGAGCATTGGAAGGGCCTGCAGGTGACACATCTTGGTGTACCACACCCCAATTGAAGTACCCAGGTCATCTGTAAACAGTGAAAACAAAATAAATACTGAAGAAAAGATACGTCTTCCTGGCAAAAGAACACCAACACTTAGAAAAATCCTCCATTTCAAAGAAATGAAGGTGTTACAAGGAAAGAGGAAGCACTCAGATTCCTCTGTTGGCTTATGGATTTAAGATAAATTATCTAGAAATAAACAGTCATTCCCATCCAATTTCTGGTAAATCCTGGTACTCCTAGTTGTTTCTGAATGCTATCCGTGTTTCTCATGCTCATCTTTGGAGTAGATATATCCTGTAAGTTGTAGGTATCAAATAGCACACAGATTTTCCTTGAATCACCCCTGTGTCACCATACCCTGTGACCCCTGAACTGAAACAACTATTCTATGATTCTGTGTGTCTCCTGCCCTGCAGATTTACTTTGGAGAGACTTTGCAAATTTAATTGTATTATTGAATGTACACCACGAGGACAATGACTTGAGGTCCCATGGGTCTATTCATAACTGATATATATCTGCTCTGCATATGATTTTGCCTCCTCCATTGAAGGGAACACATAACTTTCACAAGGATTTGGCAGTGTACCTGACATTCCCAGGCTACAAATCACATCTACATAAGTAAAAGAATCAGAGCACAAAGCACAACATAGAAATGATAAGAGCCATCCAACATAACAATTACCTAAACTTCCCCAATAACTTATGATGTGGAAAATAAGGATCAGACTTGTAATTAAAAGCCTTTTAAATAAGATTTCATATACCTTCCACTTGTGCTAGTACCATTTTTGTATTGTTAGGAAAGGCACCAAATGAAGAAAGATAGTGATTTGTTCAAGACCTCAGGATCATCAACAATTTACTTTTTCTTCCTGGTAGGTCCTCACCAGGATGCTGAACTGTTATCAATTCTTCCAAAGCTACTTGCTTCGCTATACTGAATATTTGGTCTCGTTTCTCCATTTGTCTTTGGATCAGAGGGTTAATCCATTTCCCTCTCTCCAGAACAGCACAAAGGTGTTCCTGGACAATCATGGCCTAGGAGTTTACCGAAGGCCCCTTTGGTTTTCCCCTGGGCCTAGTCAAGACTTAAAATAATTTAAGGTTCCCTTGTAATTCAGTTGTTTTCATGTTTAAAGATCTTATTTATTTATCCATGAGAGAGACAGAGACATTGACATAGGCAAAAGGAGAGGCTGGGTCCCTCTAGGTAGCCTAATGTGGGATCCCGTGATCATGAACTAAGCTAAAGGCAGATGCTCAACCAGTGAACTACTGAGCCACCCAGGCAATCCTGTCATTCTTTTCTTATACAATAAGTGGACCTTCATCTGCTTTGTCCAGAGAACAAGAAAAAAAAAAGTAATAAGGATCCACATATTTGCTCCCAAACAACACAGAAAGAAATATAGACATTCAAAGGAAATTACAGTTTTGCTAAATAACTCATTAATCGTGACATAACTTATTTAAAGAGAGGAAATTATTTTTAGACCCATTAAAATAGGCAAAATTTCAAAAACTTGTGAGTTCCCTTCGTGCAAACTGACAGTAGCAAGGACGGCTATCCAGTACATTCACTTCAGTACATACTGATTCTTTTTCTAAAAGAGTTTATTTTTTTTATTATGACAGTCACAGGGTGAGAGAGAGAGAGAGAGACAGCCAGAAACACAGGCAGTGGGAGTAGTGGGCTCCATGCCGGGAGCCCAATGCGAGACTCAGGTATCCCAGGTGTCCAGGATTACACCCTGGACTGAAGGCAGCACTAACCCGCTGAGCCACCTGAGCTGTCCCATAGTGGTTCTTTTATTGTAAATTAGGAGTTGGAAGATACATAAGTCTAGGAATTTCAGCACTCAGACTTGAAGACACTACCTTACTACATGCAAATATGGTATCATTTTAAAGAACTCTTAGGATATTACCCACATTTTTCACCACCAAGTTAAGGCAAATGTTCTGCAAATAGTCCCAGCAGCCTCTCCCTACTCCTCAACAGGAGATGTTTCTGAAGGAAGAGACAAATATCAAAAACTACCCTGACACATCACTGAAAGGGAACTTGTCATGCCTATTTAAAACAAAGCAATAAAATTCTTGGAAATTCCACCTTTAATTACATTTTTAAAAAATTCAGAATTAGGGAAGGGGCAAGATGGCGGAAGAGTAGGGTCCCCAAATCACCTGTCTCCACCAAATTACCTAGAAAACCTTCCAATCATCCTGAAAATCTATGAATTCGGCCTGAGAATTAAAGAGAGAACACCTGGAATGCAACAGTGAGAAGAGTTCACGCTTCTATCAAGGTAGGAAGACGGGGAAAAAGAAGTAAAGAAACAAAGGCCTCCAAGGGGGAGGGGCCCCGCGAGGAGCCGGGCTGAGGCCGGGGCGAGTGTCCCCAGGACAGGAGAGCCCCATCCCGGAGGAGCAGGAGCTGCACCAACCTTCCCGGGCGGAAGGGGGCTCCCGGGGAGGTGGAGCAGGACCCAGGAGGGCGAGGATGCCCTCGGGTTCCCTGAGACAGTAACAGAGCAACTGCGCGCCCAGGAGAGTGCGCCGAGCTCCCTAAGGGCTGCAGCGCGCACGGCGGGACCCGGCGGGACCGGAGCAGCTTGGAGGGGCTCGGGGGCGGCTCCGCGGAGGGGGCTGCGGGGCCCCGGGAGCAGCTCGGAGGGGCTCAGGCAGAGGAAGAGGCTCCGTGCGGAGGGGGCTGCGCGGTTCCAGGAGCAGCTCGGGGGGGCTCGGGCGGCAGCTCCGCGGAGGGGGTTGCGTGGCCCGGGAGCGCGAATCCAACAGCGCAGGCCCCGGAGCACAGGGCGCCGGGACACAGCCCAGGATCCCGCCTCCCCCGGGACAGGCAGAGGCCGGGAGGGCCCAGGACAGCGAGGACGCTCCTGCCCCGAGCTGAGCAGATCAGCGGCCCCGCCCCGGAGCCTCCAGGCCCTGCAGACGGAGTTCCTGCCGGAGCTGAATCCAGGTTTCCAGAGCTGCCCCGCCACTGGGGCTGATCCTCCTGCGGCCTCACGGGGTAAACAACCCCCACTGAGCCCTGCACCAGGCAGGGGCACAGCAGCTCCCCCAAGTGCTCACACCTGAAAATCAGCACAGCAGGCTCCTCCCCCAGAACACCAGCTAGACTGACAACTTCCAGGAGAAGCCAAGGGACTTTTAAGGATCAGAAGATACTCCCCGGTGGTTCCTTTTTTTTTTTGTTTTTGTTTTTGTTTTTGTTTTGTTTTGTTTCGTTTTGCTTTTTGATTTGTTTCCTTCCCCCACCCCCTTTTTTTTCTCCTTTCTTTTTCTTTCTCTTTTTCTTCTTTTTTTTTCCGTTTTTTTTTCTTCCCCTTTTTTTCTCTTTCTCTTTTCTTTCCTTCTTTCTCTCCTCTCTATTCTCTTTTTCCCAATACAACTTGCTTTTGGCCACTCTGCACTGAGCAAAATGACTAGAAGGAAAACCTCACCTCAAAAGAAAGAATCAGAAACAGTCCTCTCTCCCACAGAGTTACAAAATCTGGATTACAATTCAATGTCAGAAAGCCAATTCAGAAGCACTATTATACAGCTACTGGTGGCTCTAGAAAAAAGTATAAAGGACTCAAGAGACTTCATGACTGCAGAATTTAGAGCTAATCAGGCAGAAATTAAAAATCAATTGAATGAGATGCAATCCAAACTAGAAGTCCTAACGTCGAGGGTTAACGAGGTGGAAGAACGAGTGAGTGACATAGAAGACAAGTTGATAGCAAAGAGGGAAACTGAGGAAAAAAGAGACAAACAATTAAAAGACCATGAGGATAGAATAAGGGAAATAAACGACAGCCTGAGGAAGAAAAACCTACGTTTAATTGGTGTTCCCGAGGGTGCCGAAAGGGACAGAGGGCCAGAATATGTATTTGAACAAATTCTAGCTGAAAACTTTCCTAATCTGGGAAGGGAAACAGGCATTCAGATCCAGGAAATAGAGAGATCCCCCCCTAAAATCAATAAAAACCGTTCAACACCTCGACATTTAATAGTGAAGCTTGCAAATTCCAAAGATAAGGAGAAGATCCTTAAAGCAGCAAGAGACAAGAAATCCCTGACTTTTATGGGGAGGAGTATTAGGGTAACAGCTGACCTCTCCACAGAGACCTGGCAGGCCAGAAAGGGCTGGCAGGATATATTCAGGGTCCTAAATGAGAAGAACATGCAACCAAGAATCCTTTATCCAGCAAGGCTCTCATTCAAAATGGAAGGAGAGATAAAGAGCTTCCAAGACAGGCAGCAACTAAAAGAATATGTGACCTCCAAACCAGCTCTGCAAGAAATTTTAAGGGGGACTCTTAAAATTCCCCTTTAAGAAGAAGTTCAGTGGAACAGTCCACAAAAACAAGGACTGAATAGATATCATGATGACACTAAACTCCTATCTCTCAATAGTAACTCTGAATGTGAACGGGCTTAATGACCCCATCAAAAGGCGCAGGGTTTCAGACTGGATAAAAAAGCAGGACCCATCTATTTGCTGTCTACAAGAGACTCATTTTAGACAGAAGGACACCTACAGCCTGAAAATAAAAGGTTGGAGAACCATTTACCATTCGAATGGTCCTCAAAAGAAAGCAGGGGTAGCCATCCTTATATCAGATAAACTAAAATTTACCCCAAAGACTGTAGTGAGAGATGAAGAGGGACACTATATCATACTTAAAGGATCTATTCAACAAGAGGACTTAACAATCCTCAATATATATGCCCCGAATGTGGGAGCTGCCAAATATATCAATCAATTATTAACCAAAGTGAAGAAATACTTAGATAATAATACACTTATACTTGGTGACTTCAATCTAGCTCTTTCTATACTCAATAGGTCTTCTAAGCACAACATCTCCAAAGAAACGAGAGCTTTAAATGATACACTGGACCAGATGGATTTCACAGATATCTACAGAACTTTACATCCAAACTCAACTGAATACACATTCTTCTCAAGCGCACATGGAACTTTCTCCAGAATAGACCACATATTGGGTCACAAATCGGGTCTGAACCGATACCAAAAGATTGGGATCGTCCCCTGCATATTCTCAGACCATAATGCCTTGAAATTAGAACTAAATCACAACAAGAAGTTTGGAAGGACCTCAAACACGTGGAGGTTAAGGACCATCCTGCTAAAAGATAAAAGGGTCAACCAGGAAATTAAGGAAGAATTAAAAAGATTCATGGAAACTAATGAGAATGAAGATACAACCGTTCAAAATCTTTGGGATGCAGCAAAAGCAGTCCTAAGGGGGAAATACATCGCAATACAAGCATCCATTCAAAAACTGGAAAGAACTCAAATACAAAAGCTAACCTTACACATAAAGGAGCTAGAGAAAAAACAGCAAATAGATCCTACACCCAGGAGAAGAAGGGAGTTAATAAAGATTAGAGCAGAACTCAACCAAATCGAGACCAGAAGAACTGTGGAACAGATCAACAGAACCAGGAGTTGGTTCTTTGAAAGAATTAATAAGATAGATAAACCATTAGCCAGCCTTATTAAAAAGAAGAGAGAGAAGACTCAAATTAATAAAATCATGAATGAGAAAGGAGAGATCACTACCAACACCAAGGAAATACAAACGATTTTAAAAACATATTATGAACAGCTATACGCCAATAAATTAGGCAATCTAGAAGAAATGGACGCATTCCTGGAAAGCCACAAACTACCAAAACTGGAACAGGAAGAAATAGAAAACATGAACAGGCCAATAACCAGGGAGGAAATTGAAGCAGTCATCAAAAACCTCCCAAGACACAAGAGTCCAGGGCCAGATGGCTTCCCAGGGGAATTTTATCAAACGTTTAAAGAAGAAACCATACCTATTCTCCTAAAGCTGTTTGGAAAGATAGAAAGAGATGGAGTACTTCCAAATTCGTTCTATGAGGCCAGCATCACCTTAATTCTGAAACCAGACAAAGACCCCACCAAAAAGGAGAATTACAGACCAATATACCTGAGGAACATGGATGCAAAAATTCTCAACAAGATACTGGCCAATAGGATCCAACAGTACATTAAGAAAATTATTCACCATGACCAAGTAGGATTTATCCCTGGGACACAAGGCTGGTTCAACACCCGTAAAACAATCAATGTGATTCATCATATCAGCAAGAGAAAAACCAAGAACCATATGATCCTCTCATTGGATGCAGAGAAAGCATTTGACAAAATACAGCATCCATTCCTGATCAAAACTCTTCAGAGTGTAGGGATAGAGGGAACATTCCTCGACATCTTAAAAGCCATCTATGAAAAGCCCACAGCAAATATCATTCTCAATGGGGAAGCACTGGGAGCCTTTCCCCTAAGATCAGGAACAAGACAGGGATGTCCACTCTCACCACTGCTGTTCAACATAGTACTGGAAGTCCTAGCCTCAGCAATCAGACAACAAAAAGACATTAAAGGCATTCAAATTGGCAAAGAAGAAGTCAAACTCTCCCTCTTCGCTGATGACATGATACTCTACATAGAAAACCCAAAAGTCTCCACCCCAAGATTGCTAGAACTCATACAGCAATTCGGTAGCGTGGCAGGATACAAAATCAATGCCCAGAAGTCAGTGGCATTTCTATACACTAACAATGAGACTGAAGAAAGAGAAATTAAGGAGTCAATCCCATTTACAATTGCACCCAAAAGCATAAGATACCTAGGAATAAACCTAACCAAAGATGTAAAGGATCTATACCCTCAAAACTATAGAACACTTCTGAAAAAAATTGAGGAAGACACAAAAAGATGGAAAAATATTCCATGCTCATGGATTGGCAGAATTAATATTGTGAAAATGTCAATGTTACCCAGGGCAATATACACGTTTAATCCAATCCCTATCAAAATACCATGGACTTTCTTCAGAGAGTTAGAACAAATTATTTTAAGATTTGTGTGGAATCAGAAAAGACCCCGAATAGCCAGGGGAATTTTAAAAAAGAAAACCATTTCTGGGGGCATCACAATGCCAGATTTCAGGTTGTACTACAAAGCTGTGGTCATCAAGACAGTGTGGTACTGGCACAAAAACAGACACATAGATCAGTGGAACAGAATAGAGAATCCAGAAGTGGACCCTGAACTTTATGGGCAACTAATATTCGATAAAGGAGGAAAGACTATCCATTGGAAGAAAGACAGTCTCTTCAATAAATGGTGCTGGGAAAATTGGACATCCACATGCAGAAGAATGAAACTAGACCACTCTCTTGCACCATACACAAAGATAAACTCAAAATGGATGAAATATCTAAATGTGAGACAAGATTCCATCAAAATCCTAGAGAAGAACACAGGCAACACCCTTTTTGAGCTCGGCCACAGTAACTTCTTGCAAGATACATCCACGAAGGCAAAAGAAACAAAAGCAAAAATGAACTATTGGGACTTCATCAAGATAAGAAGCTTTTGCACAGCAAAGGATACAGTCAACAAAACTCAAAGACAACCTACAGAATGGGAGAAGATATTTGCAAATGACGTATCAGATAAAGAGCTGGTTTCCAAGATCTATAAAGAACTTATCAAACTCAACACCAAAGAAACAAACAATCCAATCATGAAATGGGCAAAAGACATGAACAGAAATCTCACAGAGGAAGACATAGACATGGCCAACATGCACATGAGAAAATGCTCTGCATCACTTGCCATCAGGGAAATACAAATCAAAACCACCATGAGATACCACCTCACACCAGTGAGAATGGGGAAAATTAACAAGGCAGGAAACAACAAATGTTGGAGAGGATGCGGAGAAAAGGGAACCCTCATACACTGTTGGTGGGAATGTGAACTGGTGCAGCCACTCTGGAAAACTGTGTGGAGGTTCCTCAAACAGTTAAAAATAGACCTGCCCTACGACCCAGCAATTGCACTGTTGGGGATTTACCCCAATGATACAAATGCAATGAAACGCCGGGACCCCTGCACCCCGATGTTTATAGCAGCAATGGCCACGATAGCCAAACTGTGGAAGGAGCCTCGGTGTCCAACGAAAGATGAATGGATAAAGAAGATGTGGTTTATGTATACAATGGAATATTACTCAGCTATTAGAAATGACAAATACCCACCATTTGCTTCAACGTGGATGGAACTGGAGGGTATTATGCTGAGTGAAGTAAGTCAGTCGAAGAAGGACAAACATTATATGTTCTCATTCATTTGGGGAATATAAATAATAGTGAAAGGGAATATAAGGGAAGGGGGAAGAAATGTGTGGGAAATATCAGAAAGGGAGACAGAACGTAAAGACTGCTAACTCTGGGAAACGAACTAGGGGTGGTAGAAGGGGAGGAGGGCGGGGGGTGGGAGTGAATGGGTGATGGGCACTGGGGGTTATTCTGTATGTTAGTAAATTGAACACCAATAAAAAATAAATTAAAAAAAAATTTCAGAATTAGACAAAATAATAAGGCTCTCAACCTCCTCAGAGATCTTTTGAAACAGTCAGTCTTTGGAAAAGGCAGTTGATACAAGACTTCTAAGATAGGCAAATGATGATAGATAGTGGGCAGCTTCCACCCAAGATAATGTCCAAGATTCTTATCTAAATCTTTCTCCGTTTTCTATCCACTCAGTAAAAATAATTCTTCTCTTTCCACAGATCCCTTTTGGCCCTTCACCCAGATCTCCCCTTTCACTCCTTATCTTCTCTTATACTTTTTATGCTAATTATAATCATTGTTAGGTCAGAACATAGCCAAACAGGTGCCATGACTCCCTGTCTTTCTGACTGCTGGACATGTCATCCACTAGGGAAACTCGTGGTAAATCCCTCAGGGAAGTGTGGATTTCATCTAATGAAATGAATCACCAACGCTGGAATTTCCAACTTATATGTGAGTTCCCAAATAAGACCACAATTTTTTTTTAAGGCACAGTACTCAGGGGAATTACCCATTATGCCAAAGATTGGAAAAATATTCCCATGTGTGAAGATTGCACAAATCGGAAAGCCTGTATACCAGCGACCTCCAATTTTGGTAATTGGTCACATGTTACTGATGATACAATATATGTCCGACATGGAATATGGATCCATCAAATCCTATTGTCATGAATAGTGACGGACTGTCACATTGCCCTAGATTTCTTAATGGGTGCGTAGTGTCATATCTATCATTGTTAACACCTTCTCTTCTGGGACCAATAAAATCACAGGGCAGAACAGGATGTGCAGTGCCATAGGAATAACCTGTCTAGCTTTCAGGTTGATTTTTTTTCAGGCTGATTTTCATGGCTTCCAGGAACAAATATATTGGTCTAGGTTGAGAAAATGCAGTTCCCCAGTATGAGGTAAATTTTTTTCATTCTTAACTTTTCTTTTTGTTTGTTTAATTTCATAATGGTCATAGCCCTGATCCTTTGTCTTCTATATGGAGACTTAACAGTTTTAATAGAGATGTTCTCACATGACATGAATGGTCAAGAAGATCTTATACTTCAGTTGAATATGAAGATGACTAGACCATGTGCAGCAGCAAAGCATGGGATCTCTTGTTTTCTCTGAATATGTCAACCCCTCGCAAGTGAGAAAAGGACCATCAGGGACTGTGAATGGAAGTCACAAATTGGCAATGGACTGACTACAGATAAACTTGGACTCTGTTGTGAAGTTATCAGCAACCCTCCAAGGATACCAGCAGATAATCTAGATTTTCCTACTAGTAGAAATTCATAACAGTACCTTGAGCAAGCATCCTAAAGAGGCAACCAATAATTCCTCTCATTATTTTCCTAGTCAGAGTATTATTTGTCCCTTAGACAGTCCTTGACTGTTCTATCTTGACAACAAACAACCACCATTAAAATAGCCCAACCTGTGACATGGGATGCCCTGAAGGAAGGGTGTACAAGAAATTTTACACTGGGGAGCTGAGAAGTGGCACCATACTCCCATGATACAGGGGAGAGGGCCTGAAAAGATGAGGCATTAAGAAAAAAGACGATTTGGAATTGGGGTGAGTGGTGGAAGGAGAGGGAGGGAGAGCAAGAGATGGATGATAAGAAGGTCAAACACCATTTTTGCTATTTAGGTTCCTAGTGTGGATGAGACAGAGAAGCGATCTGGTCAGTCCCAAATTTTCCAGACTGTGTATGTAGAACACAATATTTACCAGAGCTGTTTGAAATTTGGTGACAACTGCAAGTCCAGAGTCCTAATACACTTAGGATGTATCATGCTCTGTACTCAGTTAGCTACTTAAGACCCCACAGGATACTTGACAGATTGTAAGTGAAACTCCACTTTTTGGGACAACATTCCTAAAGTTCAAAGAGATCTGTTATCTCCTTGGGGATGTGGGCCAAGGAATTCTGTATCTTGCGATAACAAAGGACATACTATACAAATGATTCAATTGAAGATTCCGTGGAGATTCATTCAGTTAGTTGATTCAAGATTAATTATTCAAGGGGTACCTGGATGGCTTTGTCAGTTAAGTGTTTATTGATTTTTACTCAGGTCATGATCTACGGGTCTTGAAATCCAGTCCTATGTCGGACTCCGTATTGGCTATGGCAGCTGCTAAGATGTTCTCTTTTTCCTTCTGCCCTTCCTCTTTTCCTTCTCTCTCTTCCTGTCTTAAACATAATAAAATGAATTATTATCCTAGTTTACTCAGTATGGCATAATTAAGAGCAACAGAACAAGGCATCTTATTTTTGTTTCATGTGTGTATATTTTAATTTTATGACGATTCATTAGTTTATAACCACACTAGTAAAATTTAATTTCCAACTCATATTTGATCTCATTCCATGATAGATATTTTGCAGCCACCATTTGAGTATTAGTTGGTTGTTAAATCTTAGCAAAAATTGAGGCCATTACTTTCTAGTGAATATAATTTATTATTTAGAATAACTCAGAATACTTGAACAAGTAGTATAAACTGTATCCCTATATCCCTATTCCCTGGCACAGATTTGCCACAATTATTAAAACTTGCATCATTGTGGAACATTTGTCATGAAGAAGAAATCAGTGGAGTGATTTTGTTTTTCATTGAAGCCTACCATTTCTATGAAGGTCAGCTCTGTATTGTGCCAATAGTGCAGGGTTTGACAAATGAATATCATTCATGCACCATGTGCATTGTAGTTTCACTGCCTTAATTCCCATTATTCAACTATTCATGCTGTTGCACTTTCTGTAGAAATCTTAGCAACCATTTAGCTTTTGTCATCCATATAGATCTTTTTTCAGAAATGGAGCCATAAAAAGTGTTGTTGTTTTTGAAGTCCCTACATTTTTCAATTTTATCTATTATTTAACATTCATCCATGTCTTTTTGTGGCTTAATAGGTCAAATATTTTTATATTAATATTTTTAGAGGGATAGACTGCAATGTATGGGGAAAGCAGAGGAAGAGAGAGAGAGGATCTTAAGCAGGCTCCAGGCACAGCACATGGCTGTCACGAAGCCTGATCTCATGAACCAGAGGTCATGAACCTGAGGCATAATCAAGAGTCAGAAGCTTAACACACTGAAACACATAGGCTCTCTAGGAGCTTAATTGCTTTTTATTACAGAATAGTATTTCTTTGTATGGTTTAAATTGAAGTTTCTTTTTCATTCCTTTAAGAGTGACTGCTTAGCTGTCTCTAGTTTCAGTAATCCTAAATAAAGCTGAATTTATTTGCAAAACATACTGGAATACCTTGGGGGAAAGCCAGTTTCAGGGGATCCCTGGGTGGCTCAGCAGTTTGGCTCCTGCCTTTGGCCCAGGGCATGAACCTGGAGTCCCGGGATCAAGTCCCACATCAGGCCCCCAGAATGGAGCCTGCTTCTCCCTCCTCCTGTGTCTCTGCCTCTTTCTCCCTCCCTGGGAGTCTTTCATAAATATAAATAAATAAATATTTTTTTAAAAAAAAATGAAAGAAAGCCAGTTTCATAGGCTAACCTCCTGAATCAGTTTGGATTAGGTCCATTAAAAATCTAATTTTCAAAGGGATGTAAGATTGTGGAGTATAATTCCTGTCAGCTTGTCCCCTAAATTTACCTACATAACTTTCAAGCCATCCCAAACAACATTGAATTCAAGCTGAGATATAAGCAAGAACGGCTGTCTCTGCAAATAAAAAGTTGAAAACATGCATGGTGGAGTATGGAGAAATAAAACATAAGTGATATATGGGAGAATAATGGGCAGGTTGGGGGTGGGTTCATGTGTTAGCCAGCTGCAGGATAGTTAAAGAACACTGAAGTTCAAAATATGGTACTTTAGAAATCTGCTCCTCAATAGACTTCCCTGGCTGAAAGAGCTCATTGGTAAAAAGGAAAGGAACCACAGGTAATTGAGTGGGGTCTCAATTTCCTGGAGGCCAGAAGGACTGGGTGCCTGAGCCAACAGAGTTCCCATGTATTGGTTCAGGGCAATTGGTTTAGATCAGCAAGAGTTGGAGCATGCTTAGCTTGTGGTGCCGTCAACCAGGTTCCCAGGCTGGGCCTGAACTGCAGTCCATGTTGGGTCCATACAAGGGACTGGAACACAGCCTACATCTTCCTCTTAGGCAGAGCAGGTATCCATTGGGCTGATTGAATGTTCACTTACGGTGCCCAGCAAGCACAGAAAGGGACAAAACTTCCCTTCATCCAGGAAGAGGAGGTGAGAAGAGTGGCTAAGACTCTGAGGAAACCTAAACATTGCTCATTTCAGTGTCCCCCCCGCCAGATACCCTAGGGGACAATTGGGGTAGGCAGGCACCATCGGAGACTGCAGGTTTGTTAATCACCACATCACACATCTCCAGGCCTGGAGATGGAGGTGTGGCCTTCTTTCCACTCAGACCGAAAAAAGGCATAAGGGGTTTTAAGGAACAAACAGCTTATAATGTGCCTGGCCTCCTGACAAGGTTAGGGCAACACCACCCAGGCAGAGACCCTTGAGAATCTGTGCAGCAGGACCTTCCTTGGGGCATCATTTGGAAGAACAGGTGACCAGAACATTTCCTGATGGAAATAACAGAAAACTCCAGCCAGGGGGAACATTGCATAGCAACTCAAGGTTTTCCATTCTTGATTCGTTTGTTTATTGTTTGTTTGTTTGTTTGTTTGTTTGTTTTTTCAAGATAAAATTGTCCTTTATTTTTTAGTTTATTACAATCTCACCTATTTTCTTGTTTTATCAACTCTTCTTTTTAAAACTTTAATGACATATTTTAATATCACCTGAGAAATAAGCAGAGCATACGAGCAGGCATTTTTTGGAAGAGGACGATATGTGGTCAAAAGGCATGTGAAACAATGTCCTCCCTCACTTGTAAACAGTAAAATAAAAATCAAAACCACCATGAGGGCAGCGCCTGTGGCTCAGCAGTTTAGCACTGCCTTCAGCTCAGGGTGTGTGATTCTGGAGACTCAGGATACAGTCTCATGTTGGGCTCCCTCTGTGGAGCCTCCTTCTCCCTCTGCCTGTGTCTGTGCTCTCCCGATCTCTCTTGTGTCTCTCATAAACAAACAAAAACAAACAAATGATAATAAATAAATAAATAAATAAATAAATAAATAAATAAATAAATAAAATCTTAAAAAAAAAAAACACAATGAGGCACCAAATCACACTGGTGAGAATGGCTAAATTTACAGCTAACGATGACAAGGATGACACTGATGGGAATGAAACTTGAAACAGCCACTCTGGAAAATAGTTTGGAGGGTCCTACAAAAGCTTCTGATACAAAGTAATTGCTCTGAAATACCTCCCTTGTCTCCCCAGATACACCCCCGTCTAGACAGCAGAAGTTGGTTGCTGTGCAGCTGCATTCACTATGAAAGGACTATGATGTCACACATTGCCAAGGTGACAAGAAATATACCTGTGCCTCTCTTTCCAAATGACACCCTTGAGCTTAGTAGATCAAAGTTGATATTGAGGGAGTTCTCCGCTCTCTACCTAACTTATTTGAAAATAGGCAAACTCAATTGTTACTGCTGTGAAGGTATGTTCATAAAGATCTTCTGAATGCTCTTTGTTACTAACTGGATACTTAACTGTTTCTCAAACTTTTTTTCTCATTGTTTGAAGTTTCCTCTCCCTGTATTGTCATGGGGACTTTACCTATGTGTTTTCATTTGTTCTAGTCCCTCATTTCTATTTTTGATTATTCTACCAAACTAGTTGCCTTGAAAATTTGGCCTCCATTTAAAAAAAAATGTCTTACTCACTATTATATCTTGCATCCCTCATTTGTCACTACAAAGATCCTCACAGGGGGAAATATGGTTATGTTTATTTTCAGGATTTGTTAGTGTCCAAATTTATATATTCAATTTATTCATTTTAATAATTCAGTGTGAATCCAGAAAGGTTGATATGGAGGATATTTGTCATTGTTTTATCAATGGTTCACAATGTCTTCCTTACTGTTTCTCCCAAATTGGGGATCAAATTCTGTATTTGCAGGGACATGTTGCTACCTTCATCTGAATGGTTGCCCAAAAGTCACTCTGTGAATATGTGTGTCTATGTTTCAATGTATGTCCTCTAATACACATTTCCTTTTACACTTTGGGCATTATCCAAAATAAGACTTTATAGAGATATCAATTTTATCCTAACCCTAATCAAATAATTCCTCCCCTCTTCAGGTGTAAGCATGGTGAGAGTATAGTGATAGTTTTCTCGATTATGCTGCAAATAGTCAGTCTTTCTATTTGCACTGAAGATTGGATAATTGGTTAATAAATTAATGATTAAGAGATAAACATGTAAACATTTATTAGTCATACTAAAAAATAGGTGATGTACACATATGAGTAGAGAAAGGACATCTTACAGAAGTGGAGAATGGCAAGTATTTACATTTGGAAGGCCAGTAGAAAACAGGAGAGTTCATTAGAGTGGTTTTTATGTAAAGTATTACGCAGTTCTCCTGAACTGCCCTCCAGAACTCTGTCCAAAGCTAAGCTATGGTTTATTCTAGGACATGTCAAGGTCTCAGGCACAGTTTTGAAGCACGTATATGTGAGTGAGGAATAAATAATGCATAATGACATTGTTTCATAGGTTTTAAAACACAGGACTTGATACTAGTGAGTCTACTTTCCTGCAACTACTATTCATCACATTTGATGTGCTGATCATGACTCAAGAATTGGAACGTTCTACAGGATAGTCATGTATATTTTGATCAAGGGTCCCAAGAGTATATTTGGGGAGGTAGCAAACAATTTCCCTTTCTTTATTTTTTGAGACCTTAATTCTGTCAATAATACATTGTTTTAAGGTAAAATACTTGTATTTAGGCAAAGCCACTTTGCGTAAAAGACAATAGTCTGGGAAGTCATATTCTTAGATTTTAATCCAGCTCTGGAAGTTGTGAAATGTGAGATCTCAGACATGATATTTAGCTTCTACTTAGACTTCGTGATCACTATCCATACATTTATTCATTCAATGCTCATCAAACACATATGTAATGTTTTGTTGACTCCATCCTCCTCAGGTGGATAAATAGAGGCACAGTAATGAGTTTCATGAACTCTGAATTCAGGAGCTAGGATATGAATCCAAGCTTGTAGTGTGAAATCTCATACTTTTATTATTGAATTACATTGCAGTGATTACTCAGTCATAGGATTATTGGTTACTGTGTAAAGGAGCTTTAGCTTCTGTGTGTATATCAGGAACAACCTGTGCCAAGGGAAATCCCAAAATTTTCACCATTATGAGGTCATTTCAGTAGTTATATAGCTCAGGGAAGCTCTTGAGCTGTAGTGGGAGAGATCTTTCCATAGTCACTAATAGGAACGTGCACAGAAGCCTGGTCAGTCCTAAGTCACAGATCTGGTCAGTTCAAAGCATTATTATGGTCCGTTTAAAGCTATGATAGTGTCAATTCAAGCCATGGTTTGGTTTGCAGATTCTGAGGGTTTGGAGGCACCATTAGAAACCCTGGTCAGGAAGAGAAGTCTGTCATTGTTGAGCTGTCCCTCAGCACATGACCTCAATCTGCTCAGAATTGAGGAGTTTCTTTCATGATGGCTTTGTCTGTATGGTGAGGCTAGTAATGCTGAAATCCTGTAAGCCTACTCCTGGGACAATGAAAGATAGACAAAAGGGCCAGTTTATGGTTAGCTTGCTATCATCACACCTTTGCCATTCACTTGTACAGGTGAGATACAATGCTGATCAATGCCTGGCCAATCAGTGTCATGGCACGGTCTGACTTCAGGATGTGGCCCAAAAATACTAAGAATTGGAATCAGAATGGCGAGTGCCTGGATGGCTCATTGATGAAGAATGCGACTCTTGATCTAGAGTCATGTGCCCTTGTCTATGTTGGGCATGGTGCCTTATTAAGAAAAAAAACAGTATCGGACACATATGGTAATATGTCTGAAAATACATTCAACCTGAGACCTAAAACATGCCTGAATGACATGAATTAACAATAACTGTTCATCATGGCTGGTTAGTTTAAGGGAAGCTGCGTCTTGGCAGAGCCCTCATGGGACAGTATGCTTGGAAGCTCCCGGGTTCTGAATCACCTTGTGAGCAGTCCACTTGTAATTGGGGCTAGTCCCCTGGTGTCCAGGAAGGCTCCACTTGAGACAACTGGCAGTATGAATGCTTGAGGAGGTTGACCACATTTTGGGTTCCCATTGCCATTCCAGAGCTTGACTTGGGGACAACTGCTTTGTGTTTTTGGTCAGGGATTGAAACCAGGATTGGATGATTTAGATAGGATTTGTACTTTACTATTCGCTCAGGCCATCTCCATGTTATGAAATGTCATGCACAGAGAACTTAGGGCAGGAGGATTTGAGAAAGAGACTGAGGCAGCCCTTGGTTCAGGCGTGCAGAGCATGATCTTTGGGACCTTAGGCAATTCACAGACCTCTCTCCACTGCGATCCAACTCACGTCATGTCTCAGTCCCCTTATTCATCAGTTATGTAACTCTTGGCATAATCAACATCATGTCTTGTGCTCTCAAAGACTGTGTTGTTCTGTCTTTCTATATTGTCTCACCTAAAGAAAGGTATGTCCCCACATAGTGTCTGCTAGCTATTTTCTTGTTTTCTGACATTAAGTGCATTTGATATCATCTAATCTCTTCATGATTTTCAAACATATAATACAGTGTTGCTTATCACAGGCCCTTGTCTGCAGATGGAATTTCAGAACACATTGAATTTGTATCACTGAAACTTTGGACCCTACCTGCAACATTTCCCCCTTTGTCCCTCCTTCAGGCTCCTACTCTTTTCTCTTATGCCGTGTATTGGCTTTCCTAGGTTAGGAACATAAGTATCATTCAGTATTTGTCTCACACTACCTGCTTATTCCTCTTAATATAAGGGCCTCCAGGCCCATCCATGTTATCATTATTATTGTGATTTCCTTCCTTTTAAAGTGGGATAATATTTACCACTTTAGTGGGAAAGTGTGATAAGAAATAATATTTCCTTGTGGAGATAGACTAATTTTTTTATCCTTTTGTTCATCAATGGAAGTGAAATCCTTTCTTTTTTTCTTGGGTGTTGTGAATGATGTTGCAGATCATGTGCAGATAACTCTGTGACAGTCAGATTTCAACTCTTTGAGACATATTTGCCAAAACTCAGATTACTAGATTATATAACAGATCTTTTTAAATATTAGAGGGGGGACTCCATGTTTTTTCATCGTGGCTTTATCTGTTTATTTTTTTATTATTATTATTTTTTACTTTATCTGTTTAGACTCTCAGTTGGATACTTTAAGAATATGGCTTCTCTGAAGATTTTCTGCACCCCACTGTGACTCAGGTTTCTCTGCAAGGCAAATGACCAGTATTGGAATCAAATTTTGAATTTTGATAATCTTATCACTCTTTTTGGATGGTCTTCTCACATAAAGATATCAACAGCTCTTACTATGGTCATCCATTTCCCAGGATCTAGAGTTAAAAACCAAAACCCAAAACTATTTATGAAACCAGCTGGATACATCTGAACTGAGAAGTAAGCAAAAATATTTCAAGTTTTCAGAAACAGAAAAATTCACCCATAAAAGACATCAATGGAAGATACAATGAAAATTCATTCATTAAATTGACTCAAGAAATATTGTCATTGGGGCATCTAGGTGTTTATGTCAGTTAAATTTCCTCCTCCTGGTTTTCACCTCTGGTCATGATCTCAAGGTCATCATATTAACCCATATTCAGCATGGAGCCTGCTTGGTATTCTCTCTTCCTTTCCCTCTGCCCCTCTCCTCCTTACACTTTCTCTTTTGCTTTCTTTACAGAAAAAAAGAACCATTATGCAATTTTGCTCAGGGTGCTATTATAAAGACAAATATACCAAGCCATATTCTTTATATTTTTTGTTTGAAAATCTTAATTTAAATGGTCAGTCATTAGTTTATACCCAAAATAGTAAAGAACTCTATGTTGGTCAGACATAATGGTAGGTGTTGTGAAGCTAACATTTGCATACTTAATCCGTGTTAAATGTTTGCAAATAAACCTCTTATTGTATTTTAATAAATAGACCGTGTTACTGACATTGCGGTTAGGGTGATGTCATAATGCAGCATATAATATTAAAATAACCCTATCACCCTATGCCTTGGCACATAATCTCCACAATTATTCACACCTACACCTGTGTGGAGCATTTATCACATTTAACAAACTGGTGTAAAGATATTATCAACATTGACCACTCATATTAAGGACTGCTCTGCATTAGGGAATGTTTTGACACATGCATAGTAGTATGTAACTCAGGATCCTGGGAACATGACCTGAGCCAAAGGTAGTTGCTGATCCAAAGGAGCCACCCTCCTGACCACATATTACTGATTTTAATTCAGGTGAAGATGACCCACTAGGTTACATTAGTTTTAGGTGTACCTCCTGTAATTGTCACTTATGTTTATTGAAAATGCACTCACCCCAAACATAGATACCATGTGTCCCCATAGAGCACTATTACCATTCCACTGATCATATTCCTTTCACCCTCTCTCTTTTTTAATGGACGTGGAAGTCTGTCCCCTGTACTCTTCTTCACAACTATGACTATTTGTAAATTATATAAATTCAGTTTTTAAATCTCTCACATACTGGATGATTTTGTAACAATAGATTAGAGAATAAATACAATAGACTAATAGACTAAATAGAACAGAAAAAAATTTCCCTATGGGGCATTCGATACTGGGACTCCAGGATCACACCCTGAATCAAAGATAGATGCTCAACTGCTGAGCAACCCCGGCATCCCTTGCTCTTTTTTTTTTTTTTTAGTTTTATAAAGCTTATTTCTGACACTACACTACAGGTAAGTACCGTGCTACTAGTTCAACACAGCAGCCCATTTTATCTTTCTTGTCTGGGACCTCAGTTGTCCAGTTTTTTTTTTTTTTAGTTGTCCAGTTTTGTACTGCACTCACTGATGTGCTACCAGAATGGAAAGTCTACCAACTGCTCTCACAGTCATCAATTGCACCTGATGTGGACTTTGTGAGGTCCACAAAGTGTGTTTTGTGTGTGACAATCCGTGTGTTTCCCATTCTGCACACAAGGAAACTTAGGTCCATGAAATGGAGTAAGGACTGACATATCTGAGGTTACAGAGCCAGGGAGGACACAAAAGCAGAAGGAAAAACACACAAGGAGCTCAGATGCGACCACCAGCATGATGCATTTGGAGAATTGCATGTTGTTGTGGAAAGACTTGAATATTGGGGTATGGGGTACTGGGGTGGTCTAGGGAGATGTGGAGCCCAGTAAGAAAGGCAGCACCACGTGGTGGTTAAGATCACAGTCTCTGGTCAGACATACACATAACTGAACCTCATCCCTGCTACTTCCTCACTGTGTAACCTTCATCTTGACCCTTATAATTCCTGGCCTTTTTGCTTGTATATAAATGGGGATAACAATGATCACACTAACCTGTTGTGAGGATGAGATGGACACCAAGTTACTTGGTGTCATTCCCAAAATTTAGAAAATGCTCCAGAAATAGGAGCCTCTAGAATGTGGACCCCCCAATTCTGAATGGCCTAGCACAACCATTGAGTTGAGGCTGTGCTGGGTCACCTGACTACATCTGCTCCAATAAACTGCAGCCAGAGGGCAGAGGTTACTTGCTTCTATGGTCATTGCTGTTCCCAAGACTGATGGAGGGAGTCTCCCTGGAATGAGTCCATAGCTCCTGGTGTCTCCCTACGGAGGCCAAGAGAGCACATGAGAAAAATATTTCTTTCCAGGGATCCGTTTGAGCCCCATATGTCCTTGATGATTGGTCTTGGACACTCTACCACATCCACTCTCTCCACGCTGGATTATATGCAAGGGCATTCTTGTGAATTATGTGAAAGAAAAAGAACAGAGGCTTTGTTTATAAAACACGCAGAAGACAGACGAGGGTTACAGGAGGAAAACAAGGGGGAAGCAGAAGAACCGTAGGTGTCAGGGGGAATCCACCTGTTCCAGGTTTGCAGAGAAATGGGCCCAGAGCCTCCTTCTCAAGTTACATTAGATCCATGGGTTCTCACACTCGCCAAACCTGGGGCAAAACCTCAGGGAAGGCAGTGTGAGTGGAATGCTGTGTGTCTGACCATATGTGGTGGGAGGAGTGGGTCTATTGTAGCAGCACCCTGGGATCCCCAAGCAGAGTTCCCAGGGCTAGGCTGGATTTTGGGCATCTCCCCAGATATTCCATCGAGGACCTGGTGAGCAACATACACCTGAACCTGAGGAAGAAGGCCAAGGGATGGGGCACAGAGGAAGGAGACTTTCTCTATATGAGGTCAAGCAAGGCAGAAGTTAAGACAGGCTCATGTCCTCCTTACAATGATGCAAGGACAAGAATGTTTTCCCTCCTGATTTCAGGCCAGGATGGTCTCCAGTGACAACCAGGATATGATGCTCTGACTGGTTCCCATGGCAGTGAGGATGAACATGGCAGGATAGGCCAGGTTGGAAATACAGAAGCATCGCTCTTCAGGCTCTGTGGTGGAATTCACACTGCAAAGGGTGGACTTCTATCTGGCTCATTTGCCTCCCCCTCCTCCCTGTCCCTCAGAGGCTTGGTTCTCCAATATTCTGAAGAAATGCAGACATGGGAGATGAGTGGTGCTAGAAGCATGAGTGGGGTACAAGCTGCAGAAACCTGGGCAACAGCTATCTTTCAAGCAACCTGCCCTTTCCTTATTTAATTTCATAATATACCCATGAGAGATACAGAGAGAGACAGAAACATAAGCAGAGGGAGAAGTAGGCTCCACTGGGGAGCCTGCTGCAGGACTCAATCCCAGGACCCCAGGAGCACCCCCTGAGTGGAAAGTATATGTGTCACTAGCCACCCAGACATACCACCAGCTGCCCTTTCAGGTCAGATTTGCTTCCCAGCAAAATCCCCAGTGTTATAGATCTGGAACCTGAAGGAAGTGAGCTTATTGATGGATATTTCTATGTCCAGCCTAGGCCTGGGCAGGTGGTTGGGGAGAGACCCTGACAGCTAGCTAGGCTCTTCCTCATGGTGTTCAGTGTGGATGCACAACTGCTAGGCTAGACGCAGGGACATAGTAGTGCATAAGCTCAGCCTTGCCTTTGATGGCACTGGGTCCTCTACTCCCCAATAATGGGACTCTCCCCAGATAGGCCTCCAGGATTCTGACTTAAGGTAAGGGCCCTGAGACCTCCAAACACAAAGTTATTGTTAGTTAACACTGGGTTCTCTGGTCGCCATGCAGGCGCTTGGGTGAGAGGGTCCCGGGTGTTCAGACCCAAGCCTCCTGGAGGCCATGTATAGTGCTCATGACCCTACCCTTCTCTGCTCTAATGCACAGTGCTCCAAAGGCACAGCTCACATCTGGGGCAGATCTGCCAAACAGAGAAAACAAGAGCCACCCCAAATCAATAGTCTCCTCTCCAAGAATCCATACTGGTGACATCTGGTGTACTTCCCCATGGCTTATTTTTAGGTGAGTTCCCGCTTCTCCATACCATTAAACCATTAGGGAGAGAGTCCTTAAGCATTCTGGAGCTCAAAGGGTTCTCTCAACAACTGGATTGAGAAAAGCAAAGGACAGTTTGGGAGAAGATACATTGTCCTGAAAATAGCTCAGTGTTAAGTTTTGGAGACTTAAAGAGGTGACTTGGTGCAATCAGAAAAAAAGTAAAGAAATTAAACTTTGTGAGTAGTTATTTTTTGGAAGATGGACTGCTGCTCATACACATGGGTGGTATACACTAGTGTGTTTCCAGCTATTTGAAGGAATATTCCTATAGTGATATTATGGAGGTCACTGATACATATCCAATTAATTTTGTAAATGTCTTAATTCCACACCAATGCTTCATTGCTATTTGTTGGAACTCCTTCAGTCAAAATTCCTGTAATCTTGCCACATAGATGGAAATGTGACTGGCCCAGGAAAACTGGTTTAAATATTTTATTTTTTTAATTATTTATTTTTAAACATTTTATAACCATTCATGAGACACACACACACGCACAGAGAAAGAGAGAGGCAGAGACACAGGCAGTGGGAGAAGCAGGCTCCATGCAGGGAGCCTGAAGTGGGACTCAACCCAGGTCCAGGATCATGCCCTGGGCTGAAGGCAGGCACCATTCTACTGATCCACCCAGGCATCCAATGTTTAAAAGATGTTAATTTTTTTATTTTTTTTTAAATTTTTATTTATTTATGATAATCACAGTCACACACACACACAGAGAGAGAGAGAGAGAGAGAGAGGCAGAGACACAGGCAGAGGGAGAAGCAGGTTTCATGCATCAACGTGGGATTCGATCCCGGGTTCCAGGATCATGCCCTGGGCCAAAGGCAGGCGCCAAACTGCTGCGCCACCCAGGGATCCCTGTTTAAAAGATTTTAGAAATGCCTTTGTGGGTTTTATTAAAATAACTTGATATTAGTGATATCTGTAAAGAATTTGAGTAAGAAGAATCATTTTCTAAATGTGAAAAGTATAACAGCAATAACTGTATTTTACATGATATGCAATGTAAATATATCATTGCATCTAAATGAATAAATATCATGGTACACATTTGATTTTACTAAAGGTTTATATTATTAAGACTAGCGACAAAATCTATACCTACTTGATGGAAAAGTATTTTTTGTTACAGCACTGGAAGCTGGACTTAGATTTGGGATTAGCATATATTGGGGTATTAAGAAGTCTGGAGTATATGGTACCAATCCTTTAATAATCTACTTTGTAAGCTTAGCATATTTTAATTATAGTACTGTTTATATCCACAAGATCCTTGAAGTGCACTGGAAGTGCTGTCAGAAAGGAATTTACATGAAAATGCGGATGCTCTTCTCTCACTGATGATGATCTGAAGATGCAGTACTTGCTTCTGCTTCTGGAATACCCCTTGTGTGTATGTACATATGCTTCATGCTTTCCACAACTCTCACTCACCCATCAGAACCTGGGGGTGGTGGTGTGCCTGAATCCCTGCCCTTGGTGGCAGTCAAGGACAGGGGAGAAAACTGGTTTGTTCTGGATTATTTCACCCAAAGGTGGAGGGGGTGGGGCTGTGCACAGGGGCACCAGGGAAGGCAGGACAATGGGGAAAGATGGAAGTGACAGTATGATGAGTATCCTGCAGAGCCAGAAACCCAAGGACCTGGAGTCAGGGGGACACAGGCCTAGCTGCGGATGAGTTGCCTGGAGCCTGGAGATGCCCTGGTTGTGTGTTGTATTGAGGCCACTACTTCATTGGTAACGTGATTGTGAAGACTTGGGGGCTGTGGTGGAGGCAGTGTCCTTAGCTGGACACAGCACAGATGGAGCAGAACATGAAGGATGGGCATCTGAGCCCATGGAGCAGGAGACCCAGCTTCAATGAGGCCAGAGAGGAGGGAGAATGTCACTCCTCCATTGGCACTGAGTCCTGGATCCCATCAAGGGGATCATGCCTGACCTCCCATGCACATATGGGTCACTTCCCTGACATCTCTGCCAACATTTGTCCCTGTGTTTAGAACTTTCTATACCAAATGTCCCTGTGACGCTGTCACTTATTCTTTCCTTCCACTAGATGCTGCTCTACAGCCACTGCAACAACCCGCATTTCTGATTCCTCAGTCCCAGTGTGGACAAGGAAGAGAGAAGATCTGGTGAGCCCTCCTCAATCTCCAGAAGGCAAATGGGGATCCGAGTGTTTACCTGGGCCCTTTGACATTGAGGTGACAGTATTAAGCAGCTATAGCTTGTGGAACACTCCGCGTGTGTCAGGCTCCTTTTGCCAAGTAGCTTTTCTCTCTCTTTTAAAAAGATTTTATTTATTTACTTCAGAGAGAAGATTGTGTGCACAAGTGTAGGCTCTGTGGGGAGGTAAAGGCAGAGATGGATGGAGGGGGAGAGGGAAAGAATTTCCAGCTGACTCCTTGGTGACCAGAGAGTCTGACTCAGGGTGCAATTTCAGTACCCTGAGATCCTGACCTAAGCTGAAACCAAGAGTTCAACAATCAACCAGCAGAGGCACCCAGGCACTCCTTCATGAATTAGTCTCTTAACTGACCCCAGGATTCTTGAAGTTTGTTCTCACCCTACATGCTGAGAAATAGAATCTCCGAGAGATGACGTGACCTCTCCAGAGTCACACAGCATATAGGTAGAGAAGCTGTGATTCGAATTGAGGTCCCCAGATTCCAAATGTCACAGGCTTAACAACTCTCCTGACCCACTGCCTAAGGCAGTTGCTAATTATTGTGTTTCTATGATGTGCTGGAGAATACAGAGATAAATAAGACAGACTCACACTCTAAATGGTTTGTGCTGTGTCCACTCTCCTGGGAAACCTGTCCTCATTTCTCTCCAGGATCTAACACACAGCTTGGAACAGAGTAAGGCCTCAGTTACTATGGAAAAAATGATTTGCACTTATGTCAGAGACTTTTTTATTTTTAATAAGATTTTATTTATTTATTCATGCAAGACACACAGAAAGAGACAGAGGGAGAAGCAGTCATCCTGAGGGAAGCCGGATGTGGGACTGGATCCCAAGACTCCCAGGATCATGACCTGAGCTGGAGCTAGATGCTCAACCAGTGAGGTACTCAGACAACCCTATCAGATTTTCTGTGGTTCATACCCGAGATTGTAGAACACAGAGGATGTCCTGGGACCTCATATTTCTCCTATCCAGGCATCTTTTTGAGTCCTTTCTTTTGGGCGGTTGGCTGAACCCCACTGTGCCATCCCAATGGTCCCTTCTGGTCCTGGAGTATTACTCTATATAAAATGGTGGTTTAGGATGATTTTTTCCAGTGGCACATGCTTATTCATTTTCTCCATGTTCCTAGGTTTATTTGGCACCTTAAACCTTGTGCAGAATATGTTAAGTTGTCTAGATGCCTTCCCCTGAAAAATACATTTACACCTACCTTTTGCATCCAGTTTCCAAGCCTTCCTAAACCTGAAATTAAGTGTCTGTGCTGCAGAGGATTCTTGGAGGCTGAAGACCTCTCAAACCAACAGAATCACTTCCTAATGGGAGGGGGAGGGTTATTCAATCAGAAAAGTCATAAATTGCTGCCATGTGCTATGCATCACACCAGGTGCTGGGGACCACAGGGGACAGCTGCAGCATCCAGGTGAGTTAGGAGGCCACTCAGGGAAGTAGGAGTAACCCCTGGGCTCTCAGACCACAGCTTCAGACTGGGCTATGGGGCTTCTGTAGATTCCCACCTCCCTGGGGGTGCCTGGGCTTTTCTCCCTCCTGGCGTCTCAATTAGAGTCTACTGTAACAGGCTTATCCAAGATAAGCAGGATGACTCCTAGTAAGGTTCCTTAGTGCTTCTGCTCCAGAGTATATCCTACAGCCATGCAAACTCAGCTGTTGTCTGTTACAAGTTCAAAGCAACCCTCATCCTAACTCCCTCAGCAGATTGTCAGAAACCTCTTCCTCTCCTTTTTGCTGCTAATAACAATAATAACAGCTAATAATAACAAAAAGTTTAGTCATTCATTGGGCACATATATATGGAGCACTGTGGGTCCCCTGGGCCTGCGGGGTGAACAAGATCACATGTTTGGCTGAGACATGGGGTGGCCCCCCCACGATGAGATAATGCCTGGCTGCCAAGTACCAATCCTCAATTTTTAGGGTCTGAATATTCCCCAATTTTTTAGACTGCTTTAAGGAAAAAATATAAACTTCAAAAACAAGTTTTGCTTCTAAAGTGGCAATCTGCAGAATTAAGAAAACTTTGAAATATTGATGGCATCACAAAACTCAGAAAATAACATTTTTGGTATTGACTTCCATCTGTGTACCACCTCTTCCTGAATTTCTTATTTACTTATTTTGCTGGCATGGTCTTTGATCACTTCTCCATAGGACATAAATGTTTCATTTAACAGAGAACGAGCAGTGTCTGGGAGGTGTTAGGGAGCAGAAGAGGGGGAGGGAGGGGAACAAGCAGACTCCCTCCTAACACAAAGCCTAACATAGGGCTTCAACAATGACCCTGAGATCATGACCTGAGCAGAAATCAAGAGTCAGATGTTTAACCTACCTAAGCACCCCACGGGAGTGCTTTTTCTAATATAATCCTTTTTCAAAAAGAAATATTTATTCATTTATTTATTTATTTATTTGTTTGTTTGTTTGTTTATTTATTTATTTATGAGAGACACACAGAGAGAGAGAGAGGCAGAGACACCGGCAGAGGGAGAAGGAGGCTCCTCGCAGGGCTCCTGATGTTGAATTTGATCCTGGATTTGGGATCATGCCCTTAACCCAAAAGCAGATGCCCAACCTCTGAGCCACCCAGGCATCTCTCTAATATGTTCTATTCAACAAGTAAAATAGACATCAGTCTTCCTTCTAACAGAAAAGAGTGAAATTGGTTCTTTCTTAGCCATAGTTTAGAAAGGGATGTGTCACATGTCCTCAGTGGTGACACTATCTAACTTTTTGAGATTGTTGTCATATGTGGGACAGATACTGAACTTCTGTCAGTAATATCCATAATCTGAATATTTTTAGTTTTCTTTGTGAACTGATTAAATTTTAATACTCTGTAGGAAGGTCAGTCATTAATTAGTTTTTCAATGGAGACAGAACGTAAAGACTGCTAACTCTGGGAAACGAACTAGGGGTGGTAGAAGGGGAGGAGGGCGGGGGGTGGGAGTGAATGGGTGACGGGCACTGGGGGTTATTCTGTATGTTAGTAAATTGAACACCAATAAAAAATAAATTAAAAAAAAAGAGTTTTGTAAAGAGTTTTCCATTGACTTGATTTTGTGTGAAACCAGGTGGAAACTCTTTCTATTGTTCAAGATCTTTAATATTTACTTCCTTTCTTAATTTTATTCATTTACAAATAAAGTTCAGTAAGTTTCAGAATGGATTTTATTTATTTATGTATTTATTTGTTTGTTTATTTATTATCTATTTATTTATTTGAGGGAGAGAATGGAAAGGGATGGAAAGAGAGAGAGAACATAGCTGGGGGGAGAGTTAGAAGGAGAAGTAGACTACCCATGAAGAGGGAGCACAACATGGAGCAAATCCTGAACATGGGATCATGCCCTGTCCCCAAGGAGTTCAATTAAGTGTTTCCACTAGTAACCTACAAATCAAATATGATCATCATTAATAGTACTTATTGTGAATTTATTATTTGGATGTAAACCTACTGTAAAACATCAATAGATGTTTTAATCAATTGATGATATTTTAATCAATAGATTTATTACCTAGAATAAAAGTGATCTTTACTACTATTAATGATTTTAGAAAGCCAGATGGAACATAGTGTTTGAGATAATGTCTCACAAAGTCAGTGAAAGGACATCTGGAGGAAATTGTTTGTCCCTAAGGATGTGTCTCTCCAGTCCACTCAGGATGGTTACTACAACATTCCTCAACAAAGCAGGAGTAAATGTTGTTGAGAGAAAGTACCCCATCACAATCTGTAACAAGCTTCGCTGTCTCCAATGGCAAACATCCTCTTAAATAAGGTTATTCTTGGTAAGAGACAACCACTCAGCACTCTTCCCAAATAGACATTGACTGATTTTCATCAGAATCTGTGTGCAAAGCAACCAAGAAAGCGACATTCATTCCTTGGTCAAAAATACTCAAGCTCACTTTGACAATATTTATCAAATCTTCTTCTGTGATGTTCTTGATAAACACTTTCTTTAAGAATGGATCATGGGAAGAAGCCTGGGTGACTCAGCGGTTGAGCCTCTTCCTTTGAATTGGGGCATGATTCAGGGTCTGGGGATCAAGTCCCATTTCGGGCTCCTTGCAGGGAGCCTGCTTCTCCCTCTCCCTGTGTCTCTGTTTCTCTGTGTGTCTGTTAAATAAATAAATAAATAAATAAATAAATAAATAAATAAGCAAGATGGCGGAAGAGTAGGGTCCCCAAATCACCTGTCTCCACCAAATAAACTAGAAAACTTTCAAATCATCCTGAAAAATCTACAAATTCGACCTGAGATTTAAAGATAGACCAGCTGGA
This sequence comes from Canis lupus familiaris, assembly GCF_011100685.1. NCBI lineage: Eukaryota > Metazoa > Chordata > Mammalia > Carnivora > Canidae > Canis > Canis lupus. Next base: position 21,581,584 of record NC_049240.1, read on the forward strand.
ACGCTACAGTGAGAAGAGTTCACGCTTCTATCAAGGTAGGAACACAGGGAAAAAGAAATAAAGAAACAAAAGGCATTCAAGGGGGAGGGGCCCTGCTAGGAGCTGGGCTAAGGCCGGGGTGAGTGTCCCCAGGACAGGAAAGCCCCATCCTGGAGAAGCAGGAGCTGCACCAGCCTTCTGGGGCAGAAAGGCGCCCGCAGGGAGTTAGAGCAGGAACGGGGAGGGCGGGGATGCCCTCGGGCTCCCTGGGACACTAACAGACACCTGTGCGCCCAGGAGGGTGCACCATACCCCAAGGCCGAGCTCCCTAAAAGACTGCAGCATGCACGGTGGGACCCGGGAGCAGCTCAGAGGGGCTCTGGCGGTGGCTCTGCGGAAAGGGGCTGTGAGGCCGGGAGCAGCTCGGAGGCGGCTCCTCCAAAGGAAGAGGCTCCATGCGGTGGGAGCTGCGCAGCTCCAGGAGCAGCTCGGAGGGGCAAGGGCGGCGGCTCTGCGCAGACGGGGCTGTGTGGCCTGGAGCAGCTCGGAGGCGTTCCGGCAGAGGAAGAGGCTCCATGAGGAGGGGCCTGCATCGCTCCAGGAGCAGCTCAGAGGGGCTCGGGTGGCAGTTCCGTGGAGGGGGCTGCATGGCCGGAGCACGAATCCAACAGCACAGGCCGGGGAGCCCAGGGCGCCGGGGACAAAAACTGGGATCCGTCATCCCCACAACAGGCAGAGGCTGGAAGGGCCCAGGACAGCAAGGACGCTTCTGCCCCAAGCTGAGCAGAGCAGAGGCCCCGCTCCCCGGAGCCTCCAGGTGCTGCAGGTGGAGTGCTTCAGAGTTCCTGTGGGGGCTGAATCCAGGTTTCCAGAGCTGCCGCTGCCACCATGGTTGTTTCTCCTGGGGCCTCACAGAGTAAACAACACCTACTGAGCCCTGCACCAGACAGAGGGAAGAGCAGCTCCCCCAAGTGCTGACACCTGAAAATCATCACAACAGGCCCCTACCTCAGAAGACCATCTAGACGGACAAGTTCCAGGGGAAGTCAAGGGACTTAAAGTGTACAGAATTAGAAGATACTCCCCCATGTTTTTTTTTCTCGCTTTTTGATTTCTGTTTGCTTCTCCCATGCTTTTATTCCTTTCATTCTTTTTCTTTCTCTTTTTCTTCTCTTATTTTCTTTTTTCTTTTTCCATTTTTCTTTTCTATCCTTTTTTCTCTTTTTCTCCTTTTCCCAATACAACTTGTTTTTTGGCCATTCTGCATTGAGCAAAATGACTAGAAGGAAAACCTCACCTCAAACGAAAGAATCAGAAACAGTCCTCTCTCACACTCAGTTACAAAATCTGGATTACAATTCAATGTCAGAAAGCCAATTCAGAAGCACTATCATACAGCTACTGGTGGCTCTAGAAAAAAGCATAAAGGACTCAAGACACTTCATGACTGAGGAATTTAGATCCAATCAGGCAGAAATTAAAAATCAATTGAATGAGATGCAATCCAAACTAGAAGTCCTAACGATGAGGGTTAACGAGGTGGAAAAATGAGTGAGTGACATAGAAGACAAGTTGATGGCAAAGAGGGAAACTGAGGGAAAAAGAGACAGACAATTAAAAGACCATAAGGTTAGATTAAGGGAAATAAACAACAGCCTGAGGAAGAAAAACCTACATTTAATTGGGGTTGCCGACAGCGCCAAAAGGGACAGAGGGCCGAAATAAGTATTTAAATAAATCATAGCTGAAAACTTTCCTAATCTGGGAAGGAAAACAGGCATTCAGATGCAGGAAATAGAGAGATCCCCCATAAAATCAATAAAAAACGTTCAACACCTCAACATCTAATAGTGAAGTTTGCAAATGCCAAAGATAAAGAGAAGATCCTTAAAGCAGCAAGACACAAAAAATCCCTCACTTTTATGGGGAGGAGTATTAGGGTAACAGCAGACCTATCCACAGAGACCTGGCAGGCCAGAAAGGGCTGGCAGGATATATTCAGGGTCCTAAATGAGAAGAACATGCAACCAAGAATCCTTTATCCAGCAAGGCTCTCATTCAAAATGGAAGGAGAGATAAAGAGCTTCCAAGACAGGCAGCAACTAAAAGAATATGTGACCTCCAAACCAGCTCTGCAAGAAATTTTAAGGGGGACTCTTAAAATTCCCCTTAAAGAAGAAGTTCAGTGGAACAATCCACAAAAACACGGACTGAATAGATATCATGATGACACTAAACTCATATCTGTCAATAGTAACTCTGAACGTGAATGGGCTTAATGACCCCATCAAAAGGCGCAGGCTTTCAGACTGGATAAAAAAGCAGGACCCATCTATTTGCTGTCTACAAGAGACTCATTTTAGACAGAAGGACACCTACAGCCTGAAAATAAAAGGTTGGAGAACCATTTACCATTCGAATGGTCCTCAAAAGAAAGCAGGGGTAGCCATCCTTATATCAGATAAACTAAAATTTACCCCAAAGACTGTAGTGACAGATGAAGAGGAACAGTATCTCATACTTAAAGGATCTATCCAACAAGAGGACTTATAATTCTCAACATATATGCGCCGAATGTGGGAGCTGCCAAATATTTAAACCAATTAATAACCAAAGTGAAGAAATACTGAGATAATAATACACTTATATTGGTGACTTCAATCTAGCTCTTTCTACCTTCTATAGGTCTTCTAAGCATAACATCTCCAAAGAAACGAGAGCTTTAAATGATACACTGGACCAGATGGATTTCACATATATCTACAGAACTTTACATCCAAACTCAACTGAATACACATTATTCTCCAGTGCACACGGAATATTTTCCAGAATAGAACACATAATGGGGAACAAATTGGGTCTGAACAGATACCAAAACATTGGGATCGTCCCCTGCATATTCTCAGACCATAATGCCTTGAAATTAGAACTAAATCACAACGGGATCCCTGGGTGACGCAGCGGTTTGGCGCCTGCCTTTGGCCCAGGGCGCGATCCTGGAGACCCGGGATCGAATCCCACATCGGCTCCCGGCGCATGGAGCCTGCTTCTCCCTCTGCCTGTGTCTCTGCCTCTCTCTCTCTCTCTCTGTAACTATCATAAATAAATAAAAATTTTAAAAAAAAATTTAAAAAAAAGAACTAAATCACAACAAGAAGTTTGGAAGGACCTCAAACACGTGGAGGTTAAGGACCATCCTGCTAAAAGATGAAATGGTCAACCAGGAAATTAAGGAAGAATTAAAAAGATTCATGGAAACTAATGAGAATGAAGATACAACCGTTCCAAATCTTTGGGATACAACCAAAGCAGTCCTAAGGCGGAAATAATCGCAATAAAAGCATCCATTCAAAAACTGGAAAAAACTCAAATACAAAAGCTAACCTTACACATAAAGGAGCTAGAGAAAAAACAGTAGATGGATCTTACATCCAGTAGAAGAAGAGAGTTAATTAAAATTCAAGCAGAACTCAATGAAATCAAGACCAGGAGAACTGTGGAACAGATCAACAGAACCAGGAGTTCGTTCTTTGAAAGAATTAACAAGACAGATAAACCATTAGCCAACCTTATTAAAAAGAAGAGAGAGAAGACTCATATTAATAAAATCATGAATGAGAAAGGAGAGATCACTACCAACACCAAGGATACAAAGGATTTTAAAAACCTATTATGAACAGCTATACGCCTGTAAATTAGGCAATCTAGAAGAAATGGAGGCATTCCTGGAAAGCCACAAACTACCAAAATTCGAACAGGAAGAAATAGAAAACATGAAGAGGCCAGTAACCAGGGAGGAAATTGAAGCAGTCATCAAAAACCTCCCAAGACACAAGAGTCCAGGGCCAGATGGCTTCCCAGGGGAATTCTATACAGTGTTTAAAGAAGAAATCATACCTATTCTACTAAAGCTGTTTGGAAAGATAGAAAGAGATGGAGTACTTCCAAATTCGTTCTATGAGACTAGCATCACCTTAATTCCAAAACCAGACAAAGACCCCACCAAAAAGGAGAATTACAGACCAATATCCCTGATGAACATGGACGCGAAAATTCTCAACAACATACTAGCCAATAGGATCCAACAGTACATTAAGAAAATTATTCACCAAGACCAGGTAGGATTTATCCCTGGGACACAAGGCTGGTTAAACACTCGTAAAACACTCAATGTGATTCATCATAAAAGCAAGAGAAAAACGAAGAACCATAGGATCCTCTCATTAGATGCAGAGAAAGCATTTGACAAAATACAGCATTCATTCTTGATCAAAGATAGAGGGAACGTTCCTCGACATCTTAAAAGCCATCTACATAAAGCCCACAGCAAATATCATTCTCAATGAGGAAGCACTGGGAGCCTTTCCCCTAAGATCAGGAACAAGACAGGGATGTCCACTCTCACCACTGCTGTTCAACATAGTATTGGAAGTCCTACCCTCAGCAATCAGGCAACAAAAAGATATTAAAAGCATTCAAATTGGCAAAGAAGAAGTCAAACTCACCCTCTTCGCCGATGACATAATACTCTACATAGAAAACCCAAAAGCCTCCACCCCAAGATTGATAGAACTCATAACAGCAATTTGGTAGTGTGGCAGGTTACAAAATCAATGCCCAGAAATCTGTGGCATTTCTGTACATTAACAATGAGAGTGAAGAAAGAGAAATTAAGGAGTCAATCCCATTTACAATTGCAACCAAAAGCATAAAATACCTAGCAATAAACCTAACCAAAGAGGTAAAGGATCTATACCCTAAAAACTATAAAACACTTCAGAAAGAAATTGAGGAAGACACAGAGATGGAAAAATATTCTATGCTCATGGATTGGCAGAATTAATATTGTGAAAATGTCAATGTTATCCAGGGCAATTTACACGGTTAATGCAATCCCTATCAAAATACCATGGACTTTCTTCAGAGAGTTAGAACAAATTATTTTAAGATTTGTGTGGAACCAAAAAAGACCCCGAATAGCTAGGGGAATTTTATTTTTGTATTTTTTTATTTTTTAACATATTATTTTATTTTATTTTTTATTTTTTATTTTTTTAAATTTATTTTTTATTGGTGTTCAATTTACTAACATACAGAATAACCCCCAGTGCCCGTCACCCATTCACTCCCACCCCCGCCCTCCTCCCCTTCTACCACCCCTAGTTCATTTCCCAGAGTTAGCAGTCTTTACGTTCTGTCTCCCTTTCTGATATTTCCCACACATTTCTTCTCCCTTCCCTTATATTCCCTTTCACTATTATTTATATTCCCCAAATGAATGAGAACATATAATGTTTGTCCTTCTCCGACTGACTTACTTCACTCAGCATAATACCCTCCAGTTCCATCCACGTTGAAGCAAATGGTGGGTATTTGTCATTTCTAATGGCTGAGTAATATTCCATTGTATACATAAACCACATCTTCTTTATCCATTCATCTTTCGTTGGACACCGAGGCTCCTTCCACAGTTTGGCTATTGTGGCCATTGCTGCTATAAACATCGGGGTGCAGGTGTCCCGGCGTTTCATTGCATTTGTATCTTTGGGGTAAATCCCCAACAGGGCAATTGCTGGGTCGTAGGGCAGGTATATTTTTAACTGTTTGAGGAACCTCCACACAGTTTTCCAGAGTGGCTGCGCCAGTTCACATTCCCACCAACAGTGTATGAGGGTTCCCTTTTCTCCGCATCCTCTCCAACATTTGTGGTTTCCTGCCTTGTTAATTTTCCCCATTCTCACTGGTGTGAGGTGGGATCTCATTGTGGTTTTGATTTGTATTTCCCTGATGGCAAGTGATGCAGAGCATTTTCTCATGTGCATGTTGGCCATGTCTATGTCTTCCTCTGTGAGATTTCTGTTCATGTCTTTTGCCCATTTCATGATTGGATTGTTTATTTCTTTGGTGTTGAGTTTAATAAGTTCTTTATAGATCTTGGAAACTAGCCCTTTATCTTATATGTCATTTGCAAATATCTTCTCCCATTCTGTAGGTTGTCTTTGAGTTTTGTTGACTGTATCCTTTGCTGTGCAAAAGCTTCTTATCTTGATGAAGTCCCAATAGTTCATTTTTGCTTTTGTTTCTTTTGCCTTCGTGGATGTATCTTGCAAGAAGTTACTGTGGCCGAGTTCAAAAAGGGTGTTGCCTGTGTTCTCCTCTAGGATTTTGATGGAATCTTGTCTCACATTTAGATCTTTCATCCATTTTGAGTTTGTCTTTGTGTATGGTGCAAGAGAGTGGTCTAGTTTCATTCTTCTGCATGTGGATGTCCAATTTTCCCAGCACCATTTATTGAAGAGACTGTCTTTCTTCCAATGGATAGTCTTTCCTCCTTTATCGAATATTAGTTGCCCATAAAGTTCAGGGTCCACTTCTGGATTCTCTATTCTGTTCCACTGATCTATGTGTCTGTTTTTGTGCCAGTACCACACTGTCTTGATGACCACAGCTTTGTAGTACAACCTGAAATCTGGCATCGTGATGCCCCCATCTATGGTTTTCTTTTTTAAAATTCCCCTGGCTATTCGGGGTCTTTTCTGATTCCACACAAATCTTAAAATAATTTGTTCTAACTCTCTAAGAAAGTCCATGGTATTTTGATAGGGATTGCATTAAACGTGTATATTGCCCTGGGTAACATTGACATTTTCACAATATTAATTCTGCCAATCCATGAGCATGGAATATTTTTCCATCTCCTTGTGTCTTCCTCAATTTCTTTCAGAAGTGTTCTATAGTTTTGAGGGTATAGATCCTTTACATCTTTGGTTAGGTTTATTCCTAGGTATCTTATGCTTTTGGGTGCAATTGTAAATGGGATTGACTCCTTAATTTCTATTTCTTCAGTCTCATTGTTAGTGTATAGAAATGCCACTGATTTCTGGGCATTGATTTTGTATCCTGCCACGCTACCGAATTGCTGTATGAGTTCTAGCAATCTTGGGGTGGAGACTTTTGGGTTTTCTATGTAGAGTATCATGTCATCAGCGAAGAGGGAGAGTTTGACTTCTTCTTTGCCAATTTGAATGCCTTTAATGTCTTTTTGTTGTCTGATTGCTGAGGCTAGGACTTCCAGTACTATGTTGAATAGCAGTGGTGAGAGTTGACATCCCTGTCTTGTTCCTGATCTTAGGGGAAAGGCTCCCAGTGCTTCCCCATTGAGAATGATATTTGCTGTGGGCTTTTCATAGATGGCTTTTAAGATGTCGAGGAATGTTCCCTCTATCCCTACACTCTGAAGAGTTTTGATCAGAAATGGATGCTGTATTTTGTCCGATGCTTTCTCTGCATCTAATGAGAGGATCATATGGTTCTTGGTTTTTCTCTTGCTGATATGATGAATCACGTTGATTGTTTTACGGGTGTTGAACCAGCCTTGTGTCCCAGGGATAAATCCTACTTGGTCATGGTGAATAATTTTCTTAATGTACTGTTGGATCCTATTGGCCAGTATCTTGTTGAGAATTTTTGCATCCATGTTCATCAGGGATATTGGTCTCTAATTCTCCTTTTTGGTGGGGTCTTTGTCTGGTTTTGGAATTAAGGTGATGCTGGCCTCATAGAATGAATTTGGAAGTACTCCATCTCTTTCTATCTTTCCAAACAGCTTTAGTAGAATAGGTATGGTTTCTTCTTTAAACGTTTGATAAAATTCCCCTGGGAAGCCATCTGGCCCTGGACTCTTGTGTCTTGGGAGGTTTTTGATGACTGCTTCAATTTCCTCCCTGGTTATTGGCCTGTTCAGGTTTTCTATTTCTTCCTGTTCCAGTTTTGGTAGTTTGTGGCTTTCCAGGAATGCGTCCATTTCTTCTATATTGTCTAATTTATTGGCATATAGCTATTCATAATATGTTTTTAAAATCGTTTGTATTTCCTTGGTGTTGGTAGTGATCTCTCCTTTCTCATTCATGATTTTATTAATTTGAGTCTTCTCTCTCTTCTTTTTAATAAGGCTGGCTAATGGTTTATCTATCTTATTAATTCTTTCAAAGAACCAACTCCTGTTTCTGTTGATCTGTTCCACAGTTCTTCTGGTCTCGATTTCATTGAGTTCTGCTCGAATCTTTATTAACTCCCTTCTTCTCTTGGGTGTAGGATCTATTTGCTGTTTTTTCTCTAGCACCTTTATGTGTAAGGTTAGCTTTTGTATTTGAGTTCTTTCCAGTTTTTGAATGGATGCTTTTATTGCGATGTATTTCCCCCTTAGGACTGCTTTTGCTGCATCCCAAAGATTTTGGATGGTTGTATCTTCATTCTCATTAGTTTCCATGAATCTTTTTAATTCTTCCTTAATTTCCTGGTTGACCCTTTCATCTTTTAGCAGGATGGTCCTTAACCTCCACGTGTTTGAGGTCCTTCCAAACTTCTTGTTGTGATTTAGTTCTAATTTCAAGGCATTATGGTCTGAGAATATGCAGGGGACGATCCCAATCTTTTGGTATGGGTTCAGACCCAATTTGTGACCCAATATGTGGTCTATTCTGGAGAAAGTTCCATGTGCACTTGAGAAGAATGTGTATTCAGTTGAGTTTGGATGTAAAGTTCTGTAGATATCTGTGAAATCCATCTGGTCCAGTGTATCATTTAAAGCTCTCGTTTCTTTGGAGATGTTGTGCTTAGAAGACCTATCGAGTATAGAAAGAGCTAGAAGAAGTCACCAAGTATAAGTGTATTATTATCTAAGTATTTCTTCACTTTGGTTAATAATTGATTGATATATTTGGCAGCTCCCACTTTCGGGGCATATATATTGAGGATTGTTAAGTCCTCTTGCTGAATAGATCCTTTAAGTATGATATAGTGTCCCTCTTCATCTCTCACTACAGTCTTTGGGGTAAATTTTAGTTTATCTGATATAAGGATACCTACCCCTGCTTTCTTTTGAGGACCATTCGAATGGTAAATGGTTCTCCAACCTTTTATTTTCAGGCTGTAGGTGTCCTTCTGTCTAAAATGAGTCTCTTGTAGACAGCAAATAGATGGGTCCTGCTTTTTTATCCAGTCTGAAAGCCTGCGCCTTTTGATGGGGTCATTAAGCCCATTCACGTTCAGAGTTACTATTGACAGATATGAGTTTAGTGTCATCATGATAACTATTCAGTCCTTGTTTTTGTGGAATGTTCCACTGAACTTCTTCTTAAAGGGGAATTTTAAGAGTCCCCCTTAAAATTTCTTGCAGAGCTGGTTTGGAGGTCACATATTCTTTTAGTTGCTGCCTGTCTTGGAAGCTCTTTATCTCTCCTTCTATTCTGAATGAGAGCCTTGCTGGAGAAAGTATTCTTGGTTGCATGTTCTTCTCATTTAGGACCCTGAATATATCCTGCCAGCCCTTTCTGGCCTGCCAGGTCTCTGTGGAGAGGTCTGCTGTTACCCTAATACTCCTCCCCATAAAAGTCAGGGATTTCTTGTCTCTTGCTGCTTTAAGGATCTTCTCTTTATCTTTGGAATTTGCAAGCTTCACTATTAAATGTCGAGGTGTTGAACGGTTTTTATTGATTTTAGGGGGGGATCTCTCTATTTCCTGGATCTGAATGCCTGTTTCCCTTCCCAGATTAGGAAAGTTTTCAGCTAGAATTTGTTCAAATACATATTCTGGCCCTCTGTCCCTTTCGGCACCCTCGGGAACCCCAATTAAACGTAGGTTTTTCTTCCTCAGGCTGTCGTTTATTTCCCTTAATCTATCTTCATGGTCTTTTAATTGTTTGTCTATTTTTTCCTCAGTTTCCCTCTTTGCTATCAACTTGTCTTCTATGTCACTCACTTGTTCTTCCACCTCGTTAACCCTCGTCGTTAGGACTTCTAGTTTGGATTGCATCTCATTCAATTGATTTTTAATTTCTGCCTGATTAGCTCTAAATTCTGCAGTCATGAAGTCTCTTGAGTCCTTTATGCTTTTTTCTAGAGCCACCAGTAGCTGTATAATAGTGCTTCTGAATTGGCTTTCTGACATTGAATTGTAATCCAGATTTTGTAACTCTGTGGGAGAGAGGACTGTTTCTGATTCTTTCTTTTGAGGTGAGGTTTTCCTTCTAGTCATTTTGCTCAGTGCAGAGTGGCCAAAAGCAAGTTGTATTGGGAAAAGGAGAAAAAGATAGGAGAGAAAGAAGGAAAGAAAAGAGAAAGAGAAAAAAAAGGAAGAAAAGAAAAACGAAAAAAAAAAGAAAAAGAGAAAGAAAAAGAAAGAAAGAAAGAAGAAAAAAGGGGGGGGGTGGGGGAAGGAAACAAATCAAAAAGCAAAAAAAAAAAAAAAAAAAAAAAAAAAAGAACCACGGGGGAGTATCTTCTGATTCTGCGTACTTTAAGTCCCTTGGCTTCCCCTGGAAGTTGTCAGTCCGTCTAGCTGGTCTTCTGGGGGAGGGGCCTGCTGTGCTGATTTTCAGGTGTTAGCAGTTGGGGGGGCTGCTGTGCCCCCTGCCTGGTGCAGGGCTCAGTGGGGGTTTTTTACCCCGTGAGGCCCCAGGGGCAACAGCCCTAGTGGCGGGGCCAGCTCTGGAAACCTGGATTCAGCCCCCACAGGAACTCCGGAGCTCTCGGTCTGCAGGGCCTGGAGGCTCCGGGGCGGGGCCGCTGCTCTGCTCAGCTCGGGGCAGGAGCGTCCTCGCTGTCCTGGGCCCTCCCGGCCTCTGCCTGTCCCGGGGGGAGGCCGGATCCTGGGCTGTGTCCGGGCGCCCACGCTGTTGGATTCGCGCTCCCGGCCGCGCAGCCCCCTCCGCGGAGCCGCCGCCCAAGTCCCTCCGAGCTGCTCCTGGAACCGCGCAGCCCCCTCCGCACGGAGCCTCTTCCTCTGTCCGAGCCCCTCCGAGCTGCTCCCGGGACCGCGCAGCCCCCTTTGTGGTGCAGCCGCCCGAGCCCCTCTGAGCTGCTCCCGCCCCGCAGCCCCCTCCGCGGAGCCGCCCCCAAGCCCCCCGAGCTGCTCCCGCCCCGCAGCCCCCTCCGCCGAGCCCCCCCCCCGAGCCCCCCCGAGCTGCTCGGGGTCCCGCCGTGCGTGCTGCAGCCCTTAGGGAGCTCGGCGCACCCTCCCGGGGCGCAGGTGCCTGTTAGTGTCCCCGGGAGCCCGAGGGCATCCCCGCCTCCTGGGTCCTGCTCCAACTCCCTGCGAGCCCCTTTCCGCCCGGGAAGGTTGGTGCAGCTCCTGCTTCTCCGGGACGGGGCTCTCCTGTCCTGGGGACACTCGCCCTGGCCTCAGCCCGGCTCCTCGTGGGGCCCCTCCCCCTTGGAGGCCTTTTGTTTCTTTATTTCTTTTTCCCCGTCTTCTTACCTTGATAGAAGCGCGAACTCTTCTCACTGTAGCATTCCAGGTGTTCTCTCTTTAATTCTCAGGCCGAATTCATAGATTTTTCAGGATAATTTGAAGGTTTTCTAGGTAATTTGGTGGAGACAGGTGATTTGGAGACCCTACTCTTCCGCCCTCTTGCCCCTCCCCCCTCATTCTTTGTTTTAAGCAAGGATTTGTAAGTAGTGGTCTATGAGAAATTATATCTCACAATACACATCCCTAAATCTGCTCCACAAAAAATACAAAAGGTAATTTCTCACACTGAAGGAAAATTTTCTACTTGAAGTACAGTCTGTATGTAGGAAATAAAAGTAAAAATGTTTGTGTGTATATGTGTGTGTAATATACATGCTAACTATTTATGCATTTTTGAATATAGATATATAAATGAATATAAATATATATAAACATTAAAAGGGTAAATGAAAATTGACTTTTAAAAATAAAAATTAGTGTGGTTGCAGACATGTAGAATTAAAACATATGAGGGTAATAATAATAAGGCAGAGTGACAAATCAATCTCGTGAGTCTTAAGACTGAGAGGTTAGAAGTATGAAAACTGCTATCAGCCACACAACTCTAAGTAGAGGGTATATGTATTGAATCTGTAGCTTGACTGCCAATTAAATTGAAAAAAATATGTATAATCTGTGTACACTAACCTAGAAATAGATATAAATTTCTACATATATGTGTAACTATATATGTTAGCACAGGAGAAGTAAAACATTAAAAATATTTCATCAAAAAAAAAGAAATAAAGCTAAATCTAAAAGGTATAGTCATCAAACAATATGATCTAGATATCACTAAAGACAACAGAGAAGAGAATGGAATAATTAAAAATAATTCATGAGAACAAAAGCACAAAGAGTGATAAAGTAACAAATAGAAGAATGCTGACACAAAACAGCAAGAGTTGAATTATGATTATGCACCAATGATTCATGAAATATAAGTAGACTAAAAAAAAAGCAAATTTCAGCAAATAAGGCAGACTGAAATAAAATGAAAGATGGAATTCCATGCTGTTGACAAGTAGCACATGCAGACTGAAAATAAAAAGTTGAAAATAAAAGGTTGGAAAAATGAACACCTTGCAGAGACAAACCAAAGAAAGCAGTGGTGCTCTATTACTATAAGACAAAGCTGACTCCAAGTGAAGAATTACTACCTGAGACAAAGTGGAATATTTATTAATTAAGAGGGTCAGGGCAGCGAGATAATACAAAAATCCTATATTTATATGCACATATAAACATGACCTCAAAATAAAAGGAAGAAACAGACAAATCCCATACTGGAGTTATACACATAACTCTTTAACTGCTAGAATAAGAAGGAAAACCCAGTCGCAATACGGAGACTAGAACAACATGACTACCAAACAGAACAAATATATCCAACAGTACACACAACTCAGAATATACATCCCATGGCATTTCAGACAAAATGATCACCAGAATAGACTGTATGGTGGATGAGGAACCAAGTGTCAACAAATAGTAAAGACTGAACTCACACTGACTGTGCCCTCTGAAAAGTGTGGATTTCAATGTGAAATCAATGACATGGAGAGAACTGAGATTCCCTTTCCTACTTGGACTGAAGCAACACACTTCTACATGAGCCATGGGTCAAAACACACATCACAGAAAATTTCAGAAAGAATTCTGGACTGACTAGTAATAAAAATAGAATTTTGCATGGGATGTAGGTTAGATGGATAAAGAAAGTTTCATGTGTCTATATTAGAAAAGAAGAAATGCTGAAAATCAATTAAGGAAGCTTCTCCTATAAGAAGCCAGAGAAGAATAGTAATTGGGCACCTGGGGGGCTCAGATAGTTGAGCATCTGCCTTTGGCTCAGGTCATGATCCTTGGGTCCTGGGATTGAGTTCTGCATCAGGGTCTCTGCTCAGCAGGGGGGCCTGCTTCTCCCTCTCTCTCTGCCTTTCCCTCAGCTTATGCTCTCTCTCTCTCTGTATCACACACACTCTCCCCCTCTTAAATAAATAAATAAATAAATAGTAAATAGAACAAAAGAAAGTAGAAGCAACTACAGTACAAATATTAAAGCAGAACTTCATTAAAAGAAAGCAGATGCATGCTAGAGAAAATCAGTAAAGCTAAAAGTTGGTGGTCTGATAAACTTAGATTAATGTGATAAAAAAAAATAAGATTCGGCAACAGAAATGGTAAGCACTGGAAATATAATGATAGAGACCTATGAAGTGCTGGGACAGGAAGCTCTGCCCAGATTGTCAGCATCACGTACAACTGCACGGTAGAAAGCAGCTACCTCACTCAGTGTGTCTGGTGTTGCTTCTTAGGGATTCCCCTGGCCTTTCCCTTTTGGCCACCAGATGGCAAAACATATCCAGACGTCACTGCCACTGCCACTCCAGCCTTGAACACTTCTGTCAGGAACCTGTTCTGGCCACTTTGATGCTTCCAAAACCCAGATGCATGCGCCCACTTTTACCAGAAAAGTGAGGAGCTTCCTTCCTTAAGTAGCTTATTCTCCACTGAAATTCCATCAGGCAGATCTGCCTGGTGGAGCTTGTGCCTCTGCTGTAATTCTGTATTCTTTAGAGTTCTCTTTTATCCTTGTGATAGCAAAGCACCTTTCTTTTTCAGGTAATAATTCATCCTAGTAAATTGGCCCTGTCTCTTACAGAAATGGTTCAATATTCACAAATCAAACAATATAATATATTACATTATTAAAAGAAAGGATAAGAAGCATATGACCCTCTCACAAAAAGCATTTAACAGAATATAGTAGCATTACTTGATTAAAAAAAACCTCAACAAAGAGGGATAGATGGAACATACCTCAACTTTAGAAAGGCCATATATAGAAGACCCACAACTAATATTGCCTTCAATGGGGAAAAATCGAGAGTCTTTCTCCTATGGTCAAGAAAAGTCAGGGATGTCCAGTCTCACAATTACTACTGAACACAGTATTGGAAGTCCCAGCCTCAGCAGTCAGACAACACAAAGAAATCAAAGGCATCTAAAATGTCGAGGAAGTAGTCAAAATCTCACTATTCGCAGAGAACTTGGTACTCCATATAAAACCTGAAAGACTCCACCAAAACCAGTTACTACTAATATATGAAACCAGTAAAGTTGCAGGATATAAAATCAATGTATTAAAATCTGTTGCATTTCTATCACCAATAATGAACATCAAAAAAGAAATCAAGGATTTGATCCCATTTGCAATTATATAAAAAAATAGGATTCGTAGGAATAAAACCAACCAAGTTGATAAAAGATCTGTACTCTGAAAACTATAGAACACTTTTGGAAGAGACAAGGAAGACACAAAGAAATGGAAGGATATTGCATGCTCATGGATTGGAAAAACAAACATCATTAAAATGCTTATACTACCCAAAGCAATCTATACATTCAATGCAATCCCTATCAAAATAGCACGGGCATTTTTACAGACCTGGTAAAAATAATCCTAAAATTTTTGTGGAACCAGAAGAGATCCTAAATGATGAACATAATGTTGAAAGAGAAAAGCAAAGCTGGAGGCATCACAATTATGAACTTCAAGCTGGATTACAGAGCTGTGACTATCAAGACAGTATGGTACTGGCACAAAATCAGACATGTAGATCAATGGAACAGAATACAGAACCCAGAAATGAACACTCAATGAAATGGTCAACTAATCTTGATAAAGCAGAAAAGAATATCCAATGGAAAGAAGACAGTCACTTCAACAAATGGTATTATAAAAATTGGACAGCCACATGGAAAAAAATTAACCTGGACTACTTTTTTATACCCTACACAATAATAAACTCAAAATAAATGAAAGACCTAAATTTGAGACAGGAAACCATCAGAATCCTAGAGGAGAACAGAGAAATATCTTTGTGCAAACTGCAGCAACTTCTTACTAGATACATTGTGGGAGGCAAGGTAATCAAAAGCAAAAATGAACTATTGGGACTTCATCAAGATAAAAATCTTCTGCACAGTGAAGGAAACAATCAAGAGAACTAACAGGCAGCATGTGGAATGGGAGAAGATAGTCGTAAATGATATATTGAATAAACATTTAGTATCCAAAATCTATAAAGAACTTAACAAACTCAACACTCAGAAGAACAATCCAGTCAGAAATGGGCAGAAGACATGAATAGATACTTTTGCAAAGACAACATCCAAAAAAGATGTCATGGAAAAAACACTCAACATCACTCATCATCAGGGGAATAAAATCAAAGCCACGAAGAGATACCACCTCGCACCTGTCAGAATGGTTCAAATGAAAAAAAAAAAAGAAAAGAATGGCTCAAATGAATAACACAGAAACAAGAGGTGTTGGAGAGATGTGGAGAAAGCAGAACCTCTTACACAATTGGTGGCAATGCAAACTGGTGCAGCCATTCTGGAAAACAGTATGGAGGTTCCTCAAAACGTTAAAAATAGAAGTACCCTAAGATCCAGCAGTTGCACAACTATGTAATTACACAAAGGATACAGAAATAGATTTAAAGTGGTCCATACACCTCAATATATATAGTAGCATTATCAACTATAGCCCATCTAAAGAGAGAACCCAAATGCCCATTGACTGATGGAGTGAGAAGGTATAATATACACACACATACACACACACAACAGATTACTTACTACTCAGCTATCAAAAAGAAAGAAATAATGCCATTTGCAACTACACGGATGGAGGTAGAGTATATAATGCTAAGTTAAATAAGTCAGAGAATATATAGTCAGAGAACAATACCTACTGATTTTACATATTTTTGGAATTTAAGAATCAAAATATATGAACATATGGGTGGGGGAGAAGGGGAGAGGGAAATAAAACACAAGAGGCTCTTAACCATAAAGAATAGAGGGCTGATGGACAGAGGTGGGTGGGGGGATAGGCTAGATGGGTGAAAGATGTTGAGGTGGACACTTATTGTGATAAACACTGGCTGTTGTATGTAAGTGATGAATCATTGAATTCTACTCCAGAAACCAGTTGTTTACTGTATACTCACTAGGTAAAATGTAAATTAAATAAACAAATAAATTAATCAAAAATAGGCCCTGTTCCAGTCACTGGTGGGGTCTGCATCCTGAGTAGACCCTGACTGATACACTTTGTCAACACATTTCATATTGAACTGCAGTCTGGGATTTGATCTTTCTGTCTTACGTAAAAGTAACAATTATCAATGCTCTACAAAAGTGGGTAAAAGTAATTGATTGTGAAGAAGCAAAAGGGATATTTCTGGAGTGATGGAAATGTTCTATGTCTTGATTAGGGCAGTTGTTACTGAAAAGGGAATTACAAAAGTCTCTAGAATTTTGGAATTTCTTTCCTGACAAAATAAAGAATCTCCATGAAACACACCACATCCCAACTTTAACTTAATGTTGGTCATACATCCAAATAGGAACAGAAAAATTGTAAACTTTTAGGAGGAAATTGGACATCATCTTATAATATATGTTATATACATTTGATATCTATTCTGTTTGCTGTATTCAATATCAAGTATATATTTGATGAATTTGTTTAATACATTACATAAAGGAGATATTATATATACTAGTATCTATTTATAAATCAAGTGTATGGGAATTTTCATATACATCAATAAAATGCATATCAATGTTTCATATTTAAATAATATACATATTTACATATCACTTATAGTATGTATATTTTTGTTAAATCTACTACAAATCAAAAGAGAGAGAGATTTCCTAAACCTCCCTAATTAAAACAAACATCCTGGTGGGACACCTGGCTGGCTTAGTAGAGCATGCCAATCTTGACCTTGGGGTCAAGAGTTCAAGATCCATGTTGGGCATTGAGCTTACTTAAAAATAAAAAAAAGTGGTGCCTAGGGGGCTCAGTCAGTTAGGCATCTGCCTTCAGCTCAGGTCATGATCCCAGTGATGTAAGAATGAGTTAGGGGCAGGTGTGGTTAGACAGGGAAAAATAAGGGAAAGGCCCAGAGTTGGGCTCCCATAAATCCCAAGGACACCAAATGGTCCAGAGTTAGGTTCCTACCCATCCCAAGGAAACAGAGATAAGACAGTAAAAACAGAGAAAGAAGTAAACATAGTTCTCTCACAGTGCTAAACTCCCTAACTTTGAAGTGTTACAGAGTATCTCCCTTTGATGGCTACCAGACAATCCCAGAGATTCACTAATCTCAATCACTGAGACAGCGTAAAGAAATCCCAAGGCCTTGGGCTCTCTGGTTAGGTTTCCAATAAAAGGCCAGCCAAAAAGCCCTCAGTGGCAACCCTGTCAGGACCCCTCTCACTTCTGAGAGCTTTCTCTGTATCCTTGCTTAATAAACTTCTACTGCTTTACTCATTTTCCTGTGTCCACGAGATTCATTCTTCAACTCTGTGAGACAAGAACCAAATTCTCTAGTATCACAAGGGTCCTGGGATTGAGCCCTTCATTGGGCTCCCTGTGCAGCAAGGAGCCTACTTCTCCTTTTGCCTCTGCTGCTCCCCTTCCCCCTACTCCTGCTCTCTCTCTCTCTCTCTCTCTCTCTCTCTCTGAAATAAATAAATAAAATATTTAAAACAACAAAAACAACGTGACATGAAAATGAGCAAGTGAGCCCTGCACTCTGTCTGTGGTCAGCAGGCCCAGCAGCATGGGCAGCTAAGAAGGCAAGACTGCTTATTTGCTCTAGGAGGGGAGGAACCTCCCAGACTCAGGATCAGCCCCCAGTAGTGGTAAAACCAGATGAGGTGCAGCAGTGGCTTGGTGGCTCTTTGGGGATGTGATCCAGTTCTTTGAGAGAAGCAGCTTGAAGCTGGTAAGGATGAAGATTCTGTAGGTGCTCAAAATTATGCTTGCTGCAAATCACCATGATTTGCAGAGGAAGTCCTTCTGCTCAGTCACCACCAGCAAAACAAGCTCCAGCCCCATGGTGGCCATGGCTGGGAAGGTCCCATTGTGGTCTGCACCTCACCAGCCAGGACAGGACATACCTGCTAGGCTGAGGTTATATCTCCAGCACTAGCCAAGGAGACATCAGCAGGAACGTAAGCAGTGCCACTGACTCCATGGAGGCACCTGAGGGAGACCCAGCTGTGGATCCAGAGCAGTGAGCTGGTGGACTGGACAGAGGAGGGACACCAGAACATCCAACCAGGCCAAACTATCTCTGACAGTGAGAACTTTAGCGCAAACACTTGCTCTGCCAATCTGCCCAGACCACCACCCTGTCTACCTTTTGCTCCAGCTCAGTACAAAAGGATTAAGCCACAAAGCTTATGTGCCTTTCAGTCTCCTAAGAAAGCAAGAAATGGCTTTCTATACCAAAGTGACAGACAACAATGGGGGTGTCTCTGAAAGTATGTAATGTGACCTCCTTTCCTAAAGGGCAGGCAGTCACTTAAATTCACCTTGCAGTGCAAAATAAAAAATAAAATAAGCAAAGAATATGCATTGTCCTTCATAGAAGAAAATGTACAAATGGTAGTAAATGGTGTGGGGAACACAAGCAAAAAGGAAATGTAGATAAAATTACATTTTCTTATGACCTACAGGCTATTGACAAATACTTGAGACAGGCTGACTGTAACATTCTTGAGAAAACTCCCAACTGTCTTAATGTTAATGCATTGCTTAAAGGTAGAACAACTTTAGCTTGAAAATAGCAAGGCTTCCAGGATTCTGAGAGTCTTCTTTAGTATATGACAGTCCTTTTGTAAGCTTCCCTTTGTCTTTACCTCCCCCAATTCCAAAGTCTATACCAGCCATTCCTCATAACCCCAGGGAAGTTCTTGCTGCCCAAGGGTCCTGTCCCCCTGCTTTAATAAAACCACCTTTTTGCAACAAAGACAGCTCCTTGGCCATAAGGTCAGAACCCCAGCACTCCAAACCACATCAGTAAACAGAGGCATAGCGCTCAACATGATTAGTTGTCAGGGAAACACAAAGCAAAACTACAATAAGGGGCAGATACACAAACCTAAAGGGCTGAAATTTGAAAAAGACATCCACAATGGGTCAGAAAGGATCTGACACAACCAAAAGACTCATAAGTTACTTGTGGGAGTGTAACATGGTACACTCGCTGACATTATCTCATAAAAGTAAATTAACACTGTCCTTTAAGCCAGTAACTCCACCCCTCAGTACTTACTCAAGAGAAATAAAACAAGTGTCCATAAGCAGAGTTTTATCAAAATGTTTTTAACTACTTTTTCATAGCAGTTTCATACTGGAAACAATTCAGATATCCATCAGGAGGAGAATGGCTAAGCATACACAAGTAGTTATCTTTAAGAAAGGATACTACTCAGCAGCAAAAGAATCAAAGTTTCATCAAAGTGATAAAATTGATAGATCTCAAGAATACCATGTTATTTGGAAAAAATGAGACACTGAATAGTAGCTAAAGTGTAATTTCCCCTCTTGCCGTTGGATTATCTTTGCGTTTGGTCAGGAAAACAGTGGGGTAAATTGTGGATCTATTTCTGGACTCTACTCTGTTCTTTGTATTAATTCTGAAGCCATTTCCACCACGCTACCTTGATTGCTATTGTTTTTTTACAGATCTTGAAATCAAGTTATGTGATTTTCCAACTTTGTTCTTTTAAACAGTGTTTGGACCTTTCTAGGTCATTCAGCAATGCAGTTATTTTTTGTTTTGTTTTGTTTGTTTGTTTTAAGATTTTGTTTATTTATTTGAGAGACATACAGAGCAACAGGCATTGTGAAGTTTGGACTTAGATCTGGCAAGATTTTCCACTAGATCACTGGAGACCTGGCCTCAGGAAAGAGGTGGCTGTTCTCTCTGGAGGCAGGATATAGATAGCCTTAAAGTATCAAAAGCCTTGGCAATCTCCCAGGAAAAATGCCTGTGAGTTCTCAGAATCCCAGACCTGGGCATTTTCTTCTCCCAACACATCCTGCCCTGCTGTTGGAGCAACTGATTATGTACTTTGTGGTTGAGGGAAGTAAAAATAAGGGAAGTTTCAAAAGGATTTTCATATGTTAAAGAAGACTCACAGGATCCTGGAGGCCTTGCTCGTTTCTTTCTTTTTTTTTTTTTTTTTAACTTCTTTTTATTTGCCAACATATAGCTTAACACCCTGTGCTCATCCCATCAAGTGCCCCCCTCAGTGCCTGTCACCCAGTACCCCACCCCCCCACCCACCTCCCTTTCCACCACCCTTGTTCGTTTCCCAGAGTTAGGAGTCTCATGTTCTGTCACCTTCTCTGATATTTCCCACTCATTTTCTCTCCTTTCCCCTTTATTCCCTTTCACTAGTTTCAAACTAAGGTTGTTTTTCCCTCTCTCAAAGCATTAACATTAAGATATTTGTGAGCTTCCTGGGGAAAGGCTATATACTTTGCCTCCCCCAAGTATTTGTCAATGGGCTACACATTATAAGAACATTAAATATTATCTACATTTACTTCTGCCTTTGTATCCCACATCCTTTCCCCTGAACAATTTTTTTTTCAATTTTCCCCTTAAATCTTTAAGGTTACTGAAGGTGGGAGGTCTCACCTTCTGTAACTTCTTCCTGCTGAATAGGGGGGTAGAGATGTCCCTATGTACTGGTCAACATTGGTCAGTTGAGGAATTTATATATATGAGTCACAAAAGGCAGAGGCATCCAATCCAAGGGAAACAACATATATGAATCTCTTTGAGTAAGAAAGGATCATCTATAACTAGAAGTTATGGCAGTGAGGAGTCTTGGTACCAGGTAGGGATGTGGAGGCTGAGAAAATTAAGGCCATTCCACCTCAAGTTCAGCGTTAGCACAAGTACAGCCATCTCAGACCCCTGTGCTTAATGCCCACGGCAGGAAGCCCCATATCAGAATGAGAACAGAGCTTAAGAAATTCCTCCACTCCTTCTGGAAATCCCCTAGACCAGCCCATAAAAACCCAACTGAAACCCACCTGGGGTCCAAGTCCCTGCTCCGCTGTGTCGGGTATACTTGGACCCAAGCTTGAGCTTGTTAATAAACCCTCATGTACTTGCATTGGTGTCAGCTCCTTGGTGGTTTCTCAGATTCACAATCTTGGGCACAACAGGGAGACACAAAAAAGACAACAAAAGAAGGTTAGTATTATGATAAGAAAGAGAAGACTACTTCAATAAATGGTGCTGGGAAAATTGGACATCCACATGCAGAAGAATGAAACTAGACCACTCTCTTGCACCATACACAAAGATAAACTCAAAATGGATGAAAGATCTAAATATGAGACAAGATTCCATCAAAATCCTAGAGGAGAACACAGTCAACACCCTTTTTGAACTCGGCCACAGTAACTTCTTGCAAGATACATCCACGAAGGCAAAAGAAACAAAAGCAAAAATGAACTATTGGGACTTCATCAAGATAAGAAGCTTTTGCACAGCAAAGGATACAGTCAACAAAACTCAAAGACAACCTACAGAATGGGAGAAGATATTTGCAAATGACATATCAGATAAAGGGCTAGTTTCCAAGATCTATAAAGAACTTATTAAACTCAACACCAAAGAGACAAACAATCTAATCATGAAATGGGCAAAAGACATGAACAGAAATCTCACAGAGGAAGACATAGACATGGCCAACATGCCATGAGAAAATGCTCCACATCCCCTGTCATTAGGGAAATACAAATCAAAACCACAATGAGATACCACCTCACACCAGTGAGAATGGGGAAAATTAACAAGGCAGGAAACCACACATGTTGGAGAGGATGCGGAGAAAAGGGAACCCTCTTACACTCTTGGTGGGAATGTGAACTGGTGCAGCCACTCTGGAAAACTGTGTGGAGGTTCCTCAAAGAGTTAAAAATAGACCTGCCCTACGACCCAGCAATTGCACTGTTGGGGATTTACCCCAAAGATTCAGATGCAATGAAACGCCGGGACACCTGCACCCCGATGTTTCTAGCAGCAATGTCCACAATAGCCAAACTGTGGAAGGAGCCTCGGTGTCCATCGAAAGATGAATGGATAAAGAAGATGTGGTCTATGTATACAATGGAATATTACTCAGCCATTAGAAACGACAAATACCCACCATTTGCTTCAACGTGGATGGAACTGGAGGGTATTATGCTGAGTGAAGTAAGTCAATCGGAGAAGGACAGTCTATGTTCTCATTCATTTGGGGAATATAAATAATAGTGAAAGGGAATATAAGGGAAGGGAGAAGAAAAAGACTCCTAACTCTGGGAAACGAACTAGGGGTGGTGGAAGGGGAGGAGGGCGGGGGGTGGGGGTGAATGGGTGATGGGCACTGAGGGGGGCACTTGACGGGATGAGCACTGGGTGTTATTCTGTATGTTGGTAAATTGAACACCAATAAAAAATTAATTTATTTAAAAAAAAAGAGAAGACTAAATAAAAAGATCTTTGATAGTTAACTAAAATTTTCCTTCAGTTCTTTATTGTCCTTTGAGGTGAAAGTTGAGGTCTTCCCACAGGTTCACAGGAATAGAAAGACATGTGAGTTTCCATATTGATTTCCTGTGAAGGAGATAACAGGTTTTCTTCTAGATATAAGAGCCCATGAAGAGTGCCCCTTTATATTTATTGCAGTGGGAGTACATAAAATGACCCGGTAGGGGCTGTTTCTGTTTTGGAGTTAAATTCCCTGGTGCATTAGACTTACCATCTTTTAAATAAACCATGTCTCTGGGGTTCATATAGGGTGGGTTGCTAGAGACCGTCAGATCAGGGTTAGGAGGGATATGGTTTGCATATTCATTTAGAGATTTGTTAATTAATATGGCCTCAAGTGATTAATTTAAAGAGCACTATAAGATGAGAATAAAAAATAAAAAATGAAAAAAATAAAGACCACTATAGTCTCCATCTATTGATAGGTCTACAATTTGAAAAAGGAGTTTAAACTTTTTCCATTTAGTAACTCAAAGGAGCTTAACCTTATTGGTTGTTTTGGGGCAATCCTCATTCTGAGAAGCCCTATTAGCAAAAGAGTAATCCAGTTTTCTTGAGTCTCAATCTCTAGTTTGGGCAGATGCCACTTTAAGGTGTGGTTAACGTTTTCCACCTTTCCAGAGGATTGTGGATACCAGACCTAATGTAAAGGGTAACTTTTAAGGCCCAACCTATTTGGTGAGTTATTTGTGCAATAAAAGAAGGTCTGTTATCATTTTGTAGAAACCAAGAGAGTCCAAATCTAGCGACAATTTCCCTTAGCAATGTTTTTGTCACCTCAGTAGCTTTTACTGTTTTACAAGGGAACCAGTAGAAGTGTTTTCATAAGTATTTACTTACATCCTTTACATGATTGCATTTGCATGAAATCTAATTGCCAGCCCTCCCTAGGATATGTCCCCTGCCTTTGGATTGCCCTTAAAAGAGCAAGAGGGGGGCCAAGAGGGAAGAGTGGGACGAGTAGCACCTTCTAGATTTGGTGTGCTCAATGAATAATAGCGCATGACTGACAGAACTGTTTTATGGTAGTGGTTAAGTTAATCCCATCATAGGTGTTTTTAGCCATTTGTTCCAGGGCCTTTTTAACCCAAATGAGTACCCTGATGTATCCCTGAACTAGTTTCCATTGGTTGACTCTGGGTATAAAGACTTTTCCTCTATCATTTATAAGCTAGTCCTGCACATTTCTTTTTGAAAATCACTGTTCCTGGATTACTCAGGTTTCTTGATCTGAATAAACTGGACATATATCTTTTCTTGGTGACAGGACTGCTATGAGACTCAGTATTTACAGGCTTTGAGCAGCCTCCTTGGCTGTTATTCCCTTTAGATTCCATGGTGTCATCCTTTGGATGTTCCCTGAGGTGAATTATAGCCAACTCTCTGGGTTTGTTAACAGCTTCTAAGAGAGCTATTATTTCAGGTCCATATTTAATGGGAGAGTTATGACTTGATAACAGCCCCCTCTCTTTCCAGATTGCCTCATGCATGTGTGGAACCTGGAAGGCATATGTAGAGTCAGTATAGATATTGATTCTGAAGCCCTCTGCCAACTAAAAAGCATGAATGAGTGTCATTAACTATGCTTTTTGGGTAGATGTATTTCCTGGAAGAACTTTGGCCTCAATAGTCTGAGTTAGACTGATTTGCATACCCAGCTTTTCTTTTTTTTTCTTATTTATTTATTTATGTATTTATTTGGGTGCAGAGAGAGAGGGACAAGCAGATTCCATGCTGAGCACAGAGCTCAATCTAAGGACCCTGAGATCATGACCTGAGCAGAAATCAAGGGTCAGACACTTAACTGAGGCACCCAAGCACCTCATGTACCAAGATTTTCTTATCGCCTTTCCTACAAAACTATTGCCACCAGCAAACCAACTGTTATCTGCATTATCAATAGGAGAATCTTTTCAGTCTGATCAGCTAGAAAAAACAAAACCAATAACCTCTGATCAGCTATGTTCTATTGAAGTACAATAGTCAGGTCCAGGCATATGAGTAGCTGAATTTAAAGTCTGACAGGTCTTAAGGACCACTTTAGGTATGCCTAAAAGCATAGCCTGGTATTTAGTAAGTCAGCCCTCTGTCATTCATTGATAAACTTTAGATGTTTGGTTTTTTTTGTTTTTTTTTTTTTTTAGATTTTATTTATTTATTCATGAAAGACACAGAGAGAGGCAGAGATGCAGGCAGAGGGAGAAGCAGGCTTCATTCAGGGAGCCTGATGTGGGACTTGATCTCAAGACCCTGGGCTCACACCATGAGCTGAAGGCAGATGCTCAACTACTGAGCCACTCAGGCATTCCTAACCTTTAGTTTCTTTTTTTTTTTTTATTTTTAACCTTTAGTTTCTGTAACACTTTGGACCTGGTATGAGGTCATCACAGTTCAGGACTGCTCCATAGTAAGTTTTGAAGCTTCCTCTAGCAGAAGGGCAATCACAGCCACTGATTGCAGGTAAGTGGTCACCGTTGTGCTACACTATCAATTGGCTTAGAAATATAGCCCACTGATCTTGTTTTATTTCCTAATTTTTGGGTAAGAAGTCCCAGCTCTTGGCCGTGTTCCTCTGCTACACATAAAGTAAAAGGTTTTCCAAAATTTGGTAGAGCCACATCTGGAACTGATAGGAACTTATATTTTAATGTTCTGGAGGTCTTCTGGGGGCTTAGTCCTGAGTAAAGGCTCTTCATTAAGAGGTTTAATTGAATCATACAGTAGCTTGGCTAAGAGCCCAATTCCTGGAATTCATAGAGGGCAGAAGCCTGCCATGACTAGGAAAGTGTGGAATTGTTTCTTAGTAGTTGGAGGCTCAAGATAGCCTTTTCCTATCAGTATATAGAGAATGGTGACCTTTTGTTAGTTAATATCCCAAATAGTGTACTTCCTGGTTAGATATTGGTGTCTTTTTAGGGAAGACATGATACCCTCTGTCTGCCAAGAAATTAAGCTAAGGTCTTAGAATTTTTATCAGATGTTTTCTTTGTAGGACTACAAATTAAAATATCATCCCCTTTTTGAATTATAGTTCCTTGAAGCAGTGATATCACAGAGGTCTTTGCTAAAAGCAGCCCCAGTAAGTGAGGACTTGCCCAGTTATTAGTAATGTGGAAAACAAGGCAAAGAAAGAATTAAATTTCCTTACTACTTACAACCCATTGGCAAGTCCTTGAAATAGGCAAGGTGACATTCCTCTAGGAACTAAGCTGCCTCAATGTTAATATGTTAAGGGCAAAAGGCAATCTTAGCTTTTTTTTTTTTTTTTTTTTTTAAGGCAATCTTAGCTTAACATTACCCCAGCCTCCAGGATCGTATAAGTCTTCTTTAACATAAAAATTCCTTTGGAAACTTCCTTTATCTCTACTCCCCACCTAGATATGTGTTAGCAATCACCCTCCAAGCATATGGCCCACTGATAAACATCTGAAAGTCTCATGACTGAGTTTTTACTAAACGGTAATAAATGACCTTTCCCTAAAAATAGCTAGGTCCCCGAGGATCCTGCAAACCTTGTTTCCAAAATACCTTAGAGGCTTGTACTGTTCCTAACTTCCTCCCAACTTGAAAGTCACAACCCCAATTCAGCTTTTTCTGCACAGGTGTCCTGTGCCTGTGCTTTAAAAAAACCAAATTTTTGCAATGAAGATATTTGAAGAATTATTTCCTGACCTTCAGCTCTGAACACCAACAACACCATTCCAAAAACTACATCATTTGGCATCCAGGGTGGAGCTTTAACTCTTTTCTTCTGGACTCTAAGCCATGGTGAAAACTGGTGAGTACTTTCTTACCTCTCCTCATTACTTTCATTCCAGGGGCTTTTCAAAGAGTAGTCTTATTGCATGCCAATTGCTCAGGCTGCCATCCTCTAGCCCATGACTACTCTTTGAGGAGAAAAATGCCTGTCTTCTGACTGGTAGTACTCTGGCTGGAATGGTAATAAGACCCAGAAACCTGAAACCCTCTCTTTATTCCTGTCCTTATACAAAGCTGTCTGTCTTGGGCATAAGACAGCTGCCTAACTACCATGGCTGCCAATCTTGAGACTGCTGTTTGAGATTTCCTCCTCATTTGTCTAATGTGATCCCCTCCACATCTCTGTTCTTGCTGCTTCTGGCCTTGAGACATCCAGTGGGAGCTGGCCAAAACCAGTACTCAGTTGAGTTAAAACCCAACCAGGGAACATTTCCTAAGGAATCTGGGTGTAAAGACCACAGATATTGGAATATCACTTAGATCACGATGGATTTTTATCTTTACTGTTGGTCAATGTCCTCTACTAAGGACATGTCCTCTTAAGTTACAAAATTGGGCACTTTCCTCTTGTAAAACTTTTCAAATGTTTTCCATGAGTTATAAACAGTGGGTTCTTCATGGCCTTCATGGTACAGCCTTCACTAGAAGGCAAGCCAAGGTGCAGTGGGGCCTTCACAGCAGGGTAAACTTGGTCCATATGTCGGCATGCATCATAGTATAGAATGCATTTGGGAAGTGAGAGGAGGGCAGACCTCCCTCCTATAGGGCCTTTACAGAAAGTGGTGATCATAGCAATTTCATTTGAGGGATGCCTCAGAGGTCACTGTGACACCACTCTGACATATCATGCACAAGGGATGGCACCTGGGAGTCAAGGGGTGGGGCTGATTTTCTTGGTAATGCATCAGAGCTTCTTTTTCAATCCCCAAGGATTGAAAGACATTCCCTTGGGATGTCTTTTAACCCATCAGAAACAATTTGCATTGCAAGGTTTACGGAAAAAGAAAATAATCTGTAATACTGCATGGCCTCAGTACTCTAGGAGATGAGAAAAACTGGCCCACTAATGAGACACTCACTTTCAATAGGACTTATAAGATCTCTATTGAAAGAAATAAGGTAATGGACAGAAACCCCATGTTCAGGCTTCTGGGTTCTAGATCCAGACCCTGACCTAAGGGCCTCTTGAGTTTGGCCACTAATCAGACCAACCAACCTCCTCCTGATATATTGGATAATGATCATCTAAACAGGTTTCATCCTAGTGAATCTAAGTTGTCAAAGGAATAACAAGCCTCTTCAAATGAAGAGGACACTTATTCTGTCACTTCTCCTTCTAAGCCTGAAGGCCCTTATATGCCCAGCTCAGCTGGGTACTCTAGGAGCAGGACTCCTTATATCCTTGGAACTCCTCCTATATTAGGATTATATTCTCTTAGAGAGGTGGCTAAGGGAGAAATGGGCACTATTCAAGTCCATGCCCTGTTCTCCATGTCAGACTTGGGTCAAATAAAACAACAATTAGGATTACATTCTGAAAACCCTTCTCAATTTATTGAGAGTTTTCAACAAATATCCATTAAGTTTGATGATGTTTGATCCATTGTGTTTGTTTGATATATATCATACTAACTCACTGCTGCACCTCTGAGGAAAGAAACTGTATCTGGGTCAGTGCCCAAACTCTTGGTGCCCAAGAGTTTGATGATGAATTGTCAACAAGGACATAGAACATTATGTGGAGGGGGGTGCTGTTGTCCCAAATACTGAACCACATTGTAACTATCAGGAGGATAGGGAAGAAAGAAACGAGATCATATGATTACCTGCCTGATACATGGAATGAAATAAGGCTTTACTAAACCTATACATTTTAACAAAATTCAGGAAAGAACTGATGAAAATCCTGCTCTATTTCAAAGTTGCTTTAGTAGAAATTGTCCACAAGTATACAAACCTGGACCCGAGTATGCCTTAGGGAATAACTATTTTTAAATATGCAGCACTGCTCCTAGCCCATAGGAGCATCTCTGAGAGGTATTTCCCATTAAAAACCACAGGTGTCCTCCCCCACCCAAAGGTACTGCCCAACTTCTTATCTTCCCTCTCTGCCAAGAGTAAATGGAGTGAGCACAAAAAGGCAAACAAAAGTGACTATACTTACTATTGGGGAAGGGAGAGGTTAGCAAAGTGGTTGTGACAAATAGGGGTGCCATGATTGCCAAAGGGCCAGGTGTGACCTTGCCCCAGAGGTACCCCATGTTGCCAGGGGGACCCTGCTCTGGGACATTAAAAAAAGGCAGGTCTTCAAGGCTGCTTCCTCCTTTAGAACTGCCCAAGGTTCAGATCAAAAGGGGATGGGGTCCAGGAAGGCTCTACAACCCCAGGAGGCAGTCACATCCACTACCAATGGAAATTTCTTAGTATAAGTAGCATCTGAAATTCAATTTTAACTGGCTGTCCTATATTTCATCTGGCCCCCTTGTCGTTCTTTTGGAGGCCGAGAAAATTAAGGCCATTCCACTTTAAGTTTATTGTTAGCAGAAGTACAGCCATCCCAGGCCTCTGTGAATAAGAGCTGAAATTTACATTACTTCAGTTACAGGAAAAAAAAACCCCAAAAAACAGTTTACAGCTTAATGCCCTAGAAAGCCCCATATTAGAATGAGAACAGAGCCCAAGCCAGTGGCAAGAAGCCCTATATTAGAATGAGAACAGAGCTTAACGCCCATGGCAGAAAGTCCCATATTAGAATGAGAACAGAGCTCAATGCCCTTGAAAGCCCCATATCAGAATCTAAACAGAACTTGAGAAATTCCTCCACCCCTTCTGGAGTTCCCCTAGACCAGCCCTTAAAACTAAGCTGAAACCCACCTCGGGGTCCAAGTCCCTGCTCCGCTGTGTCAGGTATTCTTGGACCCAAGCTCGAGCTTGTAAATAAACCCTTGTGTGTTTGCATCAGTGTCGGTTCCTTGGTGGTTTCTCGGTTACGTAATCTTGGGCACAACAATTCTGTATTCTTTTTCCCTAATTGAAATTGTTGGCAAACAGACAACAAAGAAAAGGTAGGTTCTCTGGCAGCATACTAATGAATTCCAGCTCTCTAATCACCAATACTAAAGTTATCATCAAAAAAACACAAAGGACTACTATACTGCAATCCTATGCATAAAAATTGAACCTTTTGGATCCCTGGGTGGCGCAGCGGTTTGGCGCCTGCCTTTGGCCCAGGGCGCGATCCTGGAGACCCAGGATCGAATCCCACATCGGGCTCCCGGTGCATGGAGCCTGCTTCTCCCTCTGCCTGTGTCTCTGCCTCTCTCTCTCTCTCTGTGACTATCATAAATAAATAAAAATTAAAAAAAAAAAAATTGAACCTTTTGAAAGCTCTCAGATGAATAATTTGTAATGTAAAATTCTTTCTTAAATCAGATTCTTTCATTTTACGCTAAAAATCACACTGTATATTTAATAATATACAATATTACAATATACAAGAGAACAAACAAATTACACTCTACTTAAAAAAGTGATGCAGGATGATTGAGCTAAATGGTTGGGGTTTTTTTTTTTTTTAAGATTTTATTTATTTATTCATTAGAGATACACACACACACACACACACACACAGAGGCAGAGACATAGGCAGAGGGAGAAGAAGGCTCCGTGCAGGGAACCCAATCTGGGACTCTATCCTGGAACTCCAGGATCACACCATGAGCTGAAGCAGACGCTCAAACACTGAGCTACCCAGATATCCCAAGCACAATCGTTAAGAAAGAATTCCTGAGATGTTTCATGGTGCAAAAGGTGCTTTTATTGTAGCAGGGTGGACAGGACCTGTGGACAGACAGACCTGCACTGTGATTGTGAGGTGTGACTGATTATATATTTTTAAGTTGAAGCAAGGTAGAGATAACAGAAGTCTCTAAAGGGGTTTCTGTTTGTCAAAGAAGACTTACAGGATGCTGGAGTTCTGGCTATTGTCAAGATGAGGTTGGTTTTTGTCTCTAGCAAAGCATTGCAACATTAAGGCAGCTGTGAGGTACATGAGGAAGGGTCACATTCTGCAAGTCTCAGGTGGGCTGCCGGTTATAAGGAAATTTAATTTTATCTACAGTTCTCTTGCCTTTGTTCTTTTCATCAGAAGGGAGATTACTCATTGCTAAAATTGTGGGAGTAGAAAGCACCCAGAGGCTATGTTTCAGCCACAAGCCCTAAAACTAATCTAATCTTAGCATTTACTACTAATGGGTGGTGTGAACAGAGCCAAACAATTTTCTTCCTTTGAGTTTCAATTTCATCCTCTCTAAAACAGGGGAACTATCACCTGTTCTGAATTCCTTAGGAGTGCAAGGTGCTGTTTTCAGCAGGGTTTAAAGTCAAGAATACCAAACTGGTAATCAGGAGCTAATTTTAGGTCCAGCTACAAGACTATACAGACATGATTCTGAACCCATTACAACTTCTCTGGAGTTCAAGCTTTTCAGTTGTAAAAAAAAAAAAAAAAAAAAAAAAAAAAAAAAAAAAAAAAGCCAGTTGAATGGATAGATCATCAAGCCCCCACTACTTTCTTCACAGGCCAGGTGATAGCAAATTCACTTAAGATCTGTGAATTCACTTAAGATCTGTTTGCCCCTCAGCTTCCTCTTTTGTTAAATAAGAGAAAGATCTCACTACACAGGACTGATATAAATCAAATTAGAAATTGCATGTGAAAGCATTTGAAAGCTCTAAGATTTTCTGATCTATATCCTTAATTTTCATTCCAACAGAGATGGAGATGTAGGTCTGGGGTAAGGAGCAATGACTTCATTTCTACATACAATTTTACAATGAGGACAGGGCAAGGATAAGGGGGGAAAGGTGCTCCCAGAGTACAAGCCCATAGGCTGATGAGTTAATGGGATCTGGAAAAAGGCTGGATACATGCACCCAGGACTCAAAGGCCTAGGCCAAAGCAGACACTGCAGAATGCTTCATGAAGTCCCCCTGATGCCCACAGGCCAGGTCCAAGGACGCCGAAGGAGTCTTGCAGAACCAGCCAAGAGAGTTATTTCTGGCTTCACACAGGATGGAAATCAAAAGTGAGCCAGCAGGAGGTGAAAGCAGTTTATTGAAAATAGAGAGCAGGTAATAGACAGCTGAATGACCAGGAGACTCAGAAAGGAAAAGACCAAGAGTGTCGTCTTTGTACAGGGTCTGGAGTTTTTATTGAGGACAGTAGTCTGAAATGTGTCTTCTCAGGCAAGCAAGAACCAATTAGAACAAAGGCATAGGCCCATGTGTTATTTCTTGGAGCCAAGGGGCCTTGGCCTCCAGATATCTAGCTCCTCTTTTCTGGAATATGTATATGATAGCTTCCTCTGGTCATTCTCACCTAGTACTTCCTTAGATGTTATTTATTCTACAGAATCATTAACTGCTTGTCCATTATTAGGAAAACACAGGCTACTTGCATTACAAGGCATATGTAAAGTGGGATGGTGGTGCAGGTCCTGGCAAGAACAGAAGCAGGAAAAGAAGCAAAGGCAAAATAATGCTTCTTTTCTCCCAGGGTTCATTTGATTTCCCTGTCTCATCTCCACTCAAAATAAGGGTAATGTCATAACTCTTGCATAAGTTACATCCCAGCCATCTAAGCAAAAGGAAAGAAAGGAACACAAGCTCCACAAAGGTGTTTCATCCTTTGCCACAAGCACAGAACTTAGTAACTGGGCTTTCATGTATAAGCTTGTCCTTGTAACTACTCTGCAATCTTTTTAGCAGCCCCAAGCAGAGCTCTCCTGAAGTCTTTGAGTTGATTTAACTATATAAGGCTGTTGAGAAAGCTAAGAGCTCCTAGACAGCACTTGAAATAAAACTATGGCCAAGAGAAATGCAGTGAAAATTGGTGCCGGCAGCTGCTTGGGTGGCTCAGTGGTTGAGCATCTGCCTTAGCTCAGGTCATGATCCTGGAGTTCTGGGATCCAGACCCACATTGGGCTCCCAGCAGGGAGCCTACTTCTCCCTCTGCCTGTGTCTCTGCCTATCTCCCTGTATCTCTCATGAATAAATAAATAAAATCTTAAAAAAAAGTGGTGCCAAGAATTTATAATGAATGACAAGACCATGATGTTTAACATCCCATCCAAATCGTTCCCTCTCTCCTTAACAAACTCTGTTTTATTATTTTCCAGTCACTGATTTCCTTCTGTATTTTATTACACAAAAAATATCTCACCTCATAAATTACTTGTATTATATACCTTTTTGAGTGGGTAATTTGAATATAATTTGTGCATGTGTATTTTTTTAGCTTTTATAATTTACCTTAAAATTGCTGGAGAAAACCTGGAGGGTTGAAACCAATGTTGGGTGTTATTCCTCTCAGTAAATACAAATGATAATGCCATCTGGGGTTTCAATCTCATATCATAGATGCTGCTCAGGCTCCCCTAAGGAACCTTTTCCCACGCTGAGCAAGCAGAGACCCCAAAAGACTGATATCAGTTAAACAGCAGGAAATAAAGCTAAATGGCAGTTGCCAAAATCTTGCCAGTTTGACATAAACGAGACACCAATATTCTATCTCAAATCATTTAGACAAATGAATTGAATCAGAAGTTTACCCTTTAAAAAAAAGTTTATCCTTTTAATATTCTACCTTAGGGAAGACTCTTGCAGCTCAAACTGATCATGCAATGAAGATTTGCTATAAAAATCAGTGTCGTGAAGAATAATGTTCAGCACATTTTTATTTCACCAGGCTTCTCTAATACCACCTGCACTGCACTCTTCAAAGCAGTGTTACAACATAGGTGGAGCGCTCTACAAATAAATGAGTTCAGGCATGCAAAAGCCCAGGCAGCCAGGTTCCAGCAGTAGATGCAGGAAAAGGCTGAGCTGGACATTTCCAGTGGTGGACATTTTGCATCTTTAGTAATATGCAGAAGGATGAATAGGTTCACTCCTGAATAGTAAAAAGGATAAAAGGAATTCTAAGGAGTAAGAAGCTTAGAAGATGAATTGTCAGTTTTTTTTTTTTACAACTATTGTAACAGAGTTTATTTCATCAAAATGACAAACATAGCAGGATCCTGCGTGCTCATATTCAAGTAAGATGAAGTATATCATTCTTAAAGTGATAGACTGATACATATTAAAATTTTTTAAATGACGGACTGAACCAAGTTAATGATTTAATTTTTTTTTTACAATTTCAAAATACTTTAATGTCTTTTATCCACATAACAGTTTTATGCTGTAGCAGCTATTGTTACCCTTGTTTTACACTTGAAAAGGAAAACACAAGAAGGTTAAGAGACTTGACTTGCATAATTAGCCAGTAACAGGCTCAGCTGAAATGAGGATCCAGACTTTCCTTAGTCTGACAGCTCAATACCTTTCTTTGAGCCTTTTCTTCCTTCTTTTTGAACTTCTTTTCTCAAGGCCAGTTGTTTAAGTAACAGCTGTCTTGATTAATGGTGCCAAGTTAGTAATATCTTTTCTATTGATATTTAAATAGGTTTAGGTTTTTTATATTGGGGGTACTTTATCTTCTACTTTGTAAAAATATCGATTAGTAAGATTGATTGAAAACATGAGATGTCACTGTATGGCACATGCTCTGTTAGAAATTGAAACTTCCACCTTTTCCAATTTCTTATTTGCATTCAAGATTATGATAAACCTGTCACAGGAAAAAATAACTAATTTATAGTCTGTGTTCTACAGATTTTCTACTAATTTAGACAAGTCACACCTTCATCCAAATGCCTACTATCTAGAAGTATTAAAAAGGATATGCAAAATGTATTGACATACAGAGGGATGTAAAAGCTCATATAATCCTTCAAATATGGTTAGTAAAAG
This sequence comes from Canis lupus familiaris, assembly GCF_011100685.1. Taxonomy (NCBI): domain Eukaryota; kingdom Metazoa; phylum Chordata; class Mammalia; order Carnivora; family Canidae; genus Canis; species Canis lupus. The sequence continues at coordinate 21,615,898 of NC_049240.1, forward strand.
ACATGCACACACACACACACATGCCTCTGTCATAAGGGCTCCATGCAGCAGTAACTTTATTTTCTAACAGAGTTGAACTACTCAGTCATCAAAATGAATCTTGATAAAGATAGAAATGCCTTAATGTATATATTCAGCATTCCATTGAATATTCAATTTTCAGCTGGGAGTCTGCTTGAAAATTCTCTCCCTCTGCCCCTCTGCTCATGTGCTCTCATGTACTCTCTCTATATAAATAAATATATAAATCTTTTTTTAAAAAGGAAATATACTGGACTTAGGGCATTTGTGTTCTGATACTAAAAGTACAAATGCAATTGTCTAGCATCTAAATTTTCAGCCACTTTTATGTTAAAATGTCATTTGAAAGTTCTCAATTTTTGAACTCTAAAATTATACATGGAAACTAAACCCACGTGTGCACAGTATCTAGGCATATCACTTAGTAATGTGCTTGTACATGAAGAGGCCCTTGAAGGAAATTTCATCTCTTCCTGAGTTAGATTCCACATGACATTAAACCCCAGAACTTTTGCTTTGCTGCATTAATGCTAACACTGAAGTTCAGTAAAGCTTGGTAGATAAGGCTCTAGGTGGGACGGACTTAGGCTTCAACCCCAGAGATACTTCTTTCTAAGAATAAGACCTCAGGTATATTACTTACTTGCTCTATAAAATGGAGGTAAAAAAAAAAAGATAAAAAAAATTAAAATAAATAAAAAAATAAAATGGAGATAATAACATTAAACCTCCCAGGGTTTAAGGAAATAAAGGAAAATACAGATAAAGTGACAGCACAGCATCTATTATAATCAGATTCTAGTATGCCCAGACTCCATGAATAATACATGATAGGCACTGTTTGTAAGTTAGTTGAACATTATTAAATGGAGTATATTTTAAAAAGTGATTTTTTTGGTAAAAATAAAAATACTTGATTCAATGGGATTAAGTCATTAAGCATAACTTAAATGGTAGCTGCAGCTGCTTCTTAAGCTCTTAAATTAAAAGCACTAATTTTCCTATGAAAACACTTGTATAAAAAAAGAGTTGTTTTAATGTTAGCACTTAAATTACAACTGAAGGGATCCCTGGGTGGCGCAGCGGTTTAGCGCCTGCCTTTGGCCCAGGGCACAATCCTGGAGACCTGGGATCGAATCCCACATTGGGCTCCAGGTGCATGGAGCCTGCTTCTCCCTCTACCTATGTCTCTGCCTCTCTCTCTCTCTCTGTGTGACTATCATAAATAAATAAAAATTTAAAAAAAGAGGTCTAGAGTTTATTTTAAAAAAAATAAAAATAAAAAAAATAAATTACAACTGAAAAAACATCGACTCCCAAGACCAATACTACACTTCCGTATGACATCATTTTCTGAATAACATAAAGATTAAGAGCTGATCATTTGAATCAGAATTAAGATGGTGGAGGACTATGGGGTCCCTAATTTTGTCTGGTCCCTGGGTTTCAGCTAAATAGTTATCAAATCATTCTGAATACCTGAAAAATCTATCAGAGATCTGAGAAAAGAATTTCTGAAATTCCACAAGTAGAAAAGTGACCACTGTTTGCAAATTAGGAGGTACGGAGAGGAGAATCCAGGGCAATATATAAAAAAATAAGCTAAAAAGGTGAGGAGCTTCTTTAACCTGACTACAGGAAAGTATTATAAGCGGTGGAGCACAAAATCAAAACTTTTAGAACTTTGCTACAGGGCACCTGAGTGGCTCAGTCAATTAAGTGTCTGCCTTTGACTCAGGTCATGATCCCAGGGTCCTGGGATGAATTCTCACATGGGACTCCTTAATCAGTGGGGAGCCTGCTTCTCCTTCTCCCTCTGCCTGCTGCTCCCCCTGCTTGTGCACATTCTTTCAGTCAAATAAATAAATCTAAAAAAAGAAAAGTAAAAAAGAAGAAGAAGAAGGAGGAGGAGGAGGAGGAGGAGGAGGAGGAGAAGACTTCTACAGTTAGGGACATCCCTGGCATAAAGGTGCTCAGGTGGTGATGTGGGGAGGAATCCCACGTGGGACAACATTGTCTTAGGATCCTAGGGGTCACAGAAAGAACAGTGGTGCCTGAGTGTGGCAGAGTTCCCAAGCATCAGAGAAGAGAAGCTGGCTGAAAACAGTGAGTGTAGATATTAGCTTTCTGCTCAATGTTGCCATAAACCAGAAAACACTGCATGGTCATGCAGTGATTCACCAGGCTCAGCAAAATGCAGAAGTACAGCAAGAGCCACCTCCCTCCCCTAGGAGGAAGGGCTCTGGGCCACTAGGCAAGAGTCCATAAAGTTTGGAACCTTGAAACTAGGTCATGTGCCTGAGATAAAAATGCTTGGTCACAGGCTGGGTAAACACAGAGTTAGGATGGAAACCAAGGAGACAAGAGTGATTGATTGCTTTTCTGTGGCTCACTGAAGAGTAGAGGGTGCAAACTTTCAGCTCTGGGGCTAGAGATCTGGGTACCATCACTTTCATTCCCCTCTTCCCCTGTCACTGGTGTTGAAAGTATTCAGGTAGCAAAATAGCTCCACATAGTGTAAGCTGGAGCCACTGACACTAAGCCCTGGCAAGGGGGTGGGGGTGCAATGATAGCTGGGCAAGGCCTCATGAGAATCAGGGCAACAACCCCCACCCCCACCCCAGGAGACCAGCAGGAACAACCAGCTAGCATCAAGTTCACTGATTATAGAGAATTTAAAATTCCAGCTCTTGGGGAAAACAGTATGTAGTATTCTTTTTTTTTTTTTTTTTTTACTATTATTATTTAGTCTTTCAGGGTTTTTTCCCAGCTATTTTCTTATTTTTCATTCTTTTTTAATTTTAATTTTTATATTTTCATTATATATATTTAAAATTTTTGGTTTCCTTTCATTGTATATTATATATAGAATATGTATATATATAATATAATATAATAAATATATATTATGTGTATATATATAATACATATATGTGTGTGTTTTTCTTCCTTTCTTACTTTGGGATCTAATTTCCTTTAACAAACAGATCAAACTACACACAGGGCAGTAGGGTCAGAGGTGCAGGCAGAGGGGAGAAAACCATTTTTCAGTGTGAGCCACAACAGGATTAAACCTCTGTGAGTGTTCCAAGCAGCTACTTTTCTGGGACTGGCTGAGCCCAGCACAGAGACTCCAGTGTATCGCTGGTAACCTGACCCTGCTTTTTGCTCTGAGCCACAATAGGCTTGAATTCTGTGCATGTGTCAAGCAGTCACTTTTCTCAGCTGGCTAGGTCATTGCAAAGACTAGAGCATATCACTGATATGATTGATAGACACCACTTTTTGCTGTCTGTCACAAGATTCAAGCCTCTGTGATGACTTTTCTGGGACAAAGCAGATTAGGGGACTAAATCAACTGCAGATGGCTGATAGCCTCGCTCCAGCTTTTCAGTGAGCATTACAATAAACTCTAGCTTCTGTGCATGCACTGCAGAAAGGCTTTTTGGGGGATGAGATGGTGCTGGGCACACCTTGAGCCTCCCCGTCTGGGGACAAGAGGGTATGCACATTAGACTGTTCAAAATTAGAGTTTTCAGGGGTACCTAGGTCGCTCAGTCAGTAAAGCATCTGCCTTCCACTTGCATCATGATTTTATGGTCATAGAATCCAGCCCCACATCAGGCTCCCTGCTCAATGGTGAATCTGCTTCTCTTCCTCCCTCTGCCCCTTCTGCCCCTCTCGTAAACGAATGAATAATTTTTTTTGTTTAGAATTTGTTTCTTTTATTTTTGTTATTGGAGTTCAATTTGCCAAAATATAGCATAACACCCAGTGCTCATTCCGCCAAGTGCCCCCGTCAGGCCAATCACCCAGTCACCCCCACCCCACCCCCCCACCCACCTCCCCTACCACTACCCCTTGTTCATTTCCCAGAGTTAGGAGTCTCTCATGTTTTGTCACCCTCAGTGATATTTTCACTCATTATCTCTCCTTTCCCTTATTTCCCTTTCCCTAATTTTTATATTCCCCAAATGAATGAGACCATATAATGTTTGGCCTTTTCCAATTGACTTATTTCTCTCAGCATAATACCCTCCATTTCCATCCACATCGAAGCAAAAGGTGGGTATTTGTCATTTCTTTTTTTTTTTTTTTGTATTTGTCATTTCTAATGGCTGAGTAATATTCCATTGTATACATAGACCACATCTTTAACCATTCATCTTTCTTTCTTTTAGTTTTTAAAATTTTAAAATAAATTTATTTTTTATTGGTGTTCAATTTGCCAACATATAGAATAACACCCAGTACTCATCCCATCAAGTGCCCCCCTCAGTGCCCGTCACCCAGTCACCCACACCCCCTGCCCACATCCCCTTCCACCACCCCTAGTTCGTTTCCCAGAGTTAGGAGTCTCTCATGTTCTGTCTCCCTTTCTGGTATTTCCCACTCATTTTTTCTCCTTTCCCCTTTATTCCCTTTCACTATTTTTTATATCCCCCAAATGAATGAGATCAAATAATGTTTGCCCTTCTCCGATTGACTTATTTCACTCAGCATAATACCCTCCAGTTCCATCCACGTTGAAGCAAATGGTGGGTATTTGTCATTTCTAAAGACTGAGTAATATTCCATTGTATACATAAACCACATCTTCTTTATCCATTCATCTTTCGATGGATACCGAGGCTCCTAAAGTTGAGGGTCCACTTCTGGATTCTCTATTCTCTTCCATTTATCTATGTGTCTGTTTTTGTGCCAGTACCACACTGTCTTGATGACCACAGCTTTGTAGTACAACCTGAAATTTGGCACTGTGATGCCCCCAGCTATTGTTTCCTTTTTTAATATTCCCCTGGCTATTCGGCATCTTTTCTGATTCCACAAAAACCTAAAGATTATTTGTTCCAACTCTCTGAAGAAAGTTCATGGTATTTTGATAGGGATTGCATTAAATGTGTAAATTGCCCTAGGTAGCATTGACATTTTCACAATATTAATTCTTCCAGTCCATTAGCATGGAATATTTTTCCATCTCTTTGTGTCTTCCTCAATTTCTTTCAGAAGTGTTCTATAGTTTTTAGGGTATAGGTCCTTTACCTCTTTGGTTAGGTTTACTCCTAGGTATCTTATGCTTTTGGGTACAATTGTAAATGGGATTGACTCCTTAATTTCTCTTTCTTCAGTCTCATTGTTAATGTATAGAAATGCCACTGATTTCTGGGCATTGATTTTGTAGCCTGACACACTTCCCAATTGCTTTATGAGTTCTAGCAATCTTGGTGTGGAGGCTTTTGGGTTTTCTATGTACAGTGTCATGTCATCTGCAAACAGGGAGAGATTGACTTCTCCTTTGCCAATTTGAATACCTTTTATTTCTCTTTGTTGCCTGATTGCTGAGGCTCGGACTTCTAGTATTATGTTGAATAGCAGTGGTGAGAGTGGATATCCCTGTCTTGTTCCTGATCTTAGGGGAAAGGCTCCCAGTGTTTCCCCACTGAGAATGATATTTACTGTGGGCTTTTCATAGATGGCTTTTAGATGCTGAAGAATGTTCTCTCTGTCCCTACACTCTGAAGAGTTTTGATCAGGAATGGATGCTGTATTTTGTCAAATGCTTCTCTGCATCTATTGAGAGGATCATATGGTTCTTGTTTTTTCTCTTGCTGATATGATCAGTCACATTGATTGCTTTATGAGTGTTGAACCAGCCTTGCATCTCAGGGATAAATCCCACTTGGTCATGGTGAATAATCTTCTTAATGTATTGTTGGATCCTATTGGCTAGTATCTTGTTGAGAATTTTTGCATCTCTGTTCATCAGGAATATTGGTCTATAATTCTCCTTTTTGGTGGGGTCTTTGTCTGGTTTTGGAATCAAGGTGATGCTGGCCTCATAGAATGAGTTTGGAAGTACTCCATCTGTTTCTACCTTTCCAAACAGCTTTAGTAGAATAGGTATGGTTTCTTCTTTAAACGTTTGATAGAATTCCCCTGGGAAGCCATCTGGCCCTGGACTTTTGTGTCTTGGGAGGTTTTTGATGACTGCTTCAATTTCCTCCCTGGTTTTTGGCCTGTTCAGGTTTTCTATTTCATCCTGTTCCAGTTTTGGTAGTTTGTAGTTTTCCAGAAATGCGTCCATTTCTTCTAGATTGCCTAATTTATTGGTGTAAAGCTGCTCATAAGTTTTTAAGATCGTTTTTATTTCCTTGGCATTGGTGGTGATCTCTCCTTTCTCATTCATGATTTTATTAATTTGAGTCTTCTCTCCTTTTTCATAAGGCTGGCTAATGGTTTATCTATCTTATTAATTCTTTCAAAGAATCAACTCCTGGTTTTGTTGATCTGTTCCACAGTTCTTCTGGTCTCGATTTCGTTGAGTTTTGCTCGAATCTTTTACTTTTCTTCTTATTCTTGGTGTAGGATCTGTTTGCTGGTTTTTCTCCAGCTCCTTTAGGTGCAAGGTTAGCTTTTGTATTTGAGTTCTTTCCAGGTTTTGAATGGATGCTTGCATTGTGAAGTATTTCCCCCTCAGGACTGCTTTTGCTGTATCCCAAAGATTTTGAAGGGTTGTATCTTCATTCTCATTAGTTTCCATGAAACTTTTTAATTCTTCCCTAATTTCCTGGTTGACCCTTTCATCTTTTAGCAGGATGGTCCTTAACCTCCACGTGTTTGAGGTCCTTCCAAACTTCTTCTTGTGATTTACTTCTAGTTTCAAAGCATTATGGTCTGAAAATATGCAGGGGGCGATCCCAATCTTTTAGTATGGGCTAAGACCTGATTTGTGACCCAGTATGTGGTCTATTCTGGAGAAAGTTCCACGTGCACTTGAGAAGAATGTGTATTCAGTTGTGTTTGGATGTAAAGTTCTGTAGATATCTGTGAAATCCATCAGGTCCAGTGTATCATTTAAAGCTCTTGTTTATTTGGAGATATTGTGCTTAGAAAATCTGTCAATTGTAGAAAGTGCTACATTCAAGTATCCAAGTATAAGCGTATTATTATCTAAGTATGTCTTAACTTTGGTTATTAATTGATTGATACACTTGGCAGCTCCCACACTCAGGGCATAAATATTCATGATTGTTAGGTCCTCTTGTTGGATAGATCCTTTAAGTATGATATAGTGTCCCTCTTCATCTCTTACTACAGTCTTTGGGATAAACTTTCTGATATAAGGATGTCTACCCCTGCTTTCTTTTGAGGACCATTTGAATAGTAAATGGTTCTCCAACCTTTTATTTTCAGGCTGTAAGTGTCCTTACGTCTGAAATGAGTCTCTTGTAGACAGTAAATAGATGGGTCTTGATTTTTTATCCAGTCTGAAACTCTGCACCTTTTGATGGGGTCATTAAGCCCCTAAAGTTCAGAGTTACTATTGAAAGATATGAATTTAGTGTCATCATACCTATTTAGTCCCTGTTTTTGTAGATTGTTTTCTTGGACTTCCTCTTTCTTTTACAGAGTCTCCCTTAATATTTCTTGCAGAGCTGCCTTGGTGGTCATATATTCTTTCAGTTTCTGCCTATCTTGGAAGCTCTTCCTCTCTCCTTCTATTCTGAATGAGAACTTTGCTGGATATTCTTGGCTGCACGTTCTTCTCATTTAGGACCCTGAAAATATCCTTCCAGCCCTTCGGCCTGCCTGGTCTCATGAGAGGTCTGCTGTTAATTTAATATTTCTCCCCATATAAGTTAGGGATCTCTTGTCTCTTGCTGCTTTAAGGATTTTCTCTTCATCTTTAGAATTTGCAAGTTTCACTATTAAATGTTGAGACGTTGAATGTTTTTTATTGAATTTACGGGGGACTTCTCTGTCTCCTGGATCTGAATGCCTGTTTCCATCTCCAAATTAGGGAAGTTTTCAACTATGATTTCTTCAAATATTCTTTCTGGCCCTCTGTCCATCTTGGCATCCTCTGGAATGCCAATTGTATGTAGATTTTTCCTTCTGAGGCTGTCATTTATTTCCCTTAACCTTTCCTCTTGGTCTTTTCATTGTTTTTCTCTTTTTCCTCAGCTTCCTTCCTTGTCTCCAACTTGTCTTCTATGTCACTCACTCTTTCTTCTACCTCATTAACCCTCGTCGTTAGGACCTCCAGTTGGATTAAATCTCATTTAATTGATTTTTAATTTCAGCCAGAGTAGATCTAAATTCTGCAGTCATGAAGTCTCTTGAATCCTTTATGCTTTTTTTCCAGAGCCACCAGTAGCTTTATAATTGTGCTTCCAAATCTTAGCTTTCTTTTGATGTCCATTAGCATGATACATGGTTCTCCATCCCCACACGTTCAATCTGGAGGTGATTTGGATATAAAATGAGTCTCTTATAGATGAAAAATGGATGGGTCTTGCTTTTTTATCGAATATGATATCCTGTGCATTTTGATTTAGCCCATTTACATTCACAGTAAGTATTGAAATTTATGAATTCAGTGCCATTATATTACCTGTAAAGTAACTGTTTCTGTATATTTTCTTTTCCTTTATGATTTATGTTACTTTTGGGCTCTCTCTTTGCTTAAAGGATCCCTTTAATTTTTCTTGTAGGGCTGGTTGAGTGATCACAAATTCTTTTAGTGTCTGTTTGACCTGGAAGCTTTTTATCTCTTTTCATTTTTACAGTGTTGCTGGATAAAGTATTCTTTGCTGCATAGTTTTCCCTCCTGAGGCATTTGAAATCTTCTTGAACTTTACTCAAAATTTTCTGTTTTGGAATCCCTGTTTTTAATTCTACTAAAATGCATTCCTTTTTAAAAAGATTTATTTATTTAATTTTAAATAGCTAGCACTCATGTGAGAGCAAATGGGAGGCAGATCAGAGTGAGAGAATTCCCAAGTAGATTCCCCACCATGTGAGGAGCATATCTCAGGGCTTCAATCTCACAACACATGAGATCATTACCAGAGCTGAAACAAGTCAGATGTTTAACCAACTGAGTCAGGTGCCTGTAAAATGTATTCTTTTTTAAGATTTTATTTTTATCTAATCTCTACACCCAACATTGGGCTTGAAACAATCAAACCAAGATTAAGAGTTACATGCTTTACCGACTGAGCCAGCCAGACACCCCTAAAATGCATTCTTGGTAGGTCTGGAACCTAGGAAGCCCACTTTCATTAACATCTCATTTGGGGTTACATCTTGGTACCACTTTTAGGGTCTCCAGTCTGGCCTCCAGCAGGTGGAGGTTCCTCCCATGCTTCATTCAAAGCCATACAACATTCTTCTACTGTCAGAAGGACATTTAGTAAGGTTTGGATATCTGCCTGAGTGGGATGGTTAGTAGCAACTATCAAGGAAATAAGCCTTCCATGCTGAGTGGTTCATGAGACTTTTTTCCCATTAAATAGATCTCATGTGGTGAGTCGAGAATGGACTCAAACCATTCCTATAGATTTGCCATTAGCAGTTAATCCTCCAATAACGTATTGGCACAAAGGATATTGCAATATTGGCAAGCAAGGTTGCAAACCCACACCAAAAGGGGGACACTGATGAGTATGCAAAAGGGAGATCATTCCTGAGCTTTCTTCTGAGGGTCCCTGGTTAGAGTCCCTTGTTTCCTATACAGGATGGATTTGTTCCATCTTGGGTGGGGGGAGCAGGTGGAGGAGCTAGCAGTGGAGTATTAGCTTCTGCACTATTTTCTAGTTCCCTGGATGGGGGCGGTTATCATATCAATAATTATTTTTGCATTATCCCCTTTGTCAGAATCAGGGAGGATAGGTCGAATCTTTATGGACTGTTATACTATAAGCTTACATGATTTCTGGGCAGGTTCATTTTACACAAAATCTTGTACATAAAGTATTTCATCTCATTTTCTGTTCTTATAAAACAGGATTATAATTTCATGTTCCATTTGTCAGTCACTTTTCTGTCATTCAATGCATATTGCAGCTGACCCACATTACAAAAATATATCATATTTTTCTTTTTCATAGACTCATAACTAAAAGTAGACCAATTTTGGAGTAAGCAGCCCAACAGGCTACAATCTGGAATCAAATCAGCATTTCTCATGGCACAAACAAGACAAATGCACAGTAACACACAAAGACAATTAGGGCCCTGTGAGAGGAAAGAAATCAAATAAGGATAGTTGTACAACTTTATCCATTTCGTAAAATGTGAGAGTCCCTCTTACAAATAGTCTATCAGGAAAATTCCCTGAAAGGACTAAAAGCAAAATGAGAGGAAAACACAGTTGCTGGTATGCACACTAGAAGCTTACTCTTCAGCTGCAGAATTCCTCGCAGTGGCCAGAGGTTTCTCTGCCTAGTGGTGGCTTGACTTTGAAGGTGGCAAATCCTGGGCAGAGAGACAGCTGAGAGAACTCCCTTGGATTCAATCTGCAGCCCAAACAGCCACAGGGAACCCCCCAAGTCACACCATTGCTCAGGGCCTTTCTGCCATAGAATAAATCTTCCTGGCTGGCTCGCATGATTGCTACCAAACCCTAAAATCAGATTCATGTATGTGCAAGAAGTCAGTCTCTGAATCACTGGGTTTGAAGCAGAGAAAGCTTTATTATCAGAAGGGCAGCCCAATGAGAAGGCAGTGGGTTGGTTCTGAAATCTGCCTTGATTTCATTAGGTCTGACGTTAGGTGAGTTAGCTGTTTTGTTTGGGGGCTTTGATCATAGTAGCTGCCCCCTTGTGTCCTCCACAGGTCTCTGCTTTTGGCCCCAACCATCCCTACATGGTCTAGACTCTACAGTCAGACAGGCTAGCTTTAGTGTACTTTGCTTCCTACCAACCTCCAGCCCTCAGGTTTTCAGAACCTCTAGTCCCTTTGAAATAGGATTTTCCCCAGCTCAGCAGGATGTGTTTCTTTAGCTAGAGGCTACCAGCACTATTCTACTGATGCAGTGATGGGAAGATTATTTCAGTGAGAGCCCTTGCGACCTGGTGCCAGGTAATACTCAAAGCACCTGTAGGAGTGAAGTCCCCTAGGTGTCTCTCATTAGAAATTTCCTGGATGCTTTCAGGTTAGAAAGACTGACAATTTCCTATGAGATCTGGCTTCAGAGGAACAGGCAATTTCCTTTTACAGCGGGTTGCAATTTGGCATCCCTGTGAGATTCATAGAAGTCCTCATTAGAGGCCCTGTCTCCACAAAGCACTGGGAACAGATACTGAGTGATAGCATCTCAAGCATGCTTAGTTGGTTCCTGCCCACTTACCCCCAGGCATCAGGCCTAGTTGGCCTGTTACATAAGACTGGCAATTGCTTGCCACACCACCTTCCTGGGGCAGTGTTTCTCTACATTAATCCAGTGATTAAGAGGTTTGAATGCTATTTACAGTCATACCCTATAGGATGTCTTATCCTTATTGGACTGTTTGTTTAGCAATCAACCCCAAGCTGTCTCCCATCCCAGGAAACATGTTCAGACCCAGAATGGCTATTCAGATCCCATGAGATCTGCACCAGTTATTAACTATACTGTTTTGGGTGTATGGACCTTTGCCCTATGTGTACCCTGCTGGACCCTGTATCTGGCCCAAATTAACATACATGGCATTTACCTGGGGGTTGAGCCTGGAGAGCTTGACATTTCCTTTGGATTAGTCAATGCCTGTGCACTTTGTTACCTAAGTACTTTGGGCCTTTAGATGTTTCAGAATTCTCCATAAAGCAGGTATTCTTCCTGGATCTAGGGGTTCTGTGCACTGTGCTGCAGTGGGAGAATGGAAACTTTTTTTTATTTAGACCACTTGTAGCCTCGTGCCAGTGGGATAATCAGGGATTCTGGGGGAGGTCAGGTCTCACATGTGTCTCTTATGAGTGGTCAATATGGCCATACTTGAGATGGCAAAGCTAAGCAGTTCCATGAGACCTGACTTCAGGGAACAAGGAACTGTGTTTTGGAACAAAGCACACATTGCCACCACTGAGTCCCCCAGAAGTCCCTAATAGGGACTAGTCTCAGACCTGGGGACCCATCCCAGGGTGTCTGAACAAAGAATCAGTAAGGCTTAGGCATTCCCAGTCTGCTCCTGGGAATCTGCCACAAGCATTTTGCACAAATAGCCTATTAGAATAAGCCTGCCCTCATCTACCAGGACATCTTCCTGGTACAGGCTTTCCCTATACTGTGCCATTGATGAAAGAGTTCGAATGATGATTATTCACGTTAAACCCCCAATAGACCTTGCTGTCTTTACCCTGTCTGGGAGCCTATAATCATGATGTCTAGGTGTTTCCAATCCCACTGGGCTCTAGTGACCCTGGAAATTCATCTGAAATCTCAAGAGATCTGGCATCAAGGGAATTAGCTATCCTGTTTTAGAGTAGGATGACCTCTAGCAGCCTCATGTGTCCCCACAAGCTCAGGCTTGTAGGCTGGAATATCCCTACATATTTCTGATGGGGAACTGTATCAGGGAGCCTGGCTGCAGGTGAGAAGGGCCAGTGCATGCTCACTTTGTTCCCTGTGTACTTCCTGTCATCAGATTTCCAGGACCTCTAGTCCCAGAGAAATAGGCTCTATTTCATCTCAACTGGATATCTTCCTGTAGCTGGTGTTACCAGCACTGCACTCCTGATGCAGAAAGTGGAAAGATGTTTGAATGAGATCCCTGGCACTCAAGGGATACTCAAGGTGTCAGAGGATACTTAAGTCACATGAGAGTGAGGTCCCCCAGGTATCTCTCATCAGTGAACTTCCATTTGTCCTGTTAGAAAAGGCCTGGGCTTTCTCACCATGCCATCTTCCCAGGGCAGTGTTTCTCTGCATTGAGGAAGAGACTTGAATGGTGGTTACCCTCATAACCCATAGGGTCCCTTATTGGACTAAGGACTTACTTGTTTGGTTTTCATGATTCCAAGGTGTGTCCATCCCACATAGCCCTGGTCATGCCTGGCTATCAAGATCCCAGAAGATCTGGTTGTGTGATCCCAGGAGACCCTCAGACCTGCTTTGGAGCATGATGGACACTTTGGGCCTTTTTGTATCCCACCAGTCCCCACCCATTGCCCAAATTATGCCTGCATGGCTCTGACCTAGGGGCCAAGACCATGGAGGCTGTCTTCCATTTCTGATGGGCCTATGCATGGGCAAGTCCTGCCCTGTGCAACTTCTGCCCTTAGACTTCCTAGATTCTAGACCTAAGGGCCTTTCTGACAATCATGATTTCAAATTGTCTCCCATCTCTTGTAGCCCTGGTTAGGTGTGGAGTATTAATCAAGATCCCAAGAGATCTGGCATCAGAGGAATTAGCTACTCTGTTTTAGAGCCCTTTTAGATGGGCCCTTTTAGCCCTGTGTGTACCCAGCAGTCCCCACCTGTGGCCCAAATTATGCTTCCATGTCCTGATTCATGGACCAAACCCAGGAGCCTGGCTGCCCCTTCAGATTGCCCAACATATGCACATTGCTATGCATGCACTTCCTACCCTCAGGCACCGTGGACTTCTAAGCTGCTGTTTACAGAGGCTGCCCCAGCTCAGCAGGCATCTTTCTGGAGTGAGGGGTTACTTACTTGCACTGCACTTGTGGTGCAGTGAGGGAAAGTTCATCTACTGCTGTGGAGAGTGGTTTGGCAATTCCTCTAAAAGTTAAAAATAGAATTACCTACCACACATCCCAACAATTTCATTCATAGGTATATTCTTAGAAGAATTAAAAATAAGGACCAAAGTGAGATATTTATATACCAGTGTTCATTACTATAGTATTCACAGTAGCCAAAATCAACCCAAGTGTCCATCAACAGGAGAATGGTTAAGTAAAATGTGGCATATATGCAAACAATATGAAATAACTTTTCAGTTATGAAAAGAAGTGAAGTTCTGATACATGCTACAACATGGATGAACCTGAATATGTTAATTATCCAGAAATAAAGGGTCAAATATTGTGTGATTCTACTCATATGAAATATTTAGAATTTGCAAAATAATAGAGACAAGGTAGATTAGAGGTTATCTGGGGCTAGGTAGGCAATCAGTGGGGAGTTATTGCTTAATGGGTACAGAGTTTCTTCTGGGGTAATGAAAATGCTTTGAAGTAGTAGTGATTCAAAGACAGTATTGTTGCTAAAATTAATACCACTGAATCATACACTTAGGTATGGTAAAATGGCAATTTTTGCTATAGACTGAATTGTGCCCCCTCCATTCATATGTTGGAACTGTAACACCCCATGTGATGGTATTTGGGAGATAGCTTTTGGGAGGTTTAGATCAGAGAATGAGGGCTGGGCCCTCAAGATGGGATTAGTGCCCTAATCAAGGAAGAGACCTTGCTTCCAGACCAAAGAGCTTGCTTCCTGCCCCACTTTTCTGCCATGGGAGGACACGGTGAGATGGCAGCTGCTTGCAAGCCAGGAAGAGAAACATAACCAGGAACCAATTCTGCCAGCACCTTGATATTGGACCTCTCAGCCTCCAGAACTCTGAGAAATAAACGTCTGTTGTTTAAGCCACTCAGTCTGTTGTATTTTGTTATAGCAGCCTGAGCTAAGACATTTCATGTTATACACATTTTACCACAACAAAATCAATTGTATTCCTAAATACAAGCATCAAAGAGAGGAATTAAATAACAAAAAATACCATTTACAATGATATTAAAATATATAAACCACTTAAGATTAATCTTTAAAAATGGCAGTTATCCCATGCTCAGCAATCTTCATATACTGCACATGCACCCTGCAGCCTTCTTCCCATAATACCTGTATATTTTCCAAAGATTGAACTGCCACAAGCTGTAAAGCTCAGTTGCCTCATACATTACATGGGGATAATAAAAGACTTGAATGAAAAAGCTAATAGTCATTATTTCTGAACAATGACAATATGAGTGATTTTAATTTTCTTTCATGTTTTCTTGTAGTTCTTAAATTGACTGACTGAAAGAAATCTATTCGAAGCCACTCCCCCACCCCGACCCCAGCCACACTTAGACAAAACTCACAAGTGTCTGGACTTGGCCCTAACTTTTTTTTCTAGGTCACGGTGCCCTGCATTCTCAGAAAGTAGACCCAAACTACAAAACATATTCTTCTCTAGCCTGACCATAACCCACATCCAGGACAGAGTCCCTTGAAAAACCTGCCACTTCCTGCTCTATCTGGCCAAGAATCAACCCTCTCCCTTCACCCCATGGGTGCAGCTGCAACCCTCTCACATCCTTAAAAATCTCCTAAAAGGCCCAGCCAGACAAAACTCAAGGCTGACATTTCTCCTGATGCCTGGCTCCTCCCCCACCTTGGAGAGTAAATAAACTCTGTCCTGCTTGTAGCTTTACTCTTTGTGCAATTTTTTTGTGCCCATGTCACCCACTTTAACACTAACATCAGAATAGTTTTTTAGAGAGAAATGATATTGGTTGTTTAATATATTTAGAATTTATTCTTTTCTCTTAATTCCCACTTAATCTGTATTCTAGGTCTTCATACTTCCTGCATGAGCATCCAATAGGTTCCACATTGTCTGGCCTTTCTATGTTGTAGTTCCTCCTGCACCCACAGCTCCTCCTCCTGCCCTTCCACCCCTCCTAAAGACTCTGGTGTTCTCTGTTGTCATTCCCATGAGACCTCCCTCACTCTAGCAGTCTGTGCGCTCAACACTGCCCCCCACAAAGCCCATGTCCTGTAGCTGTCCGGTAACTGTCCTGTGTGGGTACTTTCTGCTTTCTAAACCCCTCTGTTACCTGCACAACTAGGGCAGTGATTCTTCACCTAGTTTTTTCCACTGTGCCCAATCAGAAGGCCTCAGGCCCTGTCTGGGGCAGCAGCATTCTGTCATGGCTGCAAGCAGTAGCTTAGCTTTCACAGCCTGGTACAAGTACTCAACTCTTGAAACCTCACTTTTCTCGCCAATAAAATGGAGAAATTAATGTCTATGTCATAAGAATAGATGACAACAAAATAAAACAATCTGCGTAACTCAGTGGGAATAGTATGCTTGGCCTACATTAAACAATAATTTTAAAGCAACTTGAATCAAACAAGAGTTTAGATCAGATGAGCCTGGGTTCAAGCCTCTCCACACAGCTGTTTGTTAGTCACGTACCCCCAAGCCAGTTTCTTAACTTCATAGATCTCAGTTTCCTCACTGAAAATGGGTGTAAGTATGATAATCCATTTATTCGTTTATTCATATGAACAACACCAGATTGTGTGGTAGCTACATTAGGCACTGTGTTGAAAGGTAGGAATGCAGAGACAAGAAAGGAGCACTTCCATCACCGGGGGCACATAGCCACCTAGAAAACAGACAGCAGAATCATAGTCCTGGCTACATATTGAAGTCCCCTGAGAAGATTAAAAAATCCTGATGCTGGGCTCTGCCCAGGAATTCTGAGAGGAGGTCTTGAGGTCTGGCTTTAGCATAGGTTCAGAGCTTCCCCGTCGACCCCAGTAAGTAGTACACATCTACAACTGCTGCTTTAGTCACTCTCAGAGAATTTCTTCACACCTAATTTGCTGCAGGACATTTCTCTCAGAGATTGTTTGATGTACTGAGGACACAGAGGTGGGGTGGTCTCCAATCCTGGGACAGGGTGTCCCAATTCCCACACACTTTATGTCAGCTCAAAGTGAGTCAGAAGTTCCACTGGAGGTCTGCTGGCTGGGTTGGCTCCAATCTCATCAATTTACAACTGATAACAAGAAGGAGTCTTACCCAGAGCTAATGATGTGCTGCCCCTCACTAGGCTTTCAGCTGTTCCCAGGCAGCCTCTTCCAGCTGGGCCTTATTAATCAAGCATCCCGGGCTCCTCTGCCGTGAAATGCAAAACTCATTTTAATAATACCTGTAAGTAAATAAGAGTAAGTGACAGGAAGCTGAGAAATAGCTATCAGCAGCTTTCTACCGGTAGGCCATCAGCCCTTTCCCCCTGGAGCTGACTTTAGGTCCTAAGCAAATATGGGGCATTTCATTCCTAATATGGGCATTTCATTTTTATTTCTAGACAGTAAGTCCCATCTTGCCGGCAAGACATTTCCTTTCCTTTTCCTACAGTTTCCTTATAAAGTGCTTATTTTCAAAATCTTATTTGACATAGAAAATATGATTTCTGAGAGTTGCTTTCAAAAACTCCAGAAAAAAAAATGGGGGTGGGATACAGAATAAATAAGACTGGCAAAGGTTGATGTTTAATCGATGAACCCCAGTTTACTGAATCATTATCCTGGCTTTGGTGTATGTTCAAAAAATGCCCACAATACAAAATTTAATGAAAGAAGCTATGGGGGAAAATTAGATTTTAGATACTACTCTTATAATTTTAATGTTTCAGAAAGGTTTGGATTTGTTATCATATAAACTCATGTTTTAAATCTTCTTATTCAAATATAATCCCTTAGATTATAGTTTTATTTTAGTGTACAAGCTATTTTGCCCAAAAAGTTTCCATTGATTTAAAGTAATAAATTATTCTTACTTTTACATATAACTCAATTATGTAGTTACTAAGTAATAACAATTAAGTTTAAAAGTATATTTGTCATGACTCCAGTTACACATGTTTCCATGAAGGTGTGAGGTGTCTTCTTCCACATAGTTCCCCCAGCCAGGTCTGCTGGTTCTGACGTGGTCCTGGCAGCTCACACAAATAGTCCTTGGGAAGCTCACTAATTTCCTGTTGCTTTATATAATAGCCTTTTTAATAAACCTCACATTTAAAGGTCTAAAAATTAATCAGTATCAAAGACGATTTCATCCTTGGAGGAAGCATGTTATTTTTAGAAAGCCATTTTTATACTAAAATCACAACGATTTACCCCAGAGCTTATTTTTATTTATTTATTTATTTTGCCCCAGAGTTTAAAGTATCCTCTTCAACGATTATAAAAGGGTCCCAGTCCTTATTTTGGCAATCACTCCCTTCTTGGATTTAGAGCTTAACATCAGACCACCAATGGGGCAGTCACCTCTGCATTCAGTGGTCTTCACAAACTAAGCACATTGTAGACTTCTCATAAAATCTGTTCATTACATATTGAAGATGTAACTGCCCCAGAGACTTAGACTAAGCCTCTGTTGCCTCTCGTTTTACATAGGGGATAATAAAACACTTTCCCAGAGGCATGCTGTAGTAAATGGGTAATGTAGATGGTATATTCACCACCGTGCTGGACACAAAGAAAAGGCTTAGTCTGTGGAGGTATCAATACATCCTCAGAAAGCAGGTGTTGAAATGTCTCCCTTTATATTCATGATTCCCAGTCAAGACTTTTGGGACCCATGCCTGCTGGTTATGTTCCACACGATGGCTCCCTCCCTTCTCTATCTGGGCCCTTACCATCAAGCACAAAGGTATGAAATATAAAATTTCCATTTTCCTGTGAACATTTTTTCATGCTGGGATTTTAATTTTGGGTTTTTTTTTTTTTTCCAGTGAGGAAAAGACTTGTTGCCTTAGCCACCAATGTTTGACATCAGGGTTGACCACTCCTGCTGCTTTCAGCACGGTTAACACTACTGAGAGAATCAGGCCTAGTCTCCAGCCCCTCCCCCCCCAGGTCTCATTGAGAGGACAGCCTGGAGGCTCAGCATGGGCCTGCCTGTCACAGCAGGTCACTGCCTAATGGGCTTCCACAGCAGAACCCAGAGATCTCACTGCTATTTCTCACAGCCTAGGGAACAGGTAGGAAATATCTGTATCTTCTTTCCTTATCCATCTTATGTCTTAATACAGTTATTCCAGGACCTGGAGTAAAGATACTTTTAAACACAAAACCCAGTAAGACTGGACTTCCTTGGAAACTGGTCTCAGCTAATGTATTGATTAGAGAAGGAGCTTCTCACACCAGACTTGCCAGTGTGAAAATGACCTGGAGCTACCCTGTCAGGTAAGAACACAGATCATCCAGATCTGAGAGTCAAGAGGGGGCATTTAAAAGCTTCTAGAATAAGCTGCAATGCATGCACAATTGTTCCATCCCATTAAGGGACACAAAGACTTCGTTGGTCTCAAAATCTTTCTAAGTCATGACAACATTGACATGTTAACATTAACATATCTACAAGTTGCAAAATGATGACATAATATTATACATTAAATACTGCATATACTTACATTTATATGATTATATGATTGCTTTACATTTTAAACACGTAATTTTCTACCTATGCTTTTAATATTTTAAACTTCAATAATTTTCTTTAAATATTCTAGGCTTCTGTTTTTTGTCAGTTTGGCATTATGGAACATACACTTGGGAAACAACAGTAAGAAGCATTTTATTTATACTGTCTTTTTATCACATATTTATTTCTTAATCATTAAGTCTCATATTTTCAATGTTTTTAAAAGGTCACAGAGAAGAAATCAACAATGCTACAACCCAGAAGCTCCAGCAGAAAACACTCAACTGGACCCTGAATAATTTGGGGGAGGTGAATGGGAACGGAGATGGCTGGAGGCCCCAGGATACACGTCCCTACTTCCATGCTTTCCAAGATCGTAAGCCGTGATATCGCCCAGAATACCTTTGTGGTCATCTCCATCAGTGGCTTCTCAGTCTAGATCTGAGAAAAACCTGGAGTAAACTAAGGATAAAATGAGAAATCCAACACAGCACATTTTATCATATTCAGATGATGCACTATAAAGTGGAAAATATTTCCTAGTGAGGTGTTCTTTTGCTCTGAAACAGGTTTTACTATTTCATTGGTAAAATGTTGCATTTGCTCATGTCTAGCGAACTGTGATTAGATATATTCAAAACAACTACTCCATCTCAAGATAATAGCAGACTTTTGCTTGGCTTATTGCAGACTCTCAGGCTCCAGACCCCAGTCCCTGGCGCGGGGAGGAGTCCCTCTGGCGGGAAGGAGGGGTTGGGGGTTTTCTATAGCCATCGAACCCGTGGGTGGTCCCCGCCCTGGAGGCCTGTTTTTAATCATTGTCAGGGCAACTCGCAGCTTGACTTTAACATGTGAAGGGAAGGGAAAGAGAAAATCATACTTACAGTCGGGGCAGGGTTTCTCGCCGGGGACCTCGAACTGGTTCCTGACCCTCTGGTACCCCTGGCAGTTTGTTTTTAATCCTTAAATTAAGAAGTAGGGTTTACCTGAGCAAACATACTTGGCAGGGGGTTAAATTTTATTGCCTCTCCGAGGCAATCTCGTGAGGCCCTCCCGGGGATACACTAACGCTGAGGGCCAGACGGTCGGCGGACACTGATGCCCAGGTGTCCCCCCGCAGTAGGTGCCTCCTCGCCGCCGCGCTGCTGCAGGAACGGCGGCACCTGCGTGCTGGGCAGCTTCTGCGTATGCCCCGACCCCTTCACCGGCCGCTACTGCGAGCACGACCAGAGGCACAGGTGGGCGCTTGCACCAGCTGACTGCACGGGCCGGGGGGGGGGGGGGGGGGGGGGGGGGGGGGGGGGGGGGGGGGGGAGGGGGGGGCGCACGGAGCGCACGGAGCGCACGGGGGACAGGAGGGACCGGAGGCGCACGGGCGGGGGAGGGACGGAGCGCACGGGGGACAGGAGGCGCGGGGCGTGGAGCTGAATGGGCGTGGGGAGCGCACGCGCTAGGGCAGCGCTGACGACGCGTCTGTCTCATCAGCGAATGCGGCGCACTAATGCACGGAGCCTGGACATTCCGCGGCTGCCGCCTCTGCAGGTGTGTCTTCGCAGCCCTGCACTGCCTCCCTCGCCAGACACCTGGCAGCTGCGGTAAGGAGACCCACGTCCTGTGCACACAGTCCACGCACGCGGGCTATTGCTCCTTTGTATCTACCAATTTGTAGAGATCTAGCTGTGCCAGGCGACACAGAAATGAGCAAACTTAGAAAAGTCACATTCGTTGTGAATCACATGGCATATTGTCATTATTATTTAAAAATATTCCTAAGTTTACTCTGCCCTAATTGCTTGGTTTAAATCTGATTTCCGAACACTGCCCTTTCAGTAAGCAGAATTTGGGGGAGCACACAAGCTGGTAAGCAGAGCCAAGCCTGCCAGACAGTTTACCCGATGAAATCTCCAGTTGATGTCCCTACACCACACCAACACCATCTCCTTAACTGTGAAATAAGGAGGACACTGGAGCAGGACAGGAACAGGCATGGATGGCCAGGCGCCATTAGAGCCAAACAGACATTGCTCCAGAGAAGGAAGATACCTTGTAACCACAGCCCAGGTCTGCCACGCATATTAAAAGCCAGGAGGGTGTGAGGAATCTACCAGGTAAAACACTCCTTTGTAAGAATTCTGAGCAGTGAGCAAACTCAGTGCAAATGTTTCACTTGTAAAACTCAGTAAGGAATTGCCTGGGTCAGAAAACAGATAAAACACTCTGCTGTTGACCTTGGACAGGCCTAGGGGCACAGGGAAACAAGGCACAGCATTTCAATCCCACTTCCTGCCTCCTCTCACCTCTTCAGCATGCTCCAACCAGACTCCAGTGAGGAGCACACTTAATGAATGCTAAGCTTCCAATCCTCCTCCTGCTCCCTCTTCTGCAGCCTTGGGTAAGATTAGCTATCAAAGGATCCTTAATGAAGGTAAAGCCCATTAACCTCGCTTCCAGCCCCTCCCTCTCATCTAGCTGGGCGTGGTGTGGGCAATGCCAGTAGGGAGAGTGTGATTATAGTACAGTATTGCAAAATGTTGCATCTTTTTGTCTTTCTGCCTACCACATTTCCCAAATCTTTCCCTCTCCTTCCATTTGCTGGGCTTATGCCCCTGATTCACTAGCTGCTCCTTTTGTGCCCCAGAGAAAGGAGGATGCAAATTAGGGAACAGGTATTGGGATTTCAAGTGGGACTTGTGTGGTCCTACAGGTGAAGTCATTTCCTCATGCCATTGGTGCTCCCAGCTGTAATGTGGGGAAAGGGCCATCTGTGATCATGTCCAGTCTCCTATGCAAGTCCAGCTTGGGTTCAGAAGCAGCAGGGCAGAGACTAGATTCCAGACTACCTGCTTATTATTTTTATATCCTTGGAAACATTCAAGTCTGGGAATGCTATCTTCCAAGGACAGTGACAATGGCTCCTAAATGTAGCTTCTGCTCATCACAGTTGAACAAAATAGTCATTTCAGAGTAATTTTTCAGGTGCCAAAAGGACAGTAACACTTTTGTACTGTTTGATCCATTGATCCTTCCTCAGGGCATGACTGCAGTGGCCGTGCTGACAGTGGTTATGATGACATGAGAGATGATGAAGATAATGATGATGGCTCTCAGTATATTTCAGGCACTTTATACACTTTATTCCATTTAATTCTCTTAAGCCCATAAAATAGGTATTATTATACTTTTTATATTTGAGGAAACTGAGGCTTAGAGGAGTTAATTCCTAATAGCTAATAAACAGGGTCTGATATTTTTTCTTTTTTTTTTTAAGATTTTATTTATTTATTCAAGAGAGACACAGAGAGAGGCAGAAACATAGGCA
The DNA here is from genome assembly GCF_011100685.1 of Canis lupus familiaris. Classification (NCBI taxonomy): domain Eukaryota; kingdom Metazoa; phylum Chordata; class Mammalia; order Carnivora; family Canidae; genus Canis; species Canis lupus. The sequence continues at coordinate 21,638,233 of NC_049240.1, forward strand.
GAGGGAGAAGCAGGCTCCCCATGGGGAATGCAATGTAGGACTCGATCCCAGGACTGTGGGATCATGACCCGAGCCAAAGGCAGATGCTCAACCGCTGAGCCACCCAGGTGTCCCTGATATTTTTTTCTTAAGAGATAATCACAAAAGGCTAATTGTTAATTTAGAAATAATATATTTTGTAACATTAATTATTTAGAAATACTGTAAATAAACATACCATAGCATATTTATATAATTAATATTATTCTATGAATATTAACAATATTAATCTATGAATAAAACTGCTACCGTATTGAGATATAATTTGCAGATAACATTATATTAGTTTCAGGTGTATAACATAGTGATTTGTTACTTGTGTATATTGTGAAATGATCACCACACTAAGTCTAGTTAACATCCATCACCTCACATAGTTGTTATTTTCTTGTGATGAGAACTTTAAGATCTACTCTCTTAACAACTTTCAAATATAATTTTATTAACTATAGTGACTACTATACATTACATCCCCATAAGTAATTTTACAACTGGAAATCTGTACCTTTTGATCTTTGATCCTCACCCACTTTGCCCACCTACCAGCCTAGATTGGCAATCACCAAATTTCTTGTATCTATGAGTTGTTTTTTTTTTAAGATTCCACATAGAAGTAAGAGCATATGGTATTTGTCTTTCTCTGATTTATTTAACATAACACCCTCAAGGTCCATCCATGTTGTCACAAATAGCAAGATTTCCTTCTTTTATATGGCTGAAAAATATTCCATTGTGTGTGTTTGTGTTATCTACATGTCATATATTTTCTTTTATCTACATTTATATCATATTTATATCATCATATTTATACATATTTACATCATATTTTCTCTGTCCATCCATCAGCATACACTTAGATTGCTTCCATATTTTGGCTATTGTAAATATGCAATGAAAACAAAAGTACCTATATATTTTTGAGTTAATATGGTTGTTTCCTTTTGAAAAATCCCCAGAGGTGGAATTGCTGGATCATATGGAGCTCTATTTTTAATTTTTTAAAGAACCTCCATACCGGTTTCCATAATGGCTGTACCAATTTACATTCCCACCCAGCAGTGCAGAGGGTTCATGATGTGAATCTTAACTACTGTGCCATTTCTCTACTCTTCCTATAAGAATAATTATCAATATAAACTAAAGAAGATAATTTTGACAGTGTTATTTAGAATATTGAAAATATAGCCATATTATTTTTTATTAAGATTTTACTTATTTATTCATGAGAGACACAGAGACAGAGAGAGACAGAGACAGAGAGAGACACAGGCAGAGGGAGAAGCAGGCTCCATGCAGGGAACCCGATGCAGGACTTGATCTCGGGACTCCAGGATCCTGCCCTGAGCATGAAGGCAGACGCTCAACTGCTGAGCCACCCAGGTGTCCTAAATATGGCCATATTCTAAATCTAACAGCAAAGTAATAGGTAATTGAATGTTTTAAATCCTTTAATAGGATGTTATGAGGATTTTGAAGAACATATGGAAAATTATGTTTATAATATAATTATAATGATGTAAAACGATACATCTGGATGGAAGAATCACAAATAGATAACAACACATTACAAAATCATGACCCTCTTGGCACCTCCAGGGACCTGAGGGCCAAAAGATCTCCAAGGGCTCTTCTTGCTCTGATGTTCTTTGGGTCCAAGAATGACAGGTTTTCATAATCCCAAATATAATGTCTTTTCAAGGGCCTGTTTTTCCATTCTTACTCAGAAGAACACTGCAAGTTTCCCAGTTTTCTTTTGTAAAATGAGGATAACCTATGCTCTATCCTCACATAGATGTTGAAGGATAAAATAATCTTGTTAGTGTGAGCTATTTTGCCATTTTTCTGCTCCATGACCTAAAATAATGTTTTGTGAATAATAATTCTGAATATTGAATGGATGATTTTTGACCAATTATTTTATTTTATTTTATTTTATTTTATTTTTATTTTATTTTTTGTTATTTTTTTCTTTGACCAATTAATTCCAAATACAGCTCCAAAGAAGAAATTGCTCCATATAAGCAATTATCTGTTATTATATTGCAATTAAAAGAAACCATTTTTAGTATTCTAAAACCAATTTGCTTGAGGCAGGCAACTGTCATTATCTCTACCATTTTCTTCATTTACATTTGTTAATTTTGCATTTAAAGAGACAGTGTAGCATAATGGAAAAATCATGAAGATCCCTCCAAAATACGTGTTCAAATCCCAAAATATACTTTTTATAATATTTATGATCTTTATGAAATGTTGAATAATTTGTGTTTCAGTCTCTGCAACTGCAAAATTAGAGCTGAATATTTACCCCATTGATTTAAGATGAAAAGGCACTGTACCTGTTACATATTATGCACATAATAAATTCTTACTTTATTATTATCACCATCAACAGTATTCAAGTCAATATAATGAGATTTTAAAAATTGTTTTTTGATCTATCATTTATATACTGATGTGTGTTTTTCAGGTTGTGAACAACATTCACTAATTTAGGGGCATTAAGTAAATAAGGGTTTAAAAAAAAAAAAAAACAAGCTTCCATCTAGCAGGGTCTTTGCTTAGTGTTGAGCTGGGCCAAAAACTCATTATATTAAGAGGGTAATTCTTCCCACACATAGCCCCAACGAATTACTTCATTAGCCTCAAGAACCAGTTTGGTGCTCTAAAATTTTAGGTTTAAGTTCTGACACAGTGAAGTAGCAAACTCAAGTACCTTCAGGGGTAAACAGATAATGTGAATGTCAGGTTGGGGTCAGATCAAGCCTCTTCTCATGCTTTGAACTCAGTTTTTAAAAAGTACATTTCTGGCACCAACCAACCCAAACAAGCAAACAAACATTTTAGGGCCAGAACCATCCTGAAGGCCAATGGGAGAGATGGCCCTCCAGGGTCCTGGCCCCGGGTCAGCTCCAAGTGTGCAGTGTTGGAAAGAGAGACCCTTTGTTCTGCCTTCTGGGGACATTCTCCCATTGCCATTTCAATGGGTAAGATTCTCTGGGTGTCATGGCAGGAGAGGAAGCCATCTGGCTCCCAGAGGTATCTGCAAATTGCAAATTTTAGGAGTGCTGGATCTGGACCTCAATTCAAATATGACATTCAGCCTCATTCAGGGTGGTCTCCAGACTTTTTTTTTTAATTTCCCACTCCACTCCAGTAAAAATACTTGAGTATATTTCCCATTCAGTGGTAGTGAGACAGTTGCCATGCTGAGCATGTACAAACTTGAATTTACTTATATCTTCTTTTTCACATATGCACAGGATTAATACACATGATAGAAATCTTTGCTATGTCTAACCAAGTCTAAAAAAGGCCTTTTGATAAGTATATAATAAAAATCCTAGATTATAGTCAGTCATCCACAGATAGCAGAGTTTCCCTCTTGGTATAATGTGAAATAATGGCTATAGAACAGTTGATTCAGTAGATTCTAATAAGTACAGTAAATATTAGTAAAGCTTAGTTTTAAATTTTCCTATAAATATATAGTTCTAGTATTTTCTCTCTAAGCTCAGTGGATGACCTGGGGCCTCGTGAGAGGGACATCACATGGTGCTCACAGCCCCAATTTGGTGAACCCTGCTTGCAGGACTGACTTGGTCTAGCCAAATTCACAAAGCTGACTAAAACAAAGGCCTTTGAATTTCTATACAAGAAATAACTGCCAACAGGGTCTTAATCCTTTCCTGTAGGCAGCCTATTTCCTTCCACTAGGGGAGAGTCAACACAGAAGCTCAGTATGGGCTGATGCCTTTCTCACTTGAATAGCTTCTTATGCTGTGAGCACCTGTTTTATTTAGCATCAGCTTTTCTGGAACATTCTCTGAGCCCAGAAGTTAAATTTCCTGTTTTCTGAGGTTTTGGCACTCTGGAACAACCCTTTCCCAAGGTAAGGTGGTATGTAAAAGTGGTACCCAGGCCTAGAGTAGGCCAGACCTCAGTCTTATCCTGAATCTAGCCTCTTGGATGGTCCCACCATAGCCCACCTGTGAACAGGTATAGAATGGGTACCTGTTGCAGTTGCTTGTCATCATTACTTGTTAACTTCCACTGTTTCATGCTCACCATAGGTTCTCACATTCAGAGGACATCTCCTGAAGGTATTGTAGAGGGCAGGACCAGGCAGTCCAGTCTGGGGTGGGGTCAGGGGGAAGAAGGTGGGAAGTACACCAGGTTGGCCTCTGCCAGGCAGTCCTAGAGAGAAGTTCTCCGTAGTGCCTTTTCTCATCTGCATGCTTACCTGCCAAGCCAACCCCACACATAGGCCCAGATTTGCTTGTGAGAATGCTTTAGTGGAGTTGGCACCCTTGCCCGTGGGGCTTGGCAGCTTCACATAGTCATTATTCAGGAGGGACTTTAGCTGAGAGCCTGGGTTCTGCTACCCCAGGGACTCCCAGCCAACACCTTTGGGGTGGAGTCCCAACCATACAGAAAGCTGGACTCACAGACCCTTAGGACTAGAGTGAGACCCTACTGTTGAGGAACCACACTGTGGCAGCAAAGAAAGTGAGCACCTTGGGGTGCTGCACCAACCCCCAGAATGCTATGAAGCTGTTCATTTTTGTAACTTCCTCTGTAGAAGTAGTAGCCATTGCTTTAGGGATGGGTGCTTTCCTCCTGTTTAATAGGTAGTCCCTAATCAAGGAAATGGTATAAGGACTAATTTGGGGAAAAGTTGGACCTTCTTTGCAACACATAGATGCAAGTTGTTTTATTTTATTGTATTTCAAATCAGATCTATTTGCCCCTGATTGCTAAATGACTTGGTGTGGAATTCTCTGAAAAATCACCTTTGGTCAGCTCACAAGTAAATGAGAGAGCTGAAGGGCTGTTTCTTTCTTAAGCCCTAAAAACAATAAATTCTCTTTCAGTTCTCTAAGTTCCACAAAAATCCCATATAAAAGCTAAAGGAAGGCACAGCTTCCTTGAACAGCCACTCCCACAGTGGAGCTTCCTTCTGCTGCCAGGTGAGCCCACTGTTGGCATGGTGGGGCTGTGCTTTGGAAGGGCTCTGCAGCAGAGCCCCAGCAGCAAAGTCTAATGAGGAGGTTCCAGCAGAATAGGGCCTTTATCAGAGCAGGTGCAGACATCTCTATTTCAGTTTCTTAAAGCCAGTCTGTAACAATGTGTCTTACACACTTGGGATGTTTTTTCAGACCTGGAAGATCTTCTTGCTGCACGCTCTGATGGACTAAGCGCACAACTAAGCTCACAACGCATGCTGAGTGTTCTCTTCCTCCTTCCGTGCTTGCTCTTACAAACTATCCTGAGTGAAGGGGGAGACTGCTAACTAAACCGTAGAGGACTTAATCTGCAGTTCCACACTGGCAGAACCTTGGCGTCACCAGCACAGCTTGAGTAAGCATGGTCCTCTATGGGAAAACCAGGACTTGTGCATCATCTCATTTTCTGTTGTAGGTAATAGATTTCCTACATTTCCTATAAACTGAAGCATGAGATGAATATTTTTATTGTTCAATAAATATCCTCATGAAAGAAATTTTCTTGATTCTCTAAGTCTTATTTCAAGGGTCTGCCACTTAGACGCCTTGTGAGTAAACACTTGTGCTGGGGCCTATTCAACTCTAAATTATCTCTGATTTTGGAGTAAACTGAGCATGTGGCCCCTCCCAAATGACAACTATTCCTTGAGCACCCCTTCATCCTCCACACACATGGATAAACCATGGATAGGGCAATGCTTCACTGTTCGACTCCCCCACTACTCTCTAAGTCCTTGGGAGGCAGACATAGCACCACATGTGGTGTACTCTGGGTCTGGCAAAGAGCTGCAGCCTAAAAAATGCTTCATTGATAAGGAAGACAAGAAAGGGGAGGGAGGGTGAGAAGGTGGGAGCCAAGACTTGAGTCTGACAGCCTGTCAACCCACCTCCTTTTCTGTAGCTTCCTCTACTAACCAGCTCCTTTGTGACATGCTTTCCAGGGCAATTAGCACTTACTGGGATTATCACCAATCTACTTAAAAGGGGAAGATTTTACAGAGCAGAACCCATTCTAAAGGCAAGGCAGAGAGAGAATTTAGCAAAAAGGGTTACATTTGCTCAGGTTCTAGGCTAGCCCTCCTCTCTTGGAGTCCAGTCATCTGACAGCCAGCCAGGCAAGCACAGCTTACCTGCAATAGTCCAGCCACCAAATCTTGTTACTTACTCAAACTTGCACATGCTGTGCCTTTCTTTTTGTCCCCAAATCTGCCTTGCTCTGTTGAGCCTGGGAACAGTTTACATATAGTGATTGCGTAGGGAGATGAACACATGAGAGGAGGGTGATAGGTTTCTTGAAGCCTTGGCTGGGGGAGCTTTGAAACAACCCCAAGGGATGTATTCTTCTGAACAATGAGATGCCATCCAGAATCTGGTATGATGGGATATATCAGTTTAGATCAAGACAGACGTTACCATCTAGTCTCCATTAAGTTTCTATAATCAATGTGTAAACAAGGAATAGAGGGTGGAAAAGGTAGTTAATGATTAATCATACATGGGGCTGAGAGGAGATTAAAACATAAGTAAGGAACATAACAGAAAACGACATAAAGCTAAGTTAATAAGGTAATTCATACAATTATGGTACTGCTTATGCTTTCAAAACAGGTCCAGCAAGCATCCAGCCTCAATCTGAACCCCAATCTGAAATTTGTGAAAAAATAAAGGGACTGAAGGGCCCATCTTGAATCAGTTGCATAGCACTTGGGAGTCAGGCATTACTAAGCTGGATCTGTCCACTACATTAGCTATCTAATAATCACAGCCCTGTTTGAGCAGTTACTTCAACTAGAACTCAGATGAGTGAAAACAAGAATATTACATTATTCAGGTAAATAAACAAGAATAAAATTGAAGCAAGAAAAGGACTCTGGAATAGATAAAACAGTCTGTATTAAAATATTAATTGATCAAGATATTGATACTTTATAAGACTTATGGATTTCATTTAAAATGTTCACACCTGGGGGTGGGGCAAGACGGAGGAGGAGTAGGGCCCCCAAGTCACCTGTCCCCACCAACTTATCTAGATAACTTTCAAATCATCCTGAAAACTTTTGAATTTCACCTAATTTAAAGAGAGAACAGAAAGGGGAGGGGCAAGATGGCTGAAGAGTAGGGTCCCCAAGTCACCTGTCCCCACCAAATTACCTAGATAACCTTCAAATCATCCTGAAAATCTACGAATTCGGCCTGAGATTTAAAGAGAGAACAGCTGGAATGCTACAGTGAGAATAGTTCGCGCTTCTATCGAGTTAGAAAGACGGGGAAAAAGAAATAAAGAAACAAAAGGCCTCCAAGAGGGGGGGCCGCGAGGAGCCGGGCTGAGGCCAGGGCGAGTGTCCCCAGGACAGGAGAGCCCCGCCCGGAGAAGCAGGAGCTGCACCAACCTTCCCGGGCGGAAAGGGGCTCGCAGGGAGTTAGAGCAGGACCCCAAGAGGCCGAGGATGCCCTCAAGCTCCCTGGGACACTAACAGACACCTGCGCCCCAGGGGAGTGCTCTGAGCTCCCTAAGGGCTGCAACGCGTGGTGGTACCCAGAGCAGCTCGGAGGGGCTCGGGCGGATGAAGAGGCTCCGGAGGGGGCTGCGGGGCGGGAGCATGAATCCAACAGCGCAGGCTCCAGAGCACAGGGCGCTGGGACACAGCCCAGGATCCGGGCTCCTCCCTGGACAGGCAGAGGCCAGGAGAGCCCAGGACAGCAAGGACGCTCCTGCCCAAGCTGAGGAGATCAGCGGCCCTGCCCCCAGAGCATCCAGGCCCCTGCAGACTGAGACCTCTGTAGTTACTGCAGGAGCTGACTCCAGGGCTCCAGAGATGGCCCCGCCACTGCGGTTGTTCCTCTTGCGGCCTCACAGGATAAACAACCCCCACTGAACCTCACAGTGGCCTCACCAGATAAGCAGCTTAAACATTACTCACTGAGCCCTGCACCAGGCAGGGGCTGAGCAGCTCCCCCAAGTGCTAACACCTGAAAATCAGCACAACAGGCCGCTCCCCCAGAAGACCACCTAGAGGGACAGGGGAAAAACAAATTATTGACCAAGCAGCACTGGAAAGTACCAGGGGAAGTCAAGGGACTTACATTATACAGAATCAGAGGATACTCCCCCTTGTTTTTTTTTTCTTTTTTTTTTTTTAATTTTTGTTTGCTTCCCCCACCCTTTTTTTCTTTTCTTTTATTCTTTTTTATTTTTTTATTCCTTTTTTCTTTATTTGTTTTTCTTTCCTTCTTTCTCTTCTTTCTTTTTCTCCTTTTCCGAATACAACTTGTTTTTGGCCACTCTGCACTGAGCAAAATGACTAGAAGGAAAACATCACCTCAAAAGAAAGAATCAGAAACAGTGCTCTATCCCACAGAGTTACAAAATTTGGATTACAATTCAATGTCAGAAAGCCAATTCAGAAGCACTATTATAAACCTACTGGTGGCGCTAGAAAAAAGCATAAAGGACTCAAGAGACTTCATGATTGCAGAATTTAGATCTAATCAGGCAGAAATTAAAAATCAATTGAATGAGATGCAATCCAAACTAGAAGTCCTAACGACGAGGGATAATGAGGTGGAAGAACGAGTGACATAGAAGACAAGTTGATGGAAAAGAAGGAAACTGAGGAAAAAAGAGACAGACAATTAAAAGACCATGAGGATAGATTAAGGGAAATAAACGACAGCCTCAGGAAGAAAGAGCTATGTTTAATTGGGGTTCCCAAGGGCGCCAAAATGGACAGAGGTCCAGAATATGTATTTGGACAAATCATAGCTGAAAACTTTCCTAATCTGGGAAGGGAAACAGGCATTCAGATCCAGGAAATACAGAGATACCCCCCTAAAATCATTACAAACTGTTCAACACCTCGACATTTAATAGTTAAGCTTACAAATTCCAAAGATAAAGAGAAGATCCTTAAAGCAGCAAGAGACAAGAAATCCCTGACTTTTATGGGGAGGAGTATTAGGGAAACAGCAGACCTCTCTACAGAGACCTGGCAGGCCAGAAAGGGCTGGCAGGATATATTCAGGATCCAAAATGAGAAAAACATGCAACCAAGAATATTTTATCCAGCAAGGCTCTCATTCAGAATGAAAGGAGAGATAAAGACCTTCCAAGGGAGGCAGGAACTGAAAGAATATGTGACCTCCAAACCAGCTCTGCAAGAAATTTTAAGGGGGAGTCCTAAAATTCCCGTTTAAGAAGAAGTCCAATGGAACAATCCACAAAATAGGGACTGAATAGATATCATGATGATACTAAACTGATATCTTTCAATAGTAACTCTGAATGTGAACGGGCTTAATGACCCCATCAAAAGGTGCAGGGTGTCAGACTGGATAAAAAAGCAGGACCCATCTATTTGCTGTCTACAAGAGACTCATCTAAGACAGAAGGAACCTACAGCCTGAAAATAAAAGGTTGGAGAACCATTTACCATTCAAATGTTCCTCAAAAGAAAGCAGGGGTAGACATCCTTATATCAGATAAACTAAAATTTACCCCAAAGACTGTAGTGAGAGATGAAGAGGGACACTATATCATACTTAAAGGATCTATCCAACAAGAGGACTTAGCAATCCTCAATATATATGTCCCGATGTGGGAGCTGCCAAATATTTAAACAAATTAATAACCAAAATAAAGACATACTTAGATAATGATACACTTATACTTGGGGACTTAAATCTACCGCTTTCTACAGTCGATAAGTTTTCTTTTTTTTTTAATTTTTATTTATTTATGATAGTCACACACAGAGAGAGACAGAGAGGCAGAGACATAGGCAGAGGGAGAAGTAGGCTCCATGCACCAGGAGCCCGATATGGGATTCGATCCCGGGTGTCCAGGATCGTGCCTTGGGCCAAAGGCAGGCGCTAAACTGCTGCGCCACCCAGGGATCCCTCTATAAGTTTTCTAAACACAACATCTCCAAAGAAACAAGAGCTTTAAATGATACACTGGACCAGATGGGTTTCACAGATATCTACAGAACTTTACATCCAAACTCAACTGAATACACATTCTCTCAAGTGCACATGGAACTTTCTCCTGGATAGACCACATACTGGGTCACAAATTGGGTCTGAACCGATACCAAAAGATTGGGATCGTCCCCTGCATATTCTCAGACCATAATGCCTTGAAAGTAGAACTAAATCACAACAAGAAGTTTGGAAGGACCTCAAACACGTGGAGGTTAAGGACCATCCTGCCACAAGATGAAAAGGTCAACCAGGAAATTAAGGAAGAATTAAAAAGATTCATGGAAACTGATGAGAATGAAGATCCAACCCTTCAAAATCTTTGGGATACACCAAAGCAGTCCTGAGGGGGAAACACATCGCAATACAAGCATCCATCCAAAAACTGTAAAGAACTCAAATACAAAGGTAACCTTACACCTAAAGGAGCTACAGAAAAAGCAGCAAATAGATCCTACACCCAGCAGAAGAAGAAAGTTAATAAAGATTTGAGCAAAACTCAACGAAATCGAGACCAGAAGAACTGTGGAACAGATCAACAAAACCAGGAGTTGATTCTTTGAAAGAATTAATAAGATAGATAAACCATTAGCCAACCTGATTAAAAAGAAGAGAGAGAAGACTCAAATTAATAAAATCATGAATGAGAAATGAGAGATCACTACCAACACCAAGGAAATACAAATGAATAAATTACGCAATCTAGAAGAAACGGATGCATTTCTGGAAAAGCACAAACTACCAAAACTGGAACAGGAAGAAATAGGAAACCTGAACAGGCCAATAACCAGGGAGGAAATTGAAGCAGTCATCAAAAACCTCCCAAGACACAAAAGTCCAGGGCCAGATGGCTTCCCTGGGGAATTCTATCAAACGTTTAAAGAAGAAAACATACCTATTTTACTAAAGCTGTTTGGAAAGATAGAAAGAGATGGAGTACTTCCAAATTCATTCTATGAGGCCAGCATCACCTTAATTACAAAACCAGACAAAGACCCCACCAAAAAGAATTATAGACCAATATCCCTGATGAACATGGATGCAAAAATTCTCAACAAGGTACTAGCCAATAGGATCCAACAATACATTAAGAAGCTTATTCACTATGACCAAGTGGGATTCATCCCCGGGATGCAAGGCTGGTTCAACACTCATAAAGCAATCAATGTGACTGATCATATCAGCAAGAGAAAAAAACAAGAACCGTATGATCCTCTCAATAGATGCAGAGAAAGCATTTGACAAAATACAGCATCCATTCCTAATCAAAACTCTTCAGAGTATAGGGACAGAGGGAACATTTCTCAACATGTTAAAAGCCATCTATGAAAATCCCACAGTAAATATCATTCTCAGTGGGGAAACACTGGGAGCCTTTCCCCTAAGATCAGGAACACGACAGGGATATCCACTCTTACCACTGCTATTCAACATAGTACTAGAAGTCCTAGCCTCAGCAATCAGACAACAAAAAGACATCACAGGCATTCAAATTGGCAAAGAAGAAGTCAAACTCTCCCTCTTCACCAATGACATGATACTCTACATAGAAAACCCAAAAGCCTCCACCCCAAGATTGCTAGAACTCCTACAGCAATTTGGCAGCGTGGCAGGATACAAAATCAATGCCCAGAAGTCTGTGGCATTTCTATACACTTAACAATGAGACTGAAGAAAGAGAAATTAAGGAGTCAATCCCATTTACAGTTGCACCCAAAAGCATAAGATACCTAGGAGTAAACCTAACCGAGGAGGTAAAGGGTCAATACCCTAAAAACTATAGAACACTTCTGAAAGAAATTGAGGAAGACACAAAGAGATGGAAAAATATTCCATGCTCATGGATTGGCAGAATTAATATTGTGAAAATGTCAATGTTATCCAGGGCATTTTCACATTTAATGCAATCCCTGTCAAAATAGCATGGACTTTCTTCAGAGAGTTAGAACAGATTATTTTAAGATTTGTGTGGAATCAGAAAAGACCCCGAATAGCCAGGGGAATTTTAAAAAAGAAAACCATATCTGGGGGCATCACAATGCCAGATTTCAGGTTGTACTACAAAGCTGTGGTCATCAAGACAGTGTGGTACTGGCACAAAAACAGACACAGAGATCAATGGAACAGAGTAGAGAACTCAGAAGTGGACCCTGAACTTTATGGTCAACTAATATTCGATAAAGGAGGAAAGACTATCCATTGGAAGAAAGACAGTCTCTTCAATAAATGGTGCTGGGAAAATTGGACATCCATCTGCAGAAGAATGAAACTAGACCACTCTCTTGCACCATACACAAAGATAAACTCAAAATGGATGAAAGATCTAAATGTGAGACAAGATTCCATCAAAATCCTAGAGGAGAACACAGGCAACACCCTTTTTGAACTCGGCCACAGTAACTTCTTGTAAGATACATCCACAAAGGCAAAAGAAACAAAAGCAAAAATGAACTATTGGGACTTCATCAAGATAAGAAGCTTTTGCACAGCAAAGGTTACAGTCAACAAAACTCAAAGTCAACCTACAGAATGGGAGAAGATATTTGCAAATGACGTATCAGATAAAGGGCTAGTATCCAACATCTATAAAGAACTTGTTAAACTCAAGAGGAAAGAAACAAACAATCCAATCATGAAATGGGCAAAAGACATGAACAGAAATCTCACAGAGGAAGACATAGACATGGCCAACAAGCACATGAGAAAATGCTCTGCGTGACTTACCTTCAGGGAAATACAAATCAAAACCACAATGAGATACCACCTTACACCAGTGAGAATGGAGAAAATTAACAAGGTAAGAAACCACAAATGTTGGAGAGGATGAGGAGAAAAGGGAACCCTCTTACACTGTTGGTGGGAATGTGAACTGCTACAGCCACTCTGGAAAACTGTGTGGAGGTTCCTCAAAGAGTTAAATATAGACCTGCCCTACGACCCAGCCATTGCACTGTTGGGGATTTACCCCAAAGATACAGATGCAATGAAACGCTGGGACACCTGTACCCCGATGTTTCTAGCAGCAATGTCCACAATAGCCAAATTGTGGAAGGAGCCTTGGTGTTCACCGAAAGATGAATGGATAAAGAAGATGTGGTTTATGTATAAAATGGAATATTTCTCAGCCATTAGAAATGACAAATACCCAGCATTTGCTTCGACGTGGATGGAACTGGATGGTATTATGCTGAGTGAAATAAGTCAATTGGAGAAGGACAAATATTATATGGTCTCATTCATTTGGGGATTATAGATAATAGTGAAAGGGAATAGAGGGGATGGGAGAAGAAATGGGTAGGAAATATCAGAAAGGGAGACAGAACATGGAAGACTCCTAACTCTGGGAAACGAACTAGGGGTGGTAGAAGGGAGGGGGGCGGGGGTAGGGGTGACTGGGTGTACGGCACTGAGGGGGGCACTTGACAGGATGAGTACTGGGTGTTATTCTTTATGTTGGCAAATTGAACACCCATAAAAATAAATTTATTATTAAAAAAATAAAGAGAGAACATTTGGTACGCTACAGAGAGGAGTTTATGCTTCTAACAAGGTAGGAAGGTTGAAAAAAAAATCAAAATAAAAATGAATCAAGTGGGGGAGGGACCCCAGAAGAGATGGGATAAGGCCGGCCATGCAAGCCTCCTGGACAGGAAAGCCCTGTCCCAGAGAAGCAGGAATTTAAAAAATCGGCACCAGATTCTTCCCAGAGGGAAAGGGGCTTAGCAGGGAACTCAGGCAGAACCACAGGAGGGTGGGTGGAGCCTCCAGTCTCCAGGAGTCACAAACAGAGGAAGCGTGCCCCAGGGGAGAGCTTGGTAAAGGGCTACAGCAGGCACCTGACAGGGCCACAGGAGAAGCTCAGGCGGTGGCTCTGCCGGCCTGAAGGATCTGCCCCTGCTGCCTTTGGGAGCCGAGGCCTCGGGAGCGCAATTCCAGCTGCACAGGGCCCGGATCCCAGGACACAAGGGGACACAGCTTGTGATCCTGTGCTACCTCTGGGACAAGCAGAGGCAGGGAGGGCACAGGACTGTGAAGACCCTCCTGCCACCCGGTGCCCCCAAGCTGTACAGATCAGCACCCCAAGCCCCCGGAGCATCCAGGTCAGTGTGGACTGTGATAGTTACTGCGGGAGCTGACTCCAGAGCTGGAGAGCTGGCCACTGCCAGTGTGGTTGTTCCTACTGGTGTCACCCTGTGCTTGGGATGGAGTGCAGCCGCCAGGGAACAGGGGCCTACAGGATAAATTGCTCCCACTGAGCATGGCACCTGGCGGGGCGGGGCAGCTCCCCCATGTATGCACACCTGAGAATCAGCACAGCAGGCCACTCCCTCAGAAGACCAGCTGGAAAGACCGGGGAAGAGCAAGTTCTTAACCCAGCAGTGCTGGAAAGCTCCAGGGGAAGTCAAGGGATTTACAGTATATAGAACCAGAGGATACACCTCTTTTTTTTTTTTTCTGAACTTTCTTTTTCTTTCTTTTTCTTTTTTTTCCCCCTCCCTTTTCCCAGTACAACTCGTTTTTAGCCACTTTCCCCTGAGGAAAATGACTGGAAAAAAGAACTCACACAAAAGAAAGAATCAGAAACTACTCTCTCCCACAGAGTTACAGAATTTGGATTACAATTCAACCTCAGAAAGCCAATTCAGAAGCACAATTATAAAGCTACTGGTGGATCTGGAAAAAAGCATAAGGGATTCAAGAGACTTCAGACTGCAGAATTTAGATCTAATAAGGCCAAAATTAAAAATCAATTATATGAGAGCAATCCAAACTGAAGGGCCTAAAAACGGGGGTTAATGACGTAGAAGAAAGAGTGAGTGACATAGAAGACAAGTTGGTGGCAAGGAAGGAAGCTGAGGAAAAAAGAGAAAAACAATTAAAAGACCATGAGGAAAGGTTAAGGGAAATAAATGATAACCTCAGAAGGACAAATCTACATACAATTAGGCTTCCAGAGGACCCCAAAAGGGACAGAGGACCAGAAAGCATATTTGAATAAATCATAGCTGAGAACTTCCTTAATTTGGGGATGGAAACAGGCATTCAGATCCAGGAGGTAGAGAGGTCCCCAAATAAAATCAATAAAAAATGTTCAACACCTCGACATTTAATAGTGAAACTTGAAAATTCCAAAGATGAAGAGAAATTCCTTAAAACAGTAAGACACAACAGATTCCTAACCTATATGGGGAGAAATACTAGATTAATAGCAGACCTCTCCATGAGACCAGGTAGGCCAGAAAGGGCTGGCAGGATATACTCAGGGCCCTAAAAGAGAAGACATGCAGTCAAGAATGCTTTATCCAGCAAGGCTCTCATTCAGAATAGAAGGAGAGATAAAGAGCTTCCAAGATAGGCAGAAAGTGAAAGAATATATGACCACCAAACGAGCTCTGCAAGAAATAGTGAAGGGGACTCTGTAAAAGAAAGAGGAAGCCCAAAGAAATAATCCACAAAAACAGGGACTGATTAGGTATTATGATGACACTAAATTCATATCATTCAATAGTAACTCTGAACTTGAATGGGCTTAATGATCCCATAAAAAGACGCAGGGTTTCAGACTGGATAAAAAAGCAAGACCCATCTATTTGCTGTCTACAAGAGACTCATTGTAGATCTAAGGACATCTACAGCCTGAAATTGACAGGTTGGAGAACCATTTACTATTCAAATGGTCCTCAAAAGAAAGCTAGGGTAGCAATCCTCATATAAAATAAATTAAGTTTATCCCAAAGACTGTAGTAAGAGATGAAGAGAGACAATATATCATACTTAAAGGATCTATCCAACAAGAAGACCTAACAATCATGAATATTTATGCCCCTAATGGGGGAACTGCCAAGTATATCAATCAATTAAGAACCAAAGTAAAGATATACTTAGATAATACTGCACTAATACTGGGAGACTACAACATGGCACTTTCTGCAAATGACAGATCTAAGCACAATATCCCAAAAGAAACAAGAGATTTATTTATTATTATTTTTTTAAGTAATAATTTATTTTTTATTGGTGTTCAATTTGCCAACATACAGAATAACACCCAGTGCTCATCCCGTCAAGTGCCCCCCTCAGTGCCCGTCACACATTCACCCCCACCCCCTGCCCTCCTCCCCTTCCACCACCCCTAGTTCATTTCCCCGAGTTAGGAGTCTTTATGTTCTGTCTCCCTTTCTGATATTTCCTACCCATTTCTTCTTCCTTCCCTTCTATTCCTTTTCACTATTATTTATATTCCCCAAATGAATGAGACCATATAATGTTTGTCCTTCTCTGATTGACTTATTTCACTCAGCATAATACCATCCAGTTCCATCCACGTTGAAGCAAATGGTGGGTATTTGTCATTTCTAATGGCTGAGTAATATTCCATTGTATACATAAACCACATTTTCTTTATCCATTCATCTTTGGATGGACACCGAGGCTCCTTCCACAATTTGGCTATTGTGGACATTGCTGCTATAAACATCGGGTGCAGGTGTCCTGGCGACAAACAAGAGATTTAAATGATACAGTGGACTAGATGGATTTTACAGATATTTACAGAACTTTACATCCAAACGCAACTGAATACACATTTTTCTCAAGAGCACATGGAACTTTCTCCAGAATAGACCACATACTGGGTCACAAATCAGGTTTTGATGGATACCAAAAGATTGGGATCGTACTCTGCATATATTCAGACCATAATGCTTTGAAGCTTGAACTCAATCACAAGAAGAAATTTGGAAGAAATAAAACATGCGGAGGTTAAAGACCATCCTCCTAAAAGATGAATAGGTCAACCAGGAAATTAGAGAAGGATTAAAAAGATTCAAGGAAACTAATGAGAATGATGGTACAATCATTCAAATCTTTGGGATACAGCAAAAGCAGTCCTGAGAGGGAAATACTTTGCAATACAAACAATTGGAAAAAACTCAAATACACAAGCTAACCTTGCACCTAAAAGAACTGGAGAAGGAAGAGCAAATAAAACCCACACCCAGCAGAAGAACAGAAGTAATAAAGATTTGAGCAGAAATAAATGAAATAGGGACCAGAAGAACTGTAGAACAAATTAAATAAAGCCAGGAGTTGGTTCTTTAAAGAATTAATAAGATAGATAAACCATTAGCCAGCCTTATTAAAAACAATAGAGAACTACTCAAATTAAGAAAATCATGAATGAAAAAGGAGAGATCACAATCAATACCAAGGAAATACAATGATTTTAAACACATAGTAGGAGCAGCTATACGCCAATAAATTAGGAAATCTAGAAGAAATGGACACATTTCTGGAAAACCACAAATTACCAAAACTGGAACAGGAAAAAATAGAAAACCTTAACAGGCCAATAACCATGGAAGAAAATTAAGCACTCACCAAAAACCTCCCAAGACACAAAATTCCAGGGCCAGATGGCTTCCCAGGGGAATTCTATCAAATGTTTAAAGAAACATACCTATTCTACTAAAGCTGTTCTGAAAGATAGAAAGGGATGGAATACTTCCAAACTCTTCTTATGAGGCCAGCATCACCTTAATTCCCAAACTAGAGAAAGACCCCATGAAAAAGGAGGATTATAGACCAATGTTCCTGATGAACACAGATGAAAAATTCTCAACAAGATACTAGCCATTAGGATCCAACAATACATTAAGAAGATTATTCACCATGACCAAGTGGGATTTATCCCCGAGATGCAAGGCTGGTTCAACACTCATAAAGCAATCAATGTGACTGATCATATCAGCAAGAGAAAAAACAAGAACTGTATGATCCTCTCAATAGATGCAGAGAAAGCATTTGACAAAATACAGCATCCATTCCTAATCAAAACTCTTCAGAGTGTAGGGACAGAGGGAACATTCTTCAGCATCTAAAAGCCATCTATGAAAAAAGCCCACAGTAAATATCATTCTTAGTGGGGAAACACTGGGAGCCTTTCCCCTAAGCTCAGGAACACGACAGGGATGTCCACTCTCACCACTGCTATTCCACATAGTACTAGAAGTCCTACCGTCAGCAATCAGGCAACAAAGAGAAATAAAATCAATCAATGTCCAGAAATCAGTGGCATTTCTATACATTAACAATGAGACTGAAGAAAGAGAAATTAAGGAGTCAATCCCATTTACAATTGTACCCAAAAGCATAAGATACCTAGGAGTAAACCTAACCAAAGAGTTAAAGGACCTATACCCTAAAAACTACAGAAGACTTCTGAAAGAAATTGAGGAAGACACAAAGAGATGGAAAAATATTCCATGCTCATGGATTGGAAGACTTAATATTGTGAAAATGTCAATGTTACCCAGGGCAATTTACACGTTTAATGCAATCCCTATCAAAATACCATGGAGTTTCTTCTTAGAGTTGGAACAAATCATCTTAAGATTTTTTGTGGAATCATAAAAGACCCTGAATACCCAGGGGAATATTGAAAAAGAAAACCACAGCCAGGGGTATCACCATGCCAGATTTCAAGTTGTACTACAAAGCTGTGGTCATCAAGACAGTGTGGTACTGGCACAAAAACAGACACATAGATCAATGGAACAGAGTAGAGAACCCAGAAGTGGACCCTGAACTTTATGGTCAACTAATATTCGATAAAGGAGGAAAGACTATCCAATGGAAGAAAGAGAGTGTCTTCAATAAATGGTGCTGGGAAAATTTGACATCCACATGCAGAAGAATGAAACTAAACCAGTCTCTTGCACCATACAGAAAGATAAACTCAAAATGGATGAAAGATCTAAATGTGAGACAAGATTCCATCAAAATCCTAGAGGAGAACACAGGCAACACCCATTTTGAACTTGGCCACAGTAACTTCTTGCAAGATACCTCCACGAAGGCAAAAGAAACAAAAGGAAAAATGAACTATTGGGACTTCATCAAGATAAGAAGCTTTTGCATAGCAAAGGATACAGTCAACAAACAGAATGGGAGAAGTTAGTTGCAAATGACATATCAGATAAATGGCTAGTTTCCAAGATCTATAAAGAACTTGTTAAACTCAACAGGAAAGAAACAAACAATCCAATCATGAAATGGGCAAAAGACATGAACAGAAATCTCACAGAGGAAGACATAGACATGGCCAACAAGCACATGAGAAAATGCTCTGCGTGACTTACCTTCAGGGAAATACAAATCAAAACCACAATGAGATACCACCTCACACCAGTGAGAATGGGGAAAATTAACAAGGCAGGAAACCACAAATGTTGGAGAGGATGCGGAGAAAAGGGAACCCTCTTACACTGTTGGTGGGAATGTGAACTGTTGCAGCCACTCTGGAAAACTGTGTGGAGGTTCCTCAAAGAGTTAAAAATAGAAAAAATAGACCTGCCCTATGACCCAGCAATTGCACTGTTGGGGATTTACCCCAAAGATTCAGATGCAATGAAACGCTGGGACACCTGCACCCGATGTTTCTAGCAGCAATGTCCACAATAGCCAAACTGTGGAAGGAGCCTCGGTGTCCATTGAAAGATGAATGGATAAAGAAAATGTGGTTTATGTATACAATGGAATATTACTCAGCCAATAGAAACGGCAAATACCCACCATTTGCTTCAACGTGGATGGAACCGGAGGGTATTATGCTGAGTGAAGTAAGTCAATCGGAGAAGGACAAACAGTGTATGTTTTCATTCATTTGGGGAATATAAATAATAGTGAAAGGGAATATAAGGGAAGGGAGAAGAAATGTGTGGCAAGTATCAGAAAGGGAGACAGAACATGGAAGACTCCTAACTCTGGGAAATGAACTAGGGGTGGTGGAAGGGGAGGAGGGCGGGGGTGGGGGTGAATTGGTGGCGGGCACTGAGGGGGACACTTGACGGGATGAGCACTGGGTGTTATTCTGTATTTTGGTAAATTGAACACCAATAAAAAATTAATTTATTAAAAAAGAAGATTTTTTGTGGAATCATAAAAGACCCTGAATAGCCAGGGGAATATTGAAAAAGAAAACCACAACCAGGGGCATCACCATGCCAGGTTTCAAGTTGTACTACAAAGCTGTGGTCATCAAGACAATGTGGTACTGTCCGAGAAACAACCACAGAGATCAATGGAACAGGATAGAGAACCCAGAAATGGGCCCTCATTTCTATGGTCAACTAATGTTTGACAAAGCAGGAACGAGTATCCACTGGAAAAAGGACAGTCTCTTCAATAAATGGTGCTGGGAAAATTGGACAGCTACGTATAGAAGAATGAAACTAGACCACTTTCTTACACCATACACAGAGATAAACTCAAAATGGATGAAAGATCTAAATTTGAGACAAGAATCCATCAAAATCCTAGAGGAGAACACAGGCAACACCCTTTTTGTACCTGGTCACAATAACTTCTTGCAAGGTACATCTATGAAAGCAAGGGAAACAAAAGCAAAAATGAACTTTTGGGATTTCATCAAGATAAAAAGCTTCCACACAGCAAAAGAAACAGTCAACAAAACTAAAAGACAACCTACAGAATGGGAGAAAATATTTGCAAATGACATATCAGGTAAAGGGCTAGTATCCAAGATATATAATGAACTGATTAAACGTAACAGCAGAGAAACAAAAAATCCAATCATGAAATTGGCAAACAACATGAACAGAAATTTCACAGAGGAAGATATAGACATGGACCACCAGCAGGTGAGAAAATGCTCCTCATCACTGGCCATCAGTGAAATACAAATCAAAACCACAATGAGATGCCACCTCACAGCAGTGAGAATGGTGAAAATTAACAATACAGGAAACAACAAATGTTGGCAAGTATGTGGAGAAAGGGGAACCCTCTTGCACTGTTGCTGGGAATGGGAACTGGTGCAGCCACTCTGGAAAACTGTGTGAAGGTTCCTCAAAGAGTTAAAAATAGAACTACTCTACCACCCAGCAATTGCAGTGCTAGGGATATACCCCAAAGATACAGATGCAGTGAAATGGCAGGACACCTGCACCCCAATGTTTATAGCAGCAATGTCCACAATAGCCAAACTGTGGGAGAAGCCTCAGTGTCCATTGAAAGACGAATGGATAAAGAAGATGTGGTATTGTATATAATAGAATATTACTCAGCCATTAGAAATGACAAATACCCACCATTTGTGTTAATGTGGATATAACTGGAGAGTATTATGCTGAGTGAAGTAAGTCAATTGAAGAAGGACAAACATTATATGGTCTCATTCATTCATGGGATATAAAAATAGTGAAACGGAATAAAGGGGAAAGGAAAGAAAATGAGTGGGAAATATCAGTGAGGGTGACAGAACATGACAGACACCTAACTCTGGAAAAGGAACAAGAGGTAGTGGAAAGGGAGGTGAGTGGAGGAATGGGGTGACTGGGTGATGGGCACTGAAGGGGGTACTTGATGGGATGAGCACTGGGTGTTATGCTATATGTTGGTAAATCAAACTCCAATTAAAAAATATACAAAAAAATAAAAAAAATAAAATGTTCATTGCTGAATTCAATGGAAAAGCCATCCTATTACATCATGTGCCCATGTGATGATGTTTATAAAGCTGGATGTACTGGAGTACGTTTGTGGACAGAAAAGTGCTCTGAGACCATTGCCACAGTGCTCAACTGTCAAATGCTCCATGAAGGATGGTTTAGACTCTGCCTAGATAATTGACACAGCACCTCTATGTGAATGGAGAGTTCTTGTTGTGAGCACTGAAATGAGAAGTCATGCTGAATTAAATAGGCTACTACTTTAGTGCTATTCATAGCATACACACAAACACTCAAATGTAACAATTCAAGAAAATCTTTTGAGGTCCACTATAACCTGTTCTCCTTGGCCCAGCCCTTCAAGCAGGAAATGCCAGAGAGAAGTGAAACAATACAAAGTTTCCCAGTAACTACAGAAGTCCATCAGGATGGGGGAAGGGCACACTGGGAACCAGACCATAGAAGCATGTCCGGAAGGTTCACTTTGAAAGCACCCACTTCAAATAGATGGTATTTCTATTGACTTTTTCAGCTTTTTAAATCCACTTTATTTCATAAGCCTATGTAATACAATTAATTCAAAAATTTATAGTATAGTTTATTGGCATTTTCAACCATTGGCTATGAAAATATGAGTTAAACGCAATATTCAAATGAATGTTAAGACAGTAGAGTTCAGAAAAATGTTGATTTGTCCTCCTATCTCGGATCTTTTTATTTTTTAAAAATATAAATTGTTTATATTTAAGGCATACAATGTGATGTATCAAGTTAGTTAACACATCTATCATCCCACATAGTTATCTTTTTTCTAGATAAGAACAGTAAGAGCTCTTAGCAAATTTCAGGTACACAATAAGGTGTTTGTAACTGTGGTCACCATGCTGTACATTTGATCCCAGAACTTCTCATAACTGAAAGTGTAGACCCTTTGACTAACATATTTCCATTTCATATGCCCACCACCCTTGGCTGACAACCACATTTCTACTCTTTTCTTTAAGTTCAACTAATTTAGATTCACCATATAAGTGAAATTATGCAGAGTTTCTGTTCTGTGCCTGGTTTATTTCACTTAGCATAATATCCTCTAGGTTCATCCATATGGTCCAAGATGGCAGCATTTCCTTAATTTTAACACTGAATAATGTTCTGCTGTATATATGTGTACTTATATATGTGCATATGAGATATATAAATATATCTGAGAATATATATTAATACATATTCATATATATCCATACATATTCATATATATATATATCCATTCATTTATTGACAGATACATAGATTGTTTCCACATCCTGTCCATTGTGGATAATGTTACAATGATCAAGGGATTGCTGGTATCTCTTCAAGACACTGTTTTTATTTCCTTCACATGTATACTCAGAAGTAGAATTCCTAGCTCATAAGGTAGTTTCATTTTTTAAAAATTATTTATTTATTTATTCATGAGAGACACACAGAGAGAGGCAGAGACACAAGCAGAGGAAGAGGCAGGCTCCCTGAGGAGAACCCAATATGGGATTCCACCCTGGGACTCCAGGATCACACCTTGAGCTGAAGGCAGGCACTCATCCACTGAGCTACCCAGGCATCCCAGGTAGTTTCATTTTTAATTTTTTGAGGAACTTCCCTAGTGTTTTCCATGATGGTTGTACCAACAGTATACAAGTATTCCCCTTTCTTCAAATCCTCATGAATACTTGTTATCTATCTCTTGTCTTTGGCATAATAGCCATCCTAACAGGTTGGATATGTCATTGTGGTTTTGATTTACATTTCCCTCATGATTAGTAACATTGAGTCCATATTCATATACCTGTGGATCATTTGTACGTCTTCTTTGGGAAAATGTCAGTTTCAGGTCAGTAAAAAGGTTGATTTGCACTATGGTTCACGAAAAAGTAAATACTGAAGTTTTGAGACAGAGGTGCCTGGGTGGCTGTCAGCTAAGCATCTCCTATTGGCCCAGGTCTGATCCCGGGGTTCTGGGACTGAGCCCCCCAATGCATGGGGTTCTCTGCTCAGCAGGGAGTCAGCTCCTCCCTCTCCTTCTGCCCCTCCCTGCCTCCACTAATACTCTCTCTCTCTCTCAAATAAATAAATAAAATCTTAAAAAAAGAATTAGTTTAAAAAAATAAAGTTATGAGAAATAAATATTTCTATGCAATTGTGATTTTTGATAGCAAAGTTGTGTTTAAATAGTTTCAAGTACATTCTGAGCAGTACCTTCTATTTTTTTTTTTAAGATTTTATTTATTTATTCATAGAGACAGAGAGAGGGAGAGGCAGAGACACAGGCAGAGGAAGAAGCAGGCATCATACAGAGAGCCTGACGTGGGACTCGATTCAGGGTCTCCAGGATCACGCTCTGGTCTGCAGGCGGCGCTAAACCGCTGCGCCACTGGGGCTGCCCTGAGCAGTACCTTCTATTGCACCTCAGTTATTACAGAAACAAGTGATGAACTTTGAAAACTTATCCTCAGAACTTGATGAATATGTTTATACTATGTGTAGAATATTTATAAAATGCTTTTTATATTTTTTACCCTTTTACACCAATAGGAAGTATGCTGAAAAACATAGGCAGACAAAAAGACACATTGTCTTATTTTCAATGGCCTCATTTAGGAAATTGAACTGAGAGGACTGTCCCACATTTGAGAGAGTCTAATTGTGGTAAAAAGGAAAAGCAAAATGTGTTCATTATTGGTATGAATATGTAAGATATAAACACTCATTTGCATTTTAAGTAGAAAATTGGATCCTACTAATAGAATGATTCCTGATTATAAATAAGAAAACCAGGGATGCCTGAGTGAGTCAGCAGTTGAGTGTCTGCCTCTAGCTCAGGGCTGGTTCCTGGGATCCAGGATTGAGTCCCACATTAGACTCCTTTCAGGGAGACTGCTTCTTTCTCTGCCTATGTCTCTGCCTCTCTCTTTGCAGCTCTCATGACTAAATAAATAAAAAGTTTAAAATAAATAAATAAATAAACCAAATTAACCATTTTGTCTCCTTCCCTCCCTCCCTCCTTCCCTCCCTCCCTCCCTAAGAAACCTATACCTACCTAACTTTGAAAAGAACATAAATTATCATCCAGTAATTGTGAAAAGTAAGCCACCAACTTTTATAGTGCAACTTTTGTAGTGCAACTTTTGTAGTTGAGAATTTGAGGATAAAAGGTATTTTCCTTGTAAATAGCTCTCCAGGTATCCAGAGAGATCATTAAAAAACAGATACTTCCCAGGACACAAAAGAGGATTCTGGGCTCATGGTTGGAAACTTCACATAAATGTGTCCCATGTCTTATCTGTACCCTGCATTGAGTAAGGCACATAGAGATAGCCTTCCTAGACCAGTATCTCAGAGCTGCCCCATCCCAGGGATGAGCCTTTTCACACTCCTGGTTTTGCTCACCCTACAGCCCATGAGGAGACCTCGTCTTGGAAAAAGCAATAACAAGCTCTCACCACGCTGGATTGTTTATAGAAGATATTCTTTCCTTGCCAGCCTTCCTTCTAACTCAGTGTACCCTGGCATATCCTAGAAAGGTAGGATCTGTTACCACAAGGCCATGTGGACTCTTGCTGAGGGAGCCACTTGAGGATATTGAGAAAAGGAACAGGGAAAGCCACAAGGATTTATACCAGTCATACAGTTTCAATTTCCTGACCTTTCAGAGCTTTTAAGCCATTCCTGCATTAGAGTTTACTTCAGAGCCAAAGTGAATGCCTGCCAGGCCTGAGCCCTCTTGTACCTTTCAGCCACATCATAATCCCTTCACACCAGCCTGGAATCAATTGATTTCTTGGCTGGGAGCATATAAAAGCAGCTCTGAATGTATTTCCAATTTTTGAGGTCTGCAAAAGTCACTCTGGCACAAGTAGCTTTATATCACACAGGCAATATATTTATTGGTCCTGTGACTGGCCTTTCTATTAAATTTATCTTTGAATATTTAAAATTAAATTCTATAAGCTTTATATACACAGACTTTTGTCATTTCACCTGGGCTGTCTACTATTGGAAAGGAAAACAAGGAGCAGTATCTGCTCCACTTAGAACTGCTGGGCACTCCACTGATCTTCTGACCAGCAACTGGACCCCAACTAGATTATGAAAATTTGTAGCCATAGAGATGGCTGAGTCCCAGCAGCTTATATTGCCAAGCTGAATGAGAGTATGCTTGGAAATGTCTGCAGCACTTCCACTGGTATTTATATACTGGCATGCAGGTAAATGTTCAATAACCTGCCCTCCAGAAAGAAATCTATCTACAAATATATACATATATTGCTCTTTATAATATTTATTTTATATTTTTACAAATCTGTTATATATTATAAATGAACATATCTATCAGTTTATCATAAGTAAGATAGATAAGAGTTTGTTATATATAAAATATAGATAACTCAGAATTTATACATAAAAATAATAATACATATAATATTCTCTTGTAAGTTCCATGTAGCCAATTAGCTTTTATTGATTTTTTTACCAAATTTTGCATCTGTATGCAGCATATGGTTGTGATTCAACCATAATTTGACAAATGGTGCTGCATCCTAGTTCACTCTTTCTCCAATAAATTTATTGTCATTATATCTGATTGTGATCTACTGTGAAACTATTTCTTTTTTTTTTAAATTTTTATTTATTTATGATAGTCACAGAGAAAGAGAGGCAGAGACATAGGCAGAGGGAGAAGCAGGCTCCATGCAGGGAGCCTGATGTGGGACTCGATCCTGGGTCTCCAGGATCACGCCCTGGGCCAAAGGCAGGCGCCAAACTGCTGCGCCACCCAGGGATCCCCTGTGAAACTATTTCTAATGCTCATACAAATGATGTTAATTAACTGAAGCCTCTTTGAACTTTGGTACTACATGAGAGCTTCACTTGCTTGTTGACATGAGTGATTTCTTTGCTGTTTTAAAGTGTGGTTGGGATTTGTTTTACTTCAGCATGGTAAGACATACAGACAGACACACAGGACTGTCACAAACAAAGAAGTTTATGTTTGCAGATCCCTAGAAATAGGAGGCATGAAACACCACACAGAGCCACACAGGGAAGCACCAATGTCATTCAGAAGACATCTAGATGGAGCAAGGGAAAAGTGTAGGCAGAAGTCTTAAATGTGGTTTGCAAGGAAAGGAATGAGCAAGGCAAGGTAAGAAGGGTTAGGATTGGCTAGTTTGAATAATTTCAGGAGACTCTTGGGTTTAGAGGCTGTCCTGGTCCAGTTTTCTGGGACATTTTTCCATTGCCTCCTCTGCCTCCTAACTGACCCTGTGTTTTCCCACATAGGCATGGTGTGCCCTGTCCTCTGGAGACTTGTGAGTACAACAAACTATCTTTTCAATGGCCTTGCCATACCTAAATAATAATAGAGCTGCATTTTAAGACACTAGGGAAGAGCTATTCATACATTAGAACTATAATGGACTGAAGAACTGCTTAAGCATTGGCATTGGGTCATCACTGTGAAAGCTCCTACATATGCTGATGTGTTGGCTGAACTTCCACAAAGGCCAGTCCTACAGGTATGGCCCAAAGGTCAAGACAAGGCTGGTTAGGAATGAGCATCCACTTGGACCCCAGGCATTGTCTTTAGGGAAGCCTGGTGCTGCTTGGGACTCTGGAGTTTATTATATACTGAGGGATACTTCAGTGAACCTAGGGGTGGGGGGGCATGTCATCACCACTAAAGAAAATGCATGAAAACCATTATTTTAGAATCTCTGTTACTGAGTCAATAAAAACTTCATCTGATAATAAACCTCACCTTGGCTTCTACATTTCCCTCATGGCATTTGATTAATCCTGATAAAAGAAAAGCCACCCTAACTGTCTCTGTGTGTGACGTGAGGGAACGGAGGCTTGAGGACTCAGCAGGGACACGGCCAGCATATGAGAAACTGGGCACTGAAGTTGTGGTGCTTGATTCCAGAGCCCATGCACTTTCTCTTACATCTCTACTCCCTGGAAGGGATTATAAATTTCTGCTATGAGTTTGGCATCAACTGTGACTTTAGTCCTTGCTCTTGGACTTCCTGTGTGGAGTGCCTGCCAGGCCCAAGGCATCAGTAACCCAGTCCTTGCCCATTCAAGTACTTTTAGCATCAAATGGGTGTTTTTCTCATTGACGCTTCACTCCTTTCCCTTTCCTCACTCCCAAACTCTTTCGATTACAGGCAGTTTCAGAGTTAATCCTCCCACAATCTTAAAAGTTTGGAGTTCTGGAGCAGGGCTCCTTCCTGTTGTAGTCAGGTCCTTGGAACAGCTCTGGTGGGAATCTGAGAAAGGAGGAGACTTCAGATGGAGCTAGGAGAACTTCACTCCAAATTTCACCCATTGGGATCTAATATTTCACTTCAGATAATGTTGTCAAAAATGAAAATGCCATTCCCTTGTGGAAAATCTGTCTTCCTCACTTGTGCCAGCCATGGTTTCTGTGTGATAAGCAAAAGACACTAGAATATTAAAAAGAAGCAAAAGATCTTCTTCAGGGGCAGAGCATTAAGATGGGCACCTGGCTTCCTTCCCAAGAGGGTAAAAGAATAGGCCATGTATTACAAAGTGGAGGAGGAAAAGCTTAGCAATGGGAGAGAGAGAAGGAACCACCTAGGTTCCTGTCGAATTGACCAGTTCAAATAGGCTCTTGCTCTCTTATGTGGACCTTTGGAAAGAAACAAACCTAGGTTGTCATTTTGAATAAATATAAATATAAAATGAGACAAATTATGGTTTGAACTTTCCTTTTAGATCATGTATATGTATGAAATATGTTACATTTGAATGGACTTTGTTCGCCCCATCAGTGCCAATATTTTTTTTCCCACAAAATAAAAAGCTGAGACTGCTTCATTTAAAAATGACACTCACCTCAGAAAGTCCTAGAAATCCATAATTTCCACAGTATAGTTTCCATGACATCAACAGGGAGGACCTCAGGATTAAGAGACAGCTACCTGGTGGGCTCCGTGGGTGAGTGCCCCACTCAGTGCCTAGGGCTGGGCCTTATGAGGAAAAAGATTTCTGAGGGTAGAAGGAAGACGACTAGGCACATCAGACCATGAGATAGATGAAGGGTCCAGCATTTCAAGATCAGAAGAATCAGGAGAGCACCATCTTCTGAACCCAGCTATGACTGATGGACCATCTGTTCACCAATATTTGTGCTCCTCTGAGTAGGGATGAGGCAAGATATGTTTCTGTGGCTGTCATGAGCACCATATGGAGGTCTCCCCACAAGACTTCTGTAGAGCTTCCTTCTGTTCTCTTGTCTTGTCCAACTACCTGTGTGACATGGGACTTTCCTGACTAGCAGTCTCACTGACAGAAGTTGGTGAGAGGCCAAGTGAAGTCAGGTCTACAATGATTGGCCCAGAAACATTTACACTGAAGGGCAATTTAAAGGGCTAGGGCAGGTGCTTATAGCATGTTCTAGTACAGTGGAAGTGGTGAGGGCACTGACTTCAGTGCAGGGTAAGCCCAGCAGAGATGGGAGCACATCCTAGGGCTCAGGTGGTTCTTGCTGCTTCCTTTATGGCCTGCAGGGCATCTGTTGGAGTTTCTCTAAAAGGCCTTTGGAATTCTCAGGCCCAGACTCTCCCTTTGTGTGTCATCCCACTCACAGGGACAGGAACCCTGGCTATGAGCAAGTCCTACAAGGGCAGAAACCATGCCAATCTCATCACCAGTGCTCAGCCCTGGACAAAGTCAGGTGAATACACTCCTGGACTGCGATCCCATTCAGGTGTGAAAAGAATCCCTTCTCAACTTGTTCAGGCCTGTTGGGTTCCAGATGAAGCAGGTGTCTGCCCATACTCTCATCAAGGGTGGGCTTCTGAAGTCAGTGGAGGATTTTTCTGCTTTGATTGTGTCTAGTACAGTCTCTGTAAGACCATGCTCTTCACCTCTGTTTTCAAGTGACCCTCTGCTGGGAACTATTCCAGGACCTGAATATTGATCTAACTCTTTCAGTGTTCCCATGGCACCTGTGTATGTGCCTAAGCCAGTGAACCACTCTACAAGGAAAACCAGGGGATCTTCTTCATCACTGGAACTCTAGAGCTGCACTATTCAGCATGGTAGCCACTTGCCAGATGAGCCTGCTTATATTTCAATGAGCCCTATTTCAAGTATCCATCAATTCTCTGTGCCAGCAGCCACCATGTTGGACAGTGCAGAGGGAATATATCCACCTTCACAGAGGCTATCTTGGGCAGCTGCTTTGAGTCCAGCATAGGGTCACTGGCCTTATACTTCATCCAATCCAAAGTTTCAGAAACAGAGAGTAGCAACTGGCATGTGATTTACTTCTTCTTTCTGTCTCTTTTGAATTCTCTCTTTTAGTCATAAGCTCTTCTTTGTAGTCCTTCCCCATTCCCTCTTTCAAGATTTTCAACCTGAAGGACCTGGGCTCATCTAGTCAGTTGAAGTCATTGGATCTTCTGTGCCTATAAAATCTGCCTGCAGCCCCTAACCCCTGCCCAGTTTCTTAGCACTGCCCTGGTTTCTGAATGCCAAGCTGTGCCCTGATGTGTTGAGCAACCCTGAATGCCAAGGTAGTGGGGCTGTGAGTCAGAAGACCTGGGCCCACCCTGCTGGAGTGGCCACAATAGTGCTGCCTGTTCCCTGGACACTCCCTACACAGGAAATTTTCTGCCTTGGACATGCATGATTGTTTTTCTTTCTTCCAGTTGTCAATTCTGTTCCAGCAGGAGTCTGGTTCCAGAGATTCTCTTGTCATGGACTCAAGAGAAGGGATTGAGGAAGTAAAGGACATGATAAAGTAGGAGAAATGTGCATGTGGAACAGGTGAGATGAAGCAGAGAAAGCAAATAAGTTCACAAACTTTTATGCTTTTGTATGTTTTTATTAGCACTGCATAAGAATTTTTTTTAAATCAAAAGGCACAGGCAAAGTCTGATGGTTGTGCTAGAAAGAAAAAATCCTTATTAGGGCAAAGGGAAGCACTCCAGGAAGCTGCCGACTTTTGAAGTGTAGATCTCATAATGGGACTGTCTTGAGTGGAGGAGGTGGGGAAGAAAAGGTCTGAAAGAAATGGAAACCTTTCCATTCTAGTTCCAGAGAGACCTGAGACAACCGGCTACTTAACTGGCCCAGGTCTGTGGGACTCAGACTTTCATCCCTGGAGATCTATAGCCTTCCCCTTTCCTTTGCATTATTTCACTGCCCAGGGGACCTGACCCTTGAAAACTGCTCTGCCCATCACGTAGGTTAAATGGCTCTGTGCACAGAGCAGCCAACAGACCTCCATTGTGCATCTGACCTCTGGGGATTTTAGGGGTCAAGGTTATGTTCCCAGGGCTTAAAACACACTCATATATCCACACTGGTGAGACCCTCTTCTATCCATCTCTGTGACCCCTGTGGATTCCTGTTTGTGCTATAGAATCTGGAACTGGTGACCAGAGTCCTCAGCCTGAGCTTCAGAGGGGCTGGAGCTTGCCCACTGCTGGGGGGGCTTCCATCAGCCACTCCTTGACTCCTTGAACACTCCTCTCTCCCAAGTCAGCTTATGTATTGCCAGTTATTTAGTTCCTGAATTGTGTGGACTTAGAATTAGTTTTGGCGAATACTCTTTTATATTTTTTATATTAGTTTTAAACTCTTTTATATTTTTTAAAATTTAACATCAATTAATTAACACATAGTGTATATATTAAGCAGTTTTAATTTTTATTCACTTATAAGCAAATAATATTTACTACCAGCTGTTTTAAAAATATGTATACATAAAATAAAAAGCATCCCAAACCAAGAAAGTTAAATTATTATGAGGCAATTACCCTAATGACTGCTACTAAGATCATTCTCCCTCTCATACTCTTAGTCATGCAAAGTCATTATAGATTTGGTGCTTACCATCTGTCCTTACATTCTTTGTAGGCATTTCATTATCCTAAGTTTGGTCATTCCTCTTCAAAGTGTCATGAGAACAACATTCCCTGAGGTCTTGCATGATGACTTGAATGCCAAGATTTTTAATCTATGTAAATCAATTTTTCTAGCTATAAGTATCTGTGGCTCACAGTTTCTTCCCTCAGTGTCTTTAACTACATTACTTAATTTTTTTCTGACACAAAATATGGCACTCAGAAATGTTGATGAAATTCTAATTTCCTTTCCTTTGTCATTTGCTCTTTTTTCTAGATACCCTAGGATCTCCTTTTTCTTTAAATTTTCATTTTTACATTTTAATTTGAATTTAATTTTTCTTTCCAATGATTTTGCTAGACTATGTCTTGCCATTTGTTGTTCTGAATCAGTGCCCAGTATGCTCTGTTAATATACAGTTTGAAAAGCATTTCTTTATTTCCAGGAAAATTTCTCAATTATAACTTTTAACTTTTTTGTGTTTTTGCTTTGGTTTTCTTGTAAGCACTCCAGTTATTTATCTTCTCTGCTTATCCTCACATTTTGATGTTTTCCCTCAAATCTTGTAATCTCTTGCTTAGTTTCTTTTTTAGCATTTTCCTTTTCTTGTCTTCTATTTCTCATACAGCAGTGTCTGCCACCTTGCTCTTACTACTTTACATTTCATTTATGATGTTGATTTTTCAATATGCTTCTTCTTCCCTGAGGTCTGTCCTTTCATTACTGAGTTTTCTAAGTCTAATTTATGATGTCATTTAATATTTGTATCATTTTCTTAATGCCTTTTACTTCATTAAAAAAAACCACATTACAGTTGATGAAGTATGTCAACAAAAAAAAATGTTTTCGTTTTGTGTAGTGGCATTATTCTGAAGTTATTTCCCTTTTCTCCTACAGTCCATGGGATTGTATGGGATTCAACACTGTCACTAAATTTGTTTTCTTGGATATATAGAAAGCAGTATGACTTAAATAGACTTTCCAGCCTCACAAAGCTATTTTTGTTCTCCTATTGTTGCTGTGAAATGCTCAAAACCATGGCAACTTGCTTCTGGAGATTTTCTAGCTGTGTTCCCCTACCCCTTGTTTGTAAGGGTTCTGCTTTCTTGCTACTTCTATTGCAACCGTCCTTCTCTATTTACTGTAGCAAGCAGTTTGTACAACTTAGAAGGGACAACTGCCTTTGTCTTCCTGAAATTTATAGCCACTTCTTTACATAGTTACCTATTTTCAGATTCATTTGACTTTAAAGTTATTTTCAATTATACGCATGTTTTTGAATTATTTCATTTTAGAATTACTTTTAAACTTATTTTTAATAATAAGTATTTTATTCTTATAATTATTATTTTTTAGTTTTTTATTTATTTTAGTCATTGATTTTCTTTTATTTTTGTTATTTATATTTGAGTCTTTTGATAATAAAGTTGTCAATTTTCACTTCATTTCATTTATTTTATTTTAAAAATCAGAATAGATTAACTTATTTAGCAATCTTCTGTGCTAGGTTTTTTTTTGGGTATGGGGGAGGATCCCAGCTCAAAGAAGCTTGCAATCTTAGGCAAACTCTTAAAATGTTAAAAGTATACAAATGGAGTTCTATTAAGATGACACTTCCTGATGAAACTGATGAAGATTTCATGTAAAAGGTAATACTAGACTCTCCAAAAGAGAAGAAAGGGAAGGACATTTGATGCATGTGCAAAGCCTGAGTGTTACCATTTCATTATTTTTTAGTTGTCTATGTTAGAAGGATATGGTTTTTATTTTTATTATGGCAATTTATTTTTAGTGCTTAAGTAGCTAGCTTTTTTTTTTTTTTTTTTTTTTTTTTTAATTCTAGTTCTCTAGATTCCTAGTCATGTAGGTTCAGAATCATGTACTTCATCAGCAAATGGCTTTTTTGAGTATCAGGCACACGTGCCAGGCTCCCCTTTGGATCTTGTGTATGTCACAGAGCCTCCAAGTATTATCTTAAACACTAGTCCATACCACATAAAAAAACATTGTTTTGGGAAAAACCTCTAAAATGAAAGAACTCTTTTAATTTTTACTTATTTTTAACAATGTGAATGCACATAAAAAAGTCAACCACATAATGCCATAAATCTAATTAGTCAGCATCTTGAAAACAGACATGCAAGCTAATTATGTGGGTCACAGACAAAAATGTTAGCCTTCTACATATGAATGAGCTCTTGTTCCAGGAGTTGAGAAATGTACTCACAGACTGCGCAAGGGTGGTTTGCTGCTCACTGTCAGCAGACTATCAGTGCTAGAAGTCCTTGAAGCAGAGCCACAGCTATATTTGAAACACCTTCTTAAGACATCTCTCTTTATTAAAGGATGAGAGCTACATCATACAAGGCCCCTGCAAAACTTGATCTCCACAGAAGCCCTGTCCCAGAATCTTTCAATAAAGGTTGCCTGGATTCATGGATGACAGAGCATGTGACATGTAGCTGAGTGCTGGACCAGGGTGACTATGTCTCATGGGCAACTGTAAGCATATCATTCGCCTTGGTCTAAGTCACTTATAGGCTAATGGGAATTCACATAATTAAGCTCTGGGCTTGTCCTACACTTGCTTTTCAGATGGTGGGCAGAGGGCCTTGATTGCCTCAAGAGTAGGTGTAATCAGAGACAAGGGTATCAAATCCTTGACTTTTCTTTGGAGAGAGAATATAGGAAAAGAGAGAAAAACAGGGGATTTGTAGCCAAGGCATCAGGTAGCATGTGTCAGGGGAGGAGTAATGATGGCCAGATTTTCACCCAGGTAGAGTCTTGCAAAGTAGCAGGAGAAGGACTGTGGTACAGAATTCGCTGTCAAATGTGCAGTCCATTGACTATGGGATTAGTCTTTCCCTGATCATCAAGGAAGACAGCAAGTGGGCAGGCCCAGCTTCATGGGCATGTGGCACAGTAATTTTTATCTTTGAACTTGTGTTTTGTAACACAGTATGTGCACAGGGACAGGAGAAGAGGTGCTCCAGGTGGACACCTGGCAGGCCATGGGAAGTGTGCAAAGGAGTAGTTGGCCTGATCCAATTAGATTCAAGCTCCTTTGGGGGGATGGTTTTTGAAGTCAATGTTTGAGATTTGATCTCACCCAGGAGGGCTTTTCTTAGCTTTTTTTCTTGCCCTGGTTCTCTCCAGTAAACCATCTGGCCTTCAGTTTAACTTTTATCTCTAATAATTCTGCCTGTCTTTGTCTTTGATGAGTCTGTCTTCCAGAGTAGGCTGGATGGTAGAAAGGGCCCAGTCTCTTAGCCACACTTGCCAGGAATTTTACCTCTCCAACAGGTAGCTGAGGTCAGGATGAGAAAGCCTGGTATCCTGCCTCTCCCAAGAGGATGCAGTAACCCTCTAACTGGGGACAGGGAGCTCTGTGTCCTTGGCTGCAGCTATCTGAAGTAGACTTTGTTTCATGCTGAGCTGGGAATGGGAAAGGGAGGAAGTAGGTTGTGATTCAAATGTCACAGACTTTTATTAGTCTTACTAAGTTTTTGCAGGTTTTCTTGAATTTTCTTTCATTTGCTAGATGTCCATAGGACCATTTCTGGACACTTTAATTTTTAAAAAATAATCTTTATCACTTTCACTTTTCAGAATTGGTCTAGAGAGCCATGCTGGAAGTGGTACTTTTAGATGGTAGTTTTGTGGTCATCTGTTGTTCAGGAAATAATAATAGATACAGGGATATGAGTAGAGATATTTAAAAGCTAACAGACACAAGGAAATGAGTAGAGGTATATGTAATGTTTGACATTTACAAAGTCTGAAATCTTAGTCCATTTTTGCTTTCTCTTATATCTTCTGGTTCTTACATAATGAGTTGTGTTTCCTTTCATGGTTGGTTTTGTTTGACCATATGCTGCTTTTTATTCTTGGAAAACTAATTATAGTGATTTTCTTATACCAAGAATGAATGTACCCTCCTTTAGAGCAGCTCAGCATTTGTTTCGGCCAGGAGGCTGGAGCCCTATTGATCACAGACCACCTCAAACCACATTCACAGCTTGATGTGGGTTGACAGACCCCTAGCTAGTCAAACTACAAGGGCACATCTACCCATTCCTTTGCTTTATCCTTTCAACTTAGTGCCAATGTGGCCTTCCCTGCAGGTTTCTGGGCTTGAGGAGACCGGTGTATCTTATCCTGTTAGGACCCAAGTATAATAGGGGGAGCATTTCCCAGAAAAGTCTTGGGATGGATAATTTTATATGTCAAATTGGTTGGCTCACAGTGTCCAGGTATTTGGTCCAACATTATTTTAGATATTTCTGTAAGAGACTTTTTCTTGGATGTGATTAGTACTTAAATCAGGGGACTTTGAGTAAAGCACATGTACTTCCATAATGTAGGTGGGCCTCACCTAATCAGTCAAAAGCCTAACTAGAACAAAAGACTAACTGTCCCAGAAGAAGAAGGCTATTATGCCAGTAGACCACTCCAAACTTGAACTGCAACATTTTCTCTTCTTGCATCTCCAGCCTGACAACCTTTGGACTTTGTGTTAAAATACCTGTGAGGTTTTAACTTATGGAGGTGATTATGTACTGACCCAAAGAGGCAAATGCCATTGGGAAATTTACATTTCCCAAGAAGAGGGGGAATGCTACTTCACACAGGACCACATGATGAAACGTCAATTTGATCAGGAGACAGAAGCAGAGGTGAGGTGAAAGTATAGCCCAGAGCCTTTTCTGTGGTTTCCATGGACAAAGCAAATCAGAGCAGGGGAAACAGTTTAGGACTGACCAGCTTGAATAATGTCAACAGGTTCTAGGCTATAAAGATGGTTTCTAGTTGTCTGGCATCTAGCTTTGCAGTGATTTAGAATGGCGGATATATTGGTTTGGTGTGTGAGAGTGAGGTAAAGGAGGTGTACAGACTTGGGACTGCTTGGTTTGCATATGGTTGGGGGCCCCTTTCATATGCAAAAGGTATGTTCACATTTAGTTATTACCTCCAAGAATGGAACAGCTTCTCCCTGGCCAACCCCCACTAAGATGTCAAGTCACCATAAAATACATAAAGTATTGGTTAATATAGCCTTAAATTGCAATATCAGCTTTTCCTGGGTTTGAGCCTGCCAGCCCACCCTACAGATTTTGTATTGCTACTCTCCATAATCACAAGACAATTCCTTAAAATAAATCTCCCCCCTGCCCCTTCTCTGTAGATATATAGATAGATACAGACATATATATTTACCCACGGATATCCAATTGGTTCTCTGGAGAACTCTAATACAGCTTCCTTCCTGCGGCCTTTGCAGATGTCTGCTGAAGCCCAGTTAATGAGCTCAAAGAACATCCTTGCAGCAAAAACAACTTTGGTTATCAGATATTCTGATTATACTCTGATTGCAGGCTTTCTCTCAGAATTTGGCCTGGCAGATCTTTGCTCTCTTTCTACCTCTTCAATGACTTTATGATGATTTTTAAAAAGATTTTATTTTTTTGTGCATTTTTATTGAAATCTTAGTCAACATACAGTGTAATATTAGTTTCAGGTGTACCATATAGTGTTTCAGCACTTCAACACAACATCCTATGCTCATCACAAATGCCCTCTTTAATCCCCATTATCTATTTAACCCATGACCCACCTCTCCTCTGGTAACTATCTATAATGGTTTGCTTGTTCTCTATAATCTTGTCTTCTATAATTAAAAGTTGGCTTCTAGGTTTGCCTCTCTATATAAGATTTTATTTTTTTAAGTAATCTCTACACCTAATGTGGAGCTCATACTCACAACCCCAAGATCAAGAATTGTATACTCCACCAAACTGAGCCAGCTAGGTGCCCCAAGAAGATTTTTTTTAATGAATTAATGAAAACTTTACATTTCTTTTTCTAAGCATTTGAATGGAATCTAGTAATCTAAACCCCTATAGCAGTTATCTCCTGTCTGTCCCTCCTTGCAAACTCTCCACCCTGTCCCATTCCTTCTGTGGGGAGGAAGTAGAAAGTGGAAAGGCCTGACAGTCTCCTATGCTCTCTTGCTGCATGGATTCAGCCAGTGGGGAGCCTCAGCTGAAGATCTGAGTAAGGGACTAAAGTGATCACAGAGTTTATTTCCCTGAAAATGCTATTTGTGAGGTTTCCTCAGTTAGCTATGTCCTTCAGCTGTAGGTCTCTGCTCCTCATTCTCCCTCCACTGCCCCTTAGGGCTGGCAGTAGTGGGGGTGGTGGGGACACTAAGGAAGGTGGTAAAGAGGATGGGGTAGTGACAAAAGCTCTGTTGCTGCTGCTTATGCCAGGCCTCTTCTTCTTATACCCCAATCATATCTTGGTAATTAGTTCTTTTTAAAGAAACTACACAAATTATCCTACCATAAGTGTGCCAGCTTCAAAGTCCATACTTTCTAATGTCCACACAAAGTAGTGATTGCACATCCCTTTTATCTGTGTTCATCCTATTATTCACCCAATCTATTTTGCCCTCTAATTCAACCATTATATTTTTCATATGCAATATTTTGACTTGGTTCTTTCTTGTGGTTTGTCTTCGGTCTTATTGCTAACAATATTTCCTATATATATAGGGATATTTATTGTGTTTATTAGTTTTTCAGAATCTATCTCTTCTAATAATTCTATTTCAAATAATACATAATATTCAGTCTGTTGTAATTCTTATGTGGCAGTCATATTTCTCAGGTGTATAGTTATTTTTGCATGTGTGCTCATATTCCCCATGGGTTAGCAGCTACTCTGTCACTGTTTGGTAATGTGCACCAGAGAATGACAGAAGTCCTGATGAGTTCAAGGAAAAGTGAAGGTAATCCCAGAGCAGAGGGCCCCAGGCACCAAAAAGCCAGTCTAAGCCTCTCCTCCATACTGCCACTTGCTAGGCAACTCCTACAGCCAGCGCTTCAACTTTAAAGCCCATACAAGAAATCATAGAGGAAGGACCAAGTCTCCTCAGGTAGTTTCTCCCCCTGCACTTGGGGAAAGAAATAGGGGCGTGTAGGGCATGTACTGAAGGTGGCTGTCAGGACCTACATACACACTAGTTGTCATGGCCACCCTCCAATATACTGGCACTTGAGAAAGATTAGGCAGCATTTGTCACAGGATATGGGATGGGAAAAGAATGGAACATGTAAAAAGCATTCTTCAAGCCTATCCTCTCATTGCCCTATCCTCTTCTCCCAGCTACAGATCACTTCAGGATAATCTTTAGTTTTTTCAGGTTTTCTCATTGATTCTACATTTTCCTCTCACCTCCCCTTGCTCATCAAGGGTTGATTTGGGGGTGTGAGCCAGCAGTCCACTGGGGGTTCCTGATGGCAAGTCAAACGTAGCCTGAGAAAGGAAGTCACACAGGGCGTTGAGGTACCTGAGAATGGTTTGCATTAGAAGGAAGACCCTCTGACCTCCTTTAAAAGACCTCCTTTAAAATAGTAGACCTTCTGTTCTACTATTTGCTACCCACATGACCTTAGAGAAGTTACTTAACCATGCTAGGCCTCAGGTCCAGATCTGTAAAAAGAGATCGAACATGGATAATAATACTGAGTATTGAGTCTGGCTGTGGATAACAGGAGAGTAGGCTGTAGTGGAGCTGTGATTTGGCAGATCTGCACAGTGAACTGGAAATGAATTTGCATCTACTGAGTGGGGCCCAAGACACTTCATGGAGGAGTAAATAGTCACACCATTCCATGCTCCACACAGAAATTGATGAACAAAACAAAAGTCACTGTGTGAGAGAAATCCAATACAGTCACCAATCTTGAGGGACAAGATTGGAAAGAGTTTGCACAGAACACCTGATTGGATTTTGGATGCAGTAAACAGCATTTTGGATACAGTAAACCAATGTATACAAATGGTTGCTGCAATGGTTGGGGACTGTTTCCTGATCACCAAGTATTTGGGTTGGGGGCAAGGGTTGTGAAACCTTTCTGAGCATTTTGCTAAATAGTTAAGGTTCTGTGATCCAGACATGTTTAAGTGGAGGAGGTTAGAGCTGTGGGTACTAGGGGAATAGACTAAGAGCTAATCCTAAAGTAGAGCTCTGAGGGCAGCTGACCTGAGACTTTAGACCTTAGCTTTGTGGCCAAGGCCCATCATAGTCTATTTCAAATACAGCCTTTCAAACAGAGGCTCTGTGACCTGTGGACTTGGTATATTCTTATTCATGCCCAACTCATGGCAAATCATCCACCTGTATGAGGACCTGTCCCCATTGCACTGGCCGTTAGTGGTCTGTGGTACCTAGGGCATGTCACTTTCTCCAAGGGGTGAGACTTTGGCCCTTAAGCCATGATAGCTCTCCTGGAAGACTCCCCAAGCTAGTGACTCAGCTCTGGATGGCCAAGAATCCCCTGAGTGTCCCTGTCCTTCCCCACCCCCAGTCCAGGGAGGAAAGAGAGCTTCTTGTGCTGAGGAGCTTGAAGAACAGTGGGGGTGGGAGTGGAAAGCATCTCTGACAGGTCAGAAACAGGAAGTGGGAAGCTTCTTTAATTATTTTTATTTGTCAGGCCTGGAGTAGGCCTCAGATGGATGGGAGAGCTCAGAGATTGACACATTTAAGAAGAAAGTAAGCCAGTTAGCACTAATGCAGAAAAGTTTGTAGAGGGGAGACCATGGGGTCTGTCACAGAGTCCTTAGGGAAATCAGCAGCAGAAGGAAGGTCTGTGAAGACACAAAGCTTATACAGTTCTGGGCTTATACACTGAGCCAAGAGAAGAAAAGTCATTCAAAATAGGAGGTGTGTCCTGAGGAGAGCAAAAGAAGGATCAGGATTGGGTGAGGCACTCCACTTCTCATTGATCCACATGAAGAAGTAGGTGACCCTGGTGAAGATGCTGAAGCTTATAGGGTAGTGTCAGGCCAGGCTCCAGCTAGATAGCCCCATCAGAAACCAAGTACTACTGCTCAGCTTGCAGACCAAGGGGCCCCCAGAATCTCCCTGAGGAAAGAAACAGTAGGAGTAGGGGGACCAAGATAGAAGGGGACACATATGGTTTAGGCAGTGTGAAGACAGTGCCCTTGTCCTTCACGGAGTGGATATTAGGAAACCTCATGTCAAGGTGATGCCGTGAGTTGTTCTCATCAGAATCACCTGAAGGATTTGAAAAGTTCAGACACAGAGTTCCACTGCAGACCTCTTCAGTCAAAATCTCAAGGGTAGGAGGGGGGAAGATGGAGGAAGAATAGGGTCCTCAAGTCACGTGTCCCCACCAAATTACCTAGATAACTTTGAAATCATCCTGAAAACCTACGAATTTGGTCTGAGATTTAAAGAGAGAACAGCTGGAATGCTAGAGTGAGAATAGTTTGCGCTTGTATCAAGTACAACTTGTTTTGGGCCACTCTACACTGAGCAAAATGACTAGAAGGAAAAACTCACCTCAAAAGAAAGAATCAGAAACAGTCCTCTCTCCCACAGAGGTACAAAATTTGGATTACACTTCAAAGTCAGAAAGCCAATTCAGAAGCACAGTTATAAAGCTACTGGTGGCTCTAGAAGAAAGCATAAAGGATCCAAGAGACTTGATGACTGCAGAATCTAATCAGGCAGAAATTAAAAATCAATTAAATGAGATACAATCCAAACTAGAGTCCTAATGACAAGGGCTAATGAGGTAGAAGAATGAGTGAGTGACATAGATGACAAGTAGATGGCAAGAAGGGAAACTGAGGAAAAAAGAGAAAAACAAAGATCATGAGGATAGGTTAAGGGAAATAAATGACAGCCTCAGACGGAAATATCTACGTTTAATTGGGGTTCCCGAGGGCGCCGAAAGAGACAGAGGTCCAGAAAATGTATTTGAACAAAACATAGCTGAGAACTTTCCTTAATCTGGAAAGGGAAACAGGCATTCAGATCCAGGAGATAGAGAGATCCCTCCGTAAATCAATAAAAACTGCTCAACACTTAGACATTTAATAGTGAAACTTGCAAATTCCAAAGATAAAGAGATGATCCTTAAACCAGCAAGAGATAAGAGATCCCTAACTTATATGGGGAGAACTATTAGATTAACAGCAGACGTCTTCACAGAGACCTGGCAGGCCAGAAAGAGCTGGCAGGATATATTCAGGGTCCTAAATGAGAAGAACATGCAGCTAAGAATACTTTATCCAGCAAGGCTTTCATTCAGAATAGAAGGAGAGAGAAAGAGCTTCCAAGATAGGCAGAAACTGAAAGAATATGTGACCACCAAGCCAGCTCTGCAAGAAATACTAAGGGGAATTCTGTAATAGAAAGAGGAAGTCTAAAGGGAACAATCCACAAAAACAGGGACTGAATAGGTATCATGATGACACTAAATTCAAAATTTCAATAGTAACTCTGAACATGAATGGGCTTAATGACCTCATCAAAAGATGCAGGGTTTCAGACTGGATAAAAAAGGAAGACCCATCTATTTGCTGTCTATAAGAGACTCATTTAGGACATAGGACACCTACAGCCTGTAAAAGAAAAGGTTGGAGAACCATTTACCATTCAAATGGTCTTCAAAAGAAAGCAGGGGTAGCCATCCTTATATCCGATAAATTAAAGTTTATCCCAAAGACTGTAGTAAGAGATGAAGAGGGACACTATATCATACTTAAAGGATCTATCCAACATAGGACCTAACAATGATGAATATTTATGCCCTGAATGTGGGAGCTGCCAAGGATATCAATCAATTAATAAACAAAGTTAAGACATACTTAGATAATAATACACTTATACTTGGGGACTTGAATGTAGCACTTCTACAATTGACAGATCTTCTAAGGACAAGATCTACAAAGAAACAAGAGCTTTAAATGATACACTGGACCAGATGGATTTCACAGATATTTACAGAACTTTATATCCAAACACAACTGAATACACAGTCTTCTCAAGTGCACAAGGAACTTCCTCCAGAATAGACCACATACTGGGTCACAAATCAGGTCTCAACTGATACCAAAAGATTGGGATCATCCCCTGTATATTTTCAGACCATAATGCTTTGAAACTAGAATTAAATCACAAGAAGAAGTTGGAAGGATTTCAGACACGTGGAGGTTAAGGACCATCCTGCTAAAAGATGAAAGGATCAACCAGGAAATTAAGGAAGAATTA
Organism: Canis lupus familiaris; assembly: GCF_011100685.1. Taxonomy (NCBI): domain Eukaryota; kingdom Metazoa; phylum Chordata; class Mammalia; order Carnivora; family Canidae; genus Canis; species Canis lupus. The sequence goes on from NC_049240.1 coordinate 21,680,730, forward strand.
AAAAGATTCATGGAAACTAATGAGAATGAAGATACAACCCTTCAAAATCTTTGGGAAACAGCAAAAGCAGTCCTGAGGGGGAAACACATTGCAATACAAGCGTCCATCCAAAAACTGGAAAGAATTATAGAATACAAAAGCTAACCTTGCACCTAAAGGAGCTGGAGAAAAACCAGCAAACAGATCCTACACCAAGAAGAAGAAGAGAGTTAATAAAGATTCAAGCAGAACTCAACGAAATCTAGACCAGAAGAACTGTGGAACAGGTCAACAAAACCAGGAGTTGATTCTTTGAAAGAACTAATAAGATAGATAAACCATTAGCCAGCCTTATTAAAAAGAAGAGAGAGAAGACTCAAATTAATAAAATCATGAATGAGAAAGGAGAGATCACCACCAATGCCAAGGAAATAAAAACGATCTTAAAAAATTATTATGAGCAGCTTTACGCCAATAAATTAGGCAATCTGGAAGAAATGGACGCATTTCTGGAAAACCACAAATTACCAAAACTGCAACAGGATGAAATAGAAAACCTGAACAGGCCAAAAACCAGGGAGGAAATTGAAGCAGTCATCAAAAACCTCCCAAGACACAAAAGTTCAGAGTGTAGGGATAGAGGAACATTCCTCAGTATCTTAAAAGCCATCTATGAAAAGCCCACAGCAAATATCATTCTCAATGGGAAAACACTGGGAGCCTTTCCCCTAAGATCAGGAACACAACAGGGATATCCACTCTCACCACTGTTATTCAACATAGTACTAGAAGTCCTAGTCTCAGCAATCAGGCAACAAACAGAGATGAAAGGCATTCAAATTGGCAAAGAAGAAGTCAAACTCTCCCTCTTTGCAGGTGACATGACACTGCACATAGAAAACCCAAAAGACTCCACCACAAGATTGCTAGAACTCATATAACAATTCGGTAGTGTGGCAGGATACAAAATCAATGCCCAGAAATCAGTGGCATTTCTATACATTAATATGAAGACTGAAGAAAGAGAAATTAAGGAGTCAATCCTATTTACAATTTCACCCAAAAGTATAAGATGCCTAGGAATAAACCAAACCAAAGAGGTAAAGTATCTATACCCTAAAAACTACAGAACACTTCTGAAAGAAATTGCGGAAGACACAAAGAAATGGAAAAATATCCCATGCTCATGGGTTGGAAGAATTAATATTGTGAAAATGTCAATGCTACCCAGGGCAATTTACACATTTAATGCAATCCCTATCATTTTACCATGGACTTTCTTCATAGAGTTTGAACAAATCATCTTAAGATTTGTGTGTAATCAAAGAAGATCCCAAATAGCCAGGGGAATATTAAAAAAGAAAACCATAGCTGGAGGAATCGCAATGCCAGATTTCAGGTTGTACTACAAAGCTGTGGTCATCAAGGCAGTGTGGTGCTGGCACAAAAACAGACACATAGATCAGTGGAACAGAATAGAGAATCCAGAAGTGGAACCTTAACTTTATGGGCAACTAATATTCGATAATGGAGGAAAGACTATCCACTGGAAGAAAGACAGTCTCTTCAATAAATGGTGCTGGGAAAATTGGACATCCACCTGCAGAAGAATGAAACTAGACCACTCTCTTTCACCATACACAAAGATAAACTCAAAATGGATGAAAGATCTAAATGTGAGACAAGATTCCATCAAAATCCTAGAGGAGAACACAGGCAAAACCCTTTTTGAAGTTGGCCACAGTAACTTCTTGCAAGATACATCCATGAAGGCAAGAGAAACAAAAGCAAAAAATGAATTATTGGGACTTCATCAAGATAAGAAGCTTTTGCACAGCAAAGGATACAGTCAACAAAACTAAAAGACAACCTAGAGAATGGGAGATGATATATGCAAATGACCTATCAGATAAAGGGCCATTATCCAAGATTTATAAAGAACTTATTAAACTCAACTGCAGAGAAAAAAACAATCCAATCATGAAATAGGCAAAAGACATGAACAGAAATTTCAGAGAGGAAGACATACACATGGCCAACAAGCACACGAGAAAATGCTCTGCATCACTTGCCATCAGGGAAATACAAATCAAAACCACAATGAGATACCACCTCACACCAGTGAGAATGGGGAAAATTAATAAGACAGTAAACAACAAATGTTGGTGAGGATGTGGAGAAAGGGGATCCCTCTTGCTCTGTTGGTGGGAATGTGAACTGGTGCAGCCACTCTGGAAAACTGTGTGGAGGTTCCTCAAAGAGTTAAAAATAGACCTGCCCTATGACCCAGCAATTGCACTATTGGGGATTTACCGCAAAGATTCAGATGCAATGAAACGCCAGGACACCTGCACCCCGATGTTTCTAGCAGCAATGTCCACAATAGCCAAACTGTGGAAGGAGCCTTGGTGTCCATCGAAAGATGAATGGATAAAGAAGATGTGGTTTATGTATACAATGGAATATTCCTCAGCCAATAGAAACGACAAATACCCACCATTTGCTTTACGTGGATGGAACTGGAGGGTATTATGCTGAGTGAAATAAGTCAATCGGAGAAGGACAAACATTGTATGCTCTCATTCATTTGGGGAATATAAATAATAGTGAAAGGGAATAAAGGGGAAAGGAGAAAAAAAAATGAGTGGGAAATACCAGAAAGGGAGACAGAACATAAAGACTCCTAACTCTGGGAAACGAACAAGGGGTGGTGGAAAGGGAGGTGGGTGGGGGGTGGGGGTGACTGTGTGATGGGCACTGAGGGGGGCACCTGATGGGATGAGCACTGGGTGTTATTCTATATGTTTGCACATTGAACACCAATAAAAAATAAATAAAAAATAAATAAAATAAATAAACTGCCCGTTTAGAGATCCACTCATTCTGTGGCCCACCAAAACAAGCCTCATGCTTACATTCCCTTGCAAATTAAATCTGCCACCTACCAATCTGCAGCAGCCTCTTTCTCTAGTCTCTCCTTGCCATCCATGCTGGGGCCAGTTTGTAAGCCAACCTTATCTAAATGAAAACATCAGTATCTCATCAGCCCAAAGTCCAGAATCTCATTATTGAAGTACTCTAAATTAAGTGATGATGAGGCTTCTAGCTTTAATCCATTAGGCATAGTTCTTAAGCACAATTCTTCCTCCATTTGTGGACCCATAAAACTAAAGAAACCACCAACCCAACATTCCCAACTTACAATAGTGGGACAGGCCTAGGATGACAATCTCAGACATTGCCATTCGAAGGGAAGAAGAGGGGAGATGAAAAGTTAAAAGGAGTTACTTGTTTATATATTCTACTGGGCAAGGTCTCAAGGCCTTAGAAAAAATTCTGTGACTCTTGGCTCTGCCCTTTGGACTCTTGGCCATCTTTCCTTTTTTTTTTATATATTTAATTTTGCTCCTTTTATACTCTCTGAACTGTTTTGTTTTGCTTTCCCTCTTCCATACTTTTTCTTGCCCTTTAATATTTCCTTAAACTTAACAGGAAATCTTCAAAATCTATAAAACAGCATTTATAGTATTTTAGAGATTTTTATGAATGAAGTTCTAAATTTTTCTGTATGCATTCTGTAGTCATTAATTGATATTTTCACAAATTATAGCCCTAATCTCAATGACTATATTTTAAAGAACTTTAAAATATTTCTCTAAATTCATTTAAAATAATGGGCACTCACTGTAAAAATCACAAAGAAAATAATAATTGCAAACACCATGCCCTTTTTTGGGGGGGAAGTAGCACATGGTTGCACAAAATTGCACCTGAATAGGTGCAATGGCACCTATTGCAAGATCTGCCAGCTTGCTTCCCCCTGGTTGAGATCTGAGGGCCCAAACTTTCATTTTGTACTTTTTCTTTTCCTGTCAGTACCAGACCACAGTACTACTTGTGACGTAAACTCAGGAACCTTGTGGTCTTTACGTGGATTTCATTGTTTTCACTCTCTTAGGCAAATCCACATCCACACATATTTTTGAGATAATTCCCTCTCTAAATTGGCTTTCTCTTGAGAAGTTATGTATATACCCTCCACCCCCTACCACACACAAAAGCTGAAGAATAAAAAGTACTATACCTCTCCCTAATATATTCAGAGACATAGAGGACAAGACTGAGAGTTTTGAAGGGAAACTGGAAGAAATGAACAGAGTGAGGAGAGTGGGGAAGCATGATGACCAGGCCTCAAAGGAAGCAACAGGAGTGGGGAGGATGGAGGCATTTCAGAAGGTAGGAGTGACAACTGGGCAGGAGCCAGGGCACACCAGGCAAGTGGATGTGAGGACAAAGGCAGCCTCCCAATAAGAAGCCACTGGAAAACTGTTTTCAGGGAATGTGGGGGATGAAGGGGAATTTGGAGAGGATGACGTACTGGAGATTTGCTGCTCACCATCTGGGCTGCCTCTGGAGTGCTCAGCGGGAGGGAAGGACATGTCTGGCATTGCAACATATGCCTTCCATGCCTCCCACATGTCATCTCCACAACTATGTACATTGGCAATTTGCAGGTGAGGAAACTGAATCCAAAGAAAACCAACCATTACACAAGGAACAGAAGGCCAGGACTCAACCCCAGGTCTGCTGATGCCCTCCTATGTCCTGTTTATAGTCAGTCAGAGCCCTAACGTGTTCCTCGTTTGCCCAACTCTATGCTATTTCCAAGGGAATGCAGAGATAGGCTTAGAGCAGGCCTGCCACCATCAGGCGCTGGGTGGGTCTGGAGAAGTGAAGGGCACGCTATGAGCAGTGGCAGGGCACTGGACAAGCATCTGCAGAGGAGCAACACTGTGAGGTCACACAGTCACCTGGGGGGATGGACTGTCCTAATTCCTACCTCACATGTAGGAAGGGAAAGTGGCATACAGGCATGGTCAGTACCAGGACTGGGCCCCACTAGTAGGCTCTAGAACCCATGATGGTAGCCACTGTTCCATACAGCCTCTCTACAGTCTGCACTGCAGCGACCACCTACAAATGATGGGACAGGACAGCATCTTTCCCCTCTAGCATTTTCATGCCCAGTTGGGTTTTTCCACTTTCTCCTTCCTTCAGTAATAGGTTGCTCTGAGGCTTGCCACCAGGTGGCAGCATTAAACTGTTTGAGATTGCTTTAACCAGCTTGTATCCCCAGACGTAGGACCTAAAATCATGGCATTCATCTTCAGGTACACTGGTTCTCTGGTAGCTACTCTTTCCACCATCCCTAGTTCAGTGTACCCTTATCCCTCTAACCTTCCCACCATCTGCACCATACCTGACCCCCTAATGGCTCCCCCTCTATTCTCCCCCACCAAATGGAAGCTCACTGCCTCTGGAAATCCCCTTAGTATGTTGTGGGGAGTTTTATTTATTTATTTATTTTTATTATTAAATTTATTGTTAAAATACCACATGCCATCAAATATAGAATAAATTTTTAACATTTCACTGTATATTGTTAATGTATTTTTCTTATATATTTATTTTTTATATAAATTTATTTTTTATTGGTGTTCAATTTGCCAACATATAGAACAACACCCAGTGCTCATCCCATCAAGCGTGTGGGGAGTTTTAAAAACATTATCTTCCTCTGTTCCGTCCTGTGGGTGCACTGCCCCCCTTTCCCACCCTCCTGCTGCAGCACAAGCTCCTTTGAGGCAGAGGCTGCTTTCTTTTGTGTGTGACACAGCCTCTTTGTGGAGTGATGATATGCAGCTGGGGTACCTGAAGCCCCAGGAGAGCAGGGCCAGGAAGAGCCTGTTCCACCAGCATCCTGGGTGCATTTTCCCTTCCAGAGGTCTCTGGATGTCTTCAGTTCATCACAGGTGCTCAGGCCTTAGACATGACTGTGCACAGTGGGACTATCCATTTCCTAAATGAAGGGTACTCCATCCTACCTGCATGTTGCTTACAGGAGGAAAATTCTGATGAATGTGTGATTCCTAGTGGTCAAGCAAAAGTACTTCTAGAGAAACATCATATATGTACTTCAAAGACTTGATCTAGCATTTTCATCACCGCTCTGCTTGTAATACATTACATAGCATACATGTCAGCAATAGGTGAAGGATAAAGAGCGATGGTATGTTTAGAGAATGAAATGCTGTAGGACATTTTTGTAGAATAGACTAGACTTGTGTGGGGAAAACACTGGCCTACAAGGTATAATACTGAGTAAAAAATGCAATAGCATAATTAAATCACAGTGCAATACCAAACATGAACATCAATACCATATATGCTTTGGGAATCATATATTTACAGTGAAAGTTCAAACACATGGGCAGAAGAAATATAGATCAAATTCTATGAGTGGATGTAATCTCTGGGTAGGAAGGAAAGAGAAAGGCCAGAGGATAGTGACAAAAGGGGCTATAAATTATATGTGAAATATTTTGTTATATTTATATGTGATATGTATCACATATAAAACATACAATATTTTATACATTTATTTGCATATAAAATAAAATAAAATGATATATAAAATTATTGGAAGCAAATATGGCAAAAAATGAACATTTGTTAATTCTGGATAGTAGGTCCATGAGCATTTGTAAATTCTTCTCTGTATTTTTCAATATATTTAAAATAGTTTACAATGATTGTAAAAGAACAGGGTGTCATATATATTAACTTTTAGAATTAAATAAGTAGGCAAAATAAATCCCAAGTGTGATCTAGGTAGTACCGGAAGCAGCGGGGTGATGTAATGGAGAGGAACTGAGTCTACAGAAGATGGGAAGGAGCAGCCTCCAGATTAAAGGAACAACTGAAGAGAATGGCTGAGGAGCGTGCCAGGCAGAGGACTTAGTGGGAACAGACTGGGCAGAGAGAGTTATGGGTAGCTGCCATGTAGGGAGGGATAGTCATAGGGTTTCTTCAGCTGGGACAGAACAAGAATGACTTTCCAGGCTTTATGGGGACTTTTGGGGCCTTTAACTATAGGCAGAATTAAAGAGGCTTTTCAAAGATATCCCCGGTATGCTAAAATCCAATAAAATAAACTTTAAGGCCTCAGGGAAGGTATGAATAAAAAAGTTCCTCTGACTACCATGCAGAGAAAGGGTGATAGACACCTTGGTGTGTGCAGAAGGTGAATTGTGGGTTGGCCCTGAGGAGCATGAGGCACTCAAGTTTGCATACAGACAATGAGGGCCAAACATTACGGTCTGCCTGTCCCAGAAACCCTGCACAGGATCCCAGTGCTACCATCCATTTATTTATTATCCCAGAAATTAGCAGGTAGGAGGGCTGAGCTGTCAATACCACCTGAAGGGAGAAGGTGCATGGGTATACACAAGCTCCAGTCCTGCACTCAAGGAGCTCAGTGTGGTAGAGAGCCATGTCACCAACTAAACACAGGAGATAGGGAGAGTAGTAAGGGCTATGAGAGCTATCAGGATTTTAATTTATCTTTCACTAATATGTATTATTTAATTATTTAAAAAATCTGGGTTTTTGAAATTTTATTTATTTATTTGTAATTTGTTTATATATGTTTATTTATTTATTTATTTATTTATTTATTTATTTATTTTAATTCAATTTGCCAACATATAGTAAAACACCCAGTGCTCATCCCATCAAGTGCCCCACACAGTGCTCATCACCCAGTCACCCAATTCCCCCGCCCACCTCCCCTTCCACTATCCCTTGTTCATTTCCCAGTTAGGAGTCTCTCATGGTGTGTCACCCTCTCTAATTTTTCTCAATCATCATCCCTCCATTCCCCTATAATCCCTTTCACTATTTTTTACATTCCCCGTATGAATGAAACCATATAATGATTGTGCTTCTCCGACTGACTTACTTCACTTAGCATAATACCCTCCAGTTCCATCCACGTTGAAGCAAATGGTAGGTATTCGTCATTTGTAATGGCTGAGCAATATTTCATTGTATATATAGACCACATCTTCTTTATTGATTCATCTTTCAATGGACAACGAGGCTCTTTCCACAGTTGGCTATTGTACATTGCTGCTCTAAACATTGTGGTGCGGGGATCCCTGGGTGGCGCAGCGGTTTGGCGCCTGCCTTTGGCCCAGGGCGTGATCCTGGAGACCCGGGATCGAATCCCACATCGGGCTCCCGGTGCATGGAGCCTGCTTCTCCCTCTGCCTGTGTCTCTGCCTCTCTCTATTTCTCTCTCTGTGACTATCATAAATAAATAAAAATTTAAAAAAAAATTTAAACATTGTGGCGCACGTGTCTCAGTCGTTCACTGCATCTGTATCTTTGGGGTAAATCCCCAGTAGTGAAATTGCTGGGTCATAAGGTGGCTCAATTTTTAACTCTTTGAGGAACTTCCAAACAGTTTTCCAGAATGACTGTACCAGTTCACATTCCCACCAACAGTGCAAAAGTGTTCCCCTTTCTCCACACAGTGCAAGAGGGTTCTCCTTTCTCCACATCCTCTCCAACATTTGTTGTTTCCTGTCTTGTTAATTTTCACTATTCTCACTGGTGTGAGGTGGTATCTCATTGTGGTTTTGATTTGTATTTTCCTGATGGCAAGTGATGCGGAGCATTTTCTTATATGCTTATTGGCTATGTGTATGCCTCCCTCGGTGAAATTTCTGTTCATGTCTTTTGCCCATTTCATGATTGGATTGCTTGTTTCTTTGCTGTTGAGTTTAGTCAGTTCTTTATACATCTTGGATATTAGCCCTTTACCTGATATATCGTTTGCAAAATCTTCTCCCATTCTGTAGGTTGTCTTTTAGTTTTGTTGACTGTTTATTTTGCTGTGCAAAAGCTTCTTATCTTGATGAAGTCTCAATAATTCATTTTTGCTTTTGTTTCCCTTGCAAGAAGTTACTGTGGCCAAGTTCAAAAAAGGTGTTGCCTGTGTTCTCCTCTAGGATTTTGATGGAATCTTGTCTCACATTTAGATATTTCATCCATTTTGAGTTTATCTTTGTGTATGGTGTAAGAGAATGGTCTAGTTTCATTCTTCTGCATGTGGATGTCCAATTTTCATAGCATCAATTATTGAAGAGACTGTCCTTTAACCAGAGGATAGTCTTTCCTGCTTTGTCAAATATTAGTTGACCATAGAATTGAGAGCTCATTTCTGGATTTTCTATTCTGTTCCATTGATCTATGTGTCTGTTTTTGTGCCAGGACCACACTGTCTTGATGACCACAGCTTTGTAGTACAACTTGAAATCTGGCATTGTGATGCCCCCAGCTATGGTTTTCTTTTTCAAAATGCCCCTGCCTATTCAAGGTCTTTTCTGATTCCAAAAAAGTCTTCGGATGATTTGTTCCAACTCTCTGAAGAAAGTCCATGGTATTCTGATAGGGATTGCATTGAACATGTAAATTGTCCTGGGTAGCATAGACATTTTCACAATATTCTTCGATTCCATGAGCATGGAATATTTTTCTTTTTTTTTTCTTTTTTTCTTTTTTTAATTTATTTATTTATGATAGTCAGAGAGAGAGAGAGAGAGAGGCAGAGACACAGTCAGAGGGAGAAGCAGGCTCCATGCACCGGGAGCCTGACGTGGGATTCGATCCCGGATCTCCAGGATCGCGCCCTGGGCCAAAGGCAGGTGCCAAACCACTGCACCACCCAGGGATCCTGCATGGAATATTTTTCCATCTCTTTCTGTCTTCCTCAGTTTCTTTCAGAAGTCTTCTGTAGTTTTTAGGGTATAGATTCTTTACCTCTTTGGTTAGATTTATTCTTAGGTATCTTATGCTTTTGGGTGCAATTGTAAATGGGATTTACTCCTTAATTTCTCTTTCTTCGGTCTCATTTTTAGTGTATAGAAATGCCACTGATTTCTGGGCATTGATTTGTATCCTGCCACACTACCGAATTGCTGTATGAGTTCTAGCAATCTTGGTGTGGAGTCTTTTGGGTTTTCTATGTGCAGTGTCATGTCATCTGCAAAGAGGGAGAGTTTGACTTCTTCTTTGCCAATTTGAATGCCTTTCATTTCTGTTTGTTGCCTGATTGCTGAGACTAGGACTTCTAATACTATGTTGAATAGCAGTGGTGAGAGTGGATATCCCTGTTGTGTTCCTGATCTTAGGGGAAAGGCTCCAAGTGTTTACCCATTGAGAATGATATTGCTGTGGGCTTTCGTAGATGGTTTTTAAGATGCTGAGGAATGTTCCCTCTATCCTTACACTCTCAAGAGTTTTTATCAGGAATGGGTGCTGTATTTTTTCAAATGCTTTCTCTGCATCTAGTGAGAGGATCATACGGTTCTTGTTTTTTCTCTTGTTGATATGATCTATCATGTTGATTGCTTTATGAGTGTTGAACCAGCCTTGCATCCTGGGGATGAATCCCACTTGGTCATTGTGAATAATCTTGTTAATGTATTGTTAGATCCTATTGGCTAGTATCTTGTTGAGAATTTTTTAATAAAATTATTTTTTATTGGTGTTCAATGTACCAACATACAGAATAACACCCAGTGCTCCAGTGCTCATCCCGTCAAGTGCCCCCCTCAGTGCCCGTCACCCATTCACCCCCACCCCCCACCCTCCTCCCCTTCCACCACCCCTGGTTTGTTTTTTTTTTTTTTTTCACCCCTGGTTTGTTTCCCAGAGTTAGGAGTCTTTATGTTCTGTCTCCCTTTCAGTATTTCCCACTCATTTCTTCTCCCTTCCCTTCTATTCCCTTTCACTATTATTTATATTCCCCAAATGAATGAGAACATATAATGTTTGTCCTTCTCCGATTGACTTATTTCACTTAGCATAATACCCTCCAGTTCCATCCACGTTGAAGCAAATGGTGGGTATTTGTCATTTCTAATGGCTGAGTAATATTCCATTGTATACATAAACCACATCTTCTTTATCCATTCATCTTTCGATGACACCGAGGCTCCTTCCATAGTTTGGCTATTGTGGACATTGCTGCTATAAACATCGGGGTGCAGGTGTCTCGGCGTTTCATTGCATCTGAATATTTGGGGTAAATCCTCAACAGTGCAATTGCTGGGTCATAGGGCAGGTCTATTTTTAACTCTTTGAGGAACCTCCACACAGTTTTCCAGAGTGGCTGCACCAGTTCACATTCCCACCAACAGTGTAAGAGGGTTCCCTTTTCTCCGCATCCTCTCCAACATTTGTGGCTTCCTGCCTTGTTTATTTTCCCCATTCTCACTGGAGTGAGGTGGGATCTCATTGTGGTTTTGATTTGTATTTCCCTGATGGCAAGTGATGCAGATCATTTTCTCATGTGCATGTTGGCCATGTCTATGTCTTCCTCTATGAGATTTCTGTTCATGTCTTTTGCCCATTTCATGATTGGATTGTTTGTCTCTTTGGTGTTGAGTTTAATAAGTTCTTTATAGATCTTGGAAACTAGCCCTTTAACTGATACGTCATTTGCAAATATCTTCTCCCATTCTGTAGGTTGTCTTTGAGTTTTGTTGACTGTATCCTTTGCTGTGCAAAAGCTTCTTATCTTGATGAAGTCCCAGTAGTTCATTTTTCCTTTTGTTTCTTTTGCCTTCGTGGATGTATCTTGCAAGAAGTTACTGTGGCTGAGTTCAAAAAGGGTATTGCCTGTGTTCTCCTCTAGGATTTTGATGGAATCCTGTCTCACATTTAGATATTTCATCCATTTTGAGTTTATCTTCGTGTATGGTGAAAGAGAGTGGTCTAGTTTCATTCTTCTGCAGGTGGATGTCCAATTTTCCCAGCACCATTTATTGAAGAGACTGTCTTTCTTCCAATGGATAGTCTTTCCTCCTTTATCGAATATTAGTTGACCATAAAGTTAAGGGTCCACTTCTGGATTCTCTATTCTGTTCCATTGATCTATGTGTCTGTTTTTGTGCCAGTACCACACTGTCTTGATGACCACAGCTTTGTAGTACAACCTGAAATCTGGCATTGTGATGCCCCCAGCTATGGTTTTCTTTTTTAAAATTCCCCTGGCTATTCGGGGTCTTTTCTGATTCCACACAAATCTTAAAATAATTTGTTCTAACTCTCTGAAGAAAGTCCATGGTATTTTGATAGGGATTGCATTAAACATGTAAATTGCCCTGGGTAACAGTGACATTTTCACAATATTAATTCTGCCAATCCATGAGCATGGAATATTTTTCCATCTCTTTGGGTCTTCCTCAATTTCTTTCAGAAGTGTTCTATCGTTTTTAGGGTATAGATCCTTTACCTCTTTGGTTAGGTTTATTCCTAGGTAAATGGGATTGACTCCTTAATTTCTCTTTCTTCAGTCTCATTGTTAGTGTATAGAAATGCCACTGACTTCTGGGCATTGATTTTGTATCCTGCCGCACTACCAAATTGCTGTATGAGTTTAGCAATCCTGGGGTGGAGTCTTTTGGGTTTTCTATGTAGAGTATCATGTCATTGGCAAAGAGGGAGAGTTTGACTTCTTCTTTGCCAATTTGAATGCCTTTAATGTCTTTTTGTTGTCTCATTGCTGAGGCTGGGACTTCCAGTACTGTGTTGAATAGCAGTCGTGAGAGTGGACATCCGTGTCTTGTTCTTGATCTTAGGGGAAAGGCTCCCAGTGCTTCCCCATTGAGAATGATATTTGCTGTGGGCTTTTCGTAGATGGCTTTTAAGATGTTGAGGAATGTTCCCTCTATCCTCACATTCTGAAGAGTTTTTATCAGGAATGGGTGCTGTATTTTGTCAAATGCTTTCTCTGCATCTAATGAGAGGATCATATGGTTCTTGGTTTTTCTCTTGCTGATATGATGAATCACATTGATTGTTTTACAAGTGTTGAACCAGCCTTGTGTCCCGGGGATAAATCCTACTCGGTCATGGTGAATAATTTTCTTTGTTGTATTGTATTGTATTGTTGGATGTATTGTTGGATCCTGTTGGCTAGTATCTTGTTGAGAATTTTTGCATCCATGTTCATCAGGGATATTGGTCTGTAATTCTCCTTTTTGGTGGGGTCTTTGTCTGGTTTTGGAATTAAGGTGATGCTGGCCTCATAGAACGAATTTGGAAGTACTCCATCTCTTTCTATATTTCCAAACAGCTTTAGTAGAATAGGTATTGATGTTTCTTTAAACATTTGATAAAATTCCCCTGGGAAGCCATCTGGCCCTGGACTTTTGTGTCTTGGGAGGTTTTTGATGACTGCTTCAATATCCTCCCTGGTTATTGGACTGTTCAGGTTTTCTATTACATCCCGTTCCAGTTTTGGTAAGTTGTGGTTTTCCAGAAATGCATCCATTTCTTCCAGATTGCCTAATTTGTTGATATAGCTGTTCATAATACATTTTTAAAATTGTATTTCCTTGGTATTGGTTGTGATCTCTCCTCTTTCATTCATGGTTTTATTAATTTGAGCCTGTTCTCTCTTCTTTTTAAAAAGTCTGGCTAATGGTTTATTTATCTATCTATCTATATCCCAGAGGGCATGAAGCACCTAGCACACTCCTTCTGTAGCGTGGACAAGAGAGTCTATGGAGCAGAGAGCACCCTAACCTCTGGAGAGTGTGATAAGGTAAAACATAACATGTATTGAGCATTTACCCAAGGCTATGTATTGCACTAAGTATGTTACCTCTGGATTTTTTTCCCATGAGGTCTGCATGGGCAGCATTGACATTTCACATATTAGGAAATAAATGTGGAGAGATGAACAAAGCTTCCCAAAGTCTCAGAGCCAGGATCTCAAAGGCATAAAGCCTGCTCACCTAAACCAGATGGGGGACACTTCTTGAGAGATCAGTGACCAATGAATCATGGCAATTGACTGTCCCATTTAGGTGTGCCCATATATATAAAGTCAGGATAGCTGGCAGATGTGCATGAATGTAGGAAGCCGTGTGTGAATAGAATTTTGCTTTGTTGTTTTATTTTTGTTAAATAGTTATTCCTATGACCTGCTCAAGCATAGTATTTCTTTTTTTTTTTTTTAAGCATAGCATTTCTGTAGAGGAGTAGCACCATCAGGATCCTTGCAGGGGAGATCCATACCTTGGGTGGGTACAGAACCAACCACCTGTGAGAAAACCTGCCATTCCTATCAGGAAGCATAGGGGATCAGTTGACACCTTTCCCCCTGGACACAAACAGCCTGGCCAGCCTCTGACCAGCTCATACGTGAGCCTTCCTGCATGCCTCAGTTATCCAACAACACCTCTCTGAGCTTTGGAGACCTCAAGGTGGCTGTTTCCCTGCTGCACTGGCTATTCTTCCCCTGAAATATGCTGGCTGTAGCTATACTGACTTTGAGCCCTCTGCTGCTGGTAACCATCCTGCAGGGGCAGAGACTGTGGCAAGAGTCCCACTATCTACTACTGGCTAACATCCTGCTCTCGGATCTGGCCTATCTTGTCTTCCACATGCTTATTTCCCCTAGCAACCTGGGCAGCTGGTCCCTGGGCCTCATTGCTTGTGGTATTCTCACAGATGCCATCTTCACTGCCTATATCAGCACCATCTTGCCTTCATGGCCACTGTGCTACACACCTACCTGGCAGTTGCTTATCCTCTGTGCTATTTCTCCTTCATGTCCTATGAGGCTGCCCAGAAAGTGGTGGCCCTCATCTGGCTGGTGGCCTGCTTCTTCTCAGATGTCTCATTTGGCTTAGCAAGCAGCAAAATGCCAGGTTAGAGGAGCAAGGGGCCTAATGTATCCTGCAGCTAATTCTGGGCACTGAGTCAGGTTGTGGCCCACTGGTCACTGTCACCCACACCTGAATTTTATGCATTCTCTTTCTATGCACACCTCTCAACACCTACTGCTTCTGGAGGATCTATGCAGAGACCAGGACTTCAGGTATCTGGGTACAAGGCTGTTCCTGATCCAGGGGTATCCTGCTTATCCACACAGTGCTAATCATACTGTATGTTAGCTCAGTTGTGGTATTTTCCCTGGACATCATGCTAATCAAGTACCACCACACTGATGCCAGAACTCATGTGTGGCTCATGGCAGTGAAGAACGAGGTGTTCATGATGCCTCCTTGTGCCCAACTTCCATATCTGTACACACTTCATTACTGGAAGCTACTGGAGATGGTCTGGGGCCACTTCTCATCCAAGAGGCACAGTGACATCTTCACTATTTCTCAGAGCTACAGTCTTCACAGTCTGGCAAGCTGAGGTTAAAAATTATACATCAGATGCTTCAACATCCAATTATTGCCAATTCCAGAGAAATTGCCATATACTTGTACAACAGAACCTCTAAGATTATCTCAACTGATGGTTTTCAACATTTCAAAAGGTTTT
The DNA here is from genome assembly GCF_011100685.1 of Canis lupus familiaris. Classification (NCBI taxonomy): domain Eukaryota; kingdom Metazoa; phylum Chordata; class Mammalia; order Carnivora; family Canidae; genus Canis; species Canis lupus. The sequence continues at coordinate 21,695,904 of NC_049240.1, forward strand.
TTTTTTTTTTACATTTCAAAAGTTTTTAAGTAGAGAAAGCTCACTGAAGTGAAGATTTTCTACTTGAAAATGGAAGCAAATAAAAGTGATTCAGCAGAACTCTGATCAAAGTGGGGTGAGGCCCTGAGCTGTGTTTTTCCAATGGCTTCCACCATACCCTCTATCACCACTGGCAAAGCACTGTTGCTGACAAACACACAGAAACCAAAATGTTACTGAAAGCTTGAACCTGGAAAGTGAGCAAGCAGATCTGCTGAATCTGGAACCATGAGCCTCCATTTTGGAAGCTCCTCAGTATATGGGAAGGAGGAGAACAATGTAGGACCCATGTATACTGAGGGGTGTTGTGAAGACATTTATGAAGCTGGAACCCCAAAAGATTATAGTTTCAGAACAAAGATAAATGACAACCAACAGAATAGCAGGGCGACTTTTCTTCCTTGATATTGGTGCTGTGCAGAAAAGGAAGAAAATTCCTCAATTACTCTTGGGGAGAAGCCACCCTGTAGACAGGATTAGAACTAGGTTTTAAACTATTTTTGTGGTTAATAGACCTCATTCTGTGGTTGGTGTGGCTCTTCTGGAAGATTAGAGCATTAGCTCAGGTTTCAAAGAATTTCTGTGGTAAAAGAATCTCAAAGAAAATGAGTTGCACATAGTCAAAATTCACAAAACACACACACACATACACACACACGACACCATGAATGAAAATAAGAAGAAACAAGATAGCATCAGTATACTCCATCCGCCTCCTTAAATTGTCAGACACTTGGCTAATACAAAAATGTTCAATGTTTTAAGACATGAAAAATGAGATGGAAATAGGAATGAGAAGGAATACATTTTTAAAATAACTATTCAAATTAGGAAAAGAATTAAATAAAACTCCTAGAAATAAAAAATGTAAAATAACCAGAATTGCAAAAGATGGGTTATATTTAATATGGGGTAAAAAGTATATTAGAGATAACTGAAGAGGGATTTGGTAAACTGGAAGATAGGTTTAAATAAATGATCTAAAGTGTCTAGAGTGATAAAAAGGCAAAAAATATAAAAGAGATATTAAGAAATATTGATTTTAGAATAGAAAGACTGACGTCCAATTAGAGAATACAATAGAGAAAATGTGGAAAGGAAAACACTTAAAGGGATAATAGCTGACAATTTTTCAGGTTTATTGAAAGATATCAAACCTCAGACTCAAGAATTCTAACCAATTGAAAATAAGATGAGTGACAAATAATCCACCTTAAGTGGATGTGAAACTGCAGGAAACCAAATACAAAGACAAGATATTTAAAGCAGGCAGAGATAAGAGATAAAAGAACAATTTAACTGACTTCTGATTTCTAAAAGAAAAAAAAGGGGATCCCTGGGTGGCGCAGCGGTTTGGCGCCTGCCTTTGGCCCAGGGCGCGATCCTGGAGACCCGGAATCGAATCCCACATCAGGCTCCCGGTGCATGGAGCCTGCTTCTCCCTCTGCCTGTGTCTCTGCCTCTCTCTCTCTGTGACTATCATAAATAAATAAAAATTTTTAAAAAATTAAAAAAAAAGAAAAAGAAAAAAAAGTATAAGTCTGATGTAACTGAAATAATATTGTTAATGTGATGAGAGAAAATAACTTTTGACCTGGAATTCTACCTATGGGAAAACAATCTTCACAAAGCAAAAATAGAAATCATTAACACAAAACACAAGAGACAATATTCCTAATAAGATACAGTAAAGAAATTTTAAAGGATATATTTCTGGCAGAAGGAAAATTATTCCAGATACAAGATTTGAAGTGCATGGGGAAAAATAGTGAGAAATAAATATTGAAAACCATGTGCATAGGGGATAGAGTTAAGATGGCAGAGTAGTAGGGGGACCCTGACCTTGCTTTGTATTCGAATACAGCTAGATCAACATTCAACAATTTGGGTTTTTATTTTTTTAATATTAAATCGTTTATTGATTACACATGATAAGGACGATACACAAGCTTTAATCCCATCTATAATTTTATCTGATACCATAATTCAATTTAGATATATTGCATAGGATGTGCCAACAATCATAATAACCAAATAAACTCCAGGACTTTGCTTGGATGACCCTTTTAACGGTGAACTCAAGGTCACAACACATTAACTGTCAGTTCAACCACACCAAGGTTTGTGGAAACAATGGTTTCTGTGCCCAAGCAGGTTGCAAATAAATTTCAATTGGAACCTGGCATCACCCTGATGGAATTCTAACTTCACACTGTTGGGGTAGTTTACCAAGATGGCTTCAGAGTAGACTAACTTTACACAGCACATTTAAAAAAAAAGACATATTTATTCAGCATCATGATCAGACTATTACATTTAGCAATCAATAGCATGGGTGCAAAAGAAAAAATCTACATTAAAACCCTTTGTTGGAATGCTTTACACTTTCCACAGAACAGACACTAAAATAACCTGTTATACAATTAATCACAAATACAGTCCTTGAGTTTTTTGCCCATACACGAGTATTGTCTAAAACATGTCTTCTTTGTAGCAGCTAGGCCCTGCCACCACTGTGCTTGGCTGAGTTCACAAATCTGTTGTAACCTGTAGCTTCCCTGTCACTTCTCTGGCTCTCCTCTCCTGCTAAGCTTTGTTTCCTGGCAGTAATTAAAACCTTCTGCCACTGCCATAGCTGCTGCTGGAGCCACCATAGCCACCTTGGTTTTGTGGTTTGGCAAAGTATTGGCCTCTACCACCATAGGGGGCCAGAGCTTCTGCCTCCAAAATTTCCTCCTTTCATGGGTCCAAAATTTGAGGATTGATTGTTGTAATTGCCAGAATTGTTATAGCTTCCGCCACCTCCAAAGTTCTTCCGTCATTACCAAATCCGTTTTAGCCATCCCCACTGCCACTGTATCCACCACCACCTCGACTGCCACCGAAGCCACCTCGACCACTGAAGTTCCCTCCACGACCAAAGTTGTAATTCCCACCAAAACCACCTCCACGAACACCACCAAAGTTTCCAGAACCACTTTGGCCTCTTTGGCTGGACGAAGCACTAACCATCTCTTGCTTCGATAGGGCTTTCCTTACTTCACAGTTGTGGCCATTCACAGGATGGTATTTTTGAATGACAATCTTGTCTACAGGGTCATGGTCATCAAAGGTCACAAAAGCAAAACCTCTCTTTTTGCCACTGCCTCTGTCAGTCATGATCTCAATCACTTCAATTTTCCCATACTGTTCAAAATAATCTCTTAGATGATGTTCTTCAGTGTCTTCTTTAATGCCACCAACAAAAATCTTTTTCACAGTTAAGTGGGCACCAGGTTTTTGAGAATCTTCTTGGGAGACAGCCCTCTTTGGGTCCACAACTCTTCCATCCACCTTGTGCGGCCAAGCGTTCATGGCTGCGTCCACCTCTTCCATGGTGGCGTAGGTGACTAACCCAAAGCCTCTGGAGCGCTTGGTGTTGGGGTCTCTTATTACCACACAGTCCATAAGCGTCCCCCATTGCTCAAAATGGCTCCTCAGACTTCATTGGTTGTTTCGAAGCTCAAACCTCCGATGAAGAGCTTCCACAGCTGCTCAGGCTCTTTGGGAGACTCTGACATAGACATGACAGTGGTGGGAGGGGAGAGACTTTAACGATGCTTACTTGGCAGTGTCCAGGGGCAGAAAGGACAACATTCAACTATTTTGAACAACTAGGAAGATGATCTGAGGATTAAGGAATCTGCGCAGTTGGAGGGAGAGAACATGGCAGATGTGAAATTGGAAGCCTTGAACTGGGGGAGAAGAAAGCTGCACAGCCATGAAGGGGAGGGAATCCTTTTCATGGAGCAAAATCTGGGAGAGGGAGAAAGTGGAAGAGAGTCCAGCAGTTAGGGACAGTACAATAAGCCATGGTAAGAAGATACTCTGGGTTGTACAGGGAGAAATAGCTCCCCTTCTGGGAGGGCATCTGGAAGAGTATATTTTCCATCTCCAAGGACAAAGGCCAACTGGGAGCCTTTGAGTGGTGTTCAACAGCAGGGTCAGAGGGTACACACAGGGGGCAGAAAACCTCTTAAACTACTTCTTACTGTGAGCCACAATAGGCTTAAACCTCTGTATGCCAGCCAAGCAGATATTTTTTTGTGGCAATACTGAGCAGAGAACAGAGAGAAGCAAATTGCAGATAACCCAGCCACTGCTTTTTGCTGTCTGCTGCAATAGATTTAAGCCTCTGATAGCTTTTCTGGGGCAGAAAGAAGTAGAGGACTGAGTTGAGTGCAAACTGCCAATAACCAAGTTACAACTTTCCACTGAGCATTACAATAAATTCTAGCCTCTGAAAGTGCACTGAGTGACTGATTTTTGGGTGTAAGACAGTGCTAGACATGTCTCGAGCCTCTCCTCTGGGGAACAGGAGTGGGCCAACACCTTGCCACACCCTTTAAAATTTGGAGTTTTGGGATGCTTCAGTGGCTCAGTGGTTGAGCACCTGCCTTTGGCTCAGAGCATGATCCCTGGGTCCCAGAATCGAGCCCCAAATATAGCTCCACATGGGGAGCTGCTTCTCCCTCTGCCTATGTCTCTGCATCTCTCCATGTCTCTCATGAATAATTAACATCTTTAAAACCCACAAACAAACAAACAAAAACCTTGGAGTTTTGAGTCAGAAGTGCTAGCAAAGATAAAATACAGGAGATCTGTGGCTCCAGGCATGCCCATGGCCTGGGCACAGGCAGGTTAAAGGCAAGGAACTAATGAAAGCACGGGACCCAGATTGTTTCTCTAAGATGGCCTCTGGAACTGCAATGGCTGTGAGGCCCAACCCCCAGAGATGAGGGCAGGGCCAGTGGGGAAGGGGAGTGCCATATTCTTCCTCCTCCTCCACCATCCCTACCTCTTGCCCATGCCCACCAGCACAATCATATTTCAGAGAGAAACATAGCGCTTCCAGTAGAGGCTTGGAGTCCTCTACAATATACCCCACCCCCCTATGCCTGGCAGGGGCATCTTTACAAGGGCAAGTTAGCTTGTGAGCCAGCCCAGCAGGTCTTTCCTTCAGAAGTTTAACAAAGGCCCCCTACATCTACCAAGTCTACTGATTAAAGAGAGATCCAAAACACCAACATCCAGTGGAAATAAGACCAGGCTTGTTTCTCTGCTTTTTTCTTACCCTTTTCTTAATTTTTATCTATTTTTTATTTTTCTATCTCTTATTTTCTATTCTCTATCCTTTAATTTATATACATTTTTTCTTTTCTATCTTTTTTTTGGTATCAGGCTAATACTTCTGTTAATTTGTTGGTCATTTGTTTCCTTCTCATATTTTTCAGATAAGCCTTCTATTTTTTTCTCTTTTCTTCTTTCCTCACTCTTTTTTCCTTTCACCTTTCTTATTTTTTAGAATCGGACTTATAATTTATTGCTTCTCTGTTTGTTTCCATTTTATTCCATTTCCATTCTCTTGTCTTGGATTAAGTTTTTTGGGTTTTGTTAATTTTTCTTTTTTTTTTCTTTTACAGACTTCTTGGCAAACAAATCAAAGCACACCTACATAAAGTTCCAAACACTCTCCACTGCAAGTAATGAGGAAGCTCTGTAGGGGAAGGATCACTGGAAAAGAGCTGCCAAAACACAAAGCAGAGTGTACACAGCACACACCAGAAACTTTCTGAAGTTGTTGTTGTTGTCATTGTTACTGCTGTGTTGTTTTTGCTATTTTTTATTAGCTCCTTTTCTTTTTTTTAAAAAAAGATTTTATTTATTTATGAGAGACACACACAGAGAGAGAGGCAGAGACACAGGCAGAAGGAGAAGCAGGCTCCATGTAGGGAACCCGATGTGGGACTCTATCCCGGGTCTCCAGGATCAGGCCCTGGGCTGAAGGTGGCGCTAAACTGCTGAGCCACCTGGGCTGCCCTGAACTTGAATTTTTAAAAATGATTATAAAGATACTAACTGGGATTGAAAAAAATATAGAAGACACTAAGGAATCACTGTAAATATAAAAGAACTGATACCTAACCAGGCCAAACTTAAAAATGCAATTACTGATGTGTAGTAACAAATGGATGCTTTAACAGAGAGAAAAATCAGGCAGGAGATTCAGTGACATATAAGACAGAATGATGGGGATCCCTGGGTGGTGCAGCGGTTTAGCACCTGCCTTTGGCCCAGGGCGCGATCCTGGAGACCGGGATCGAATCCCACGTTGGGCTCCCGGTGCATGGAGCCTGCTTCTCCCTCTCCCTATGTCTCTGCCTCTCTCTCTCTCTCTGTGACTATCATAAATAAATAAAAATTAAAAAAAAAAAGACAGAATGATGGAGAATAAGGAAGCTGAAAAGAAGAAAGACAACTCCTGAATCCTGAAGGGAGACTTCGAGAACTTATCAACTCCATACAGTGAAATAATATCTGGATGGTAGGAGTCTCAGACCATAAAGAGCAAGAGAGAGGGACAGAAGTTTTATTTCATCAAATTATAGTGAAAACTTCCCTAATCTGGGAGAAGAAACAGGCATTCAAGTCCAGGAGACACAGAGAAATCAATAAAAATAGATCAACACTGTGACATAATAGTGAAACTGGCAACTTTCAAAGATAAAGATAAAATCCTAAAAGCAGCTGGGGCCAAGAGCTATAAGGACAGACACATAAGGCTGGCAGCATATCTGCCCACAGAGACCTAGCAGCCAGAAAGGACTGATATGATATATTCAATGTGCTAAATGGAATAATACACAGCCAAGAATATTTTATTCAGGAAGACAGTCATTCAGAACAGAAGATGTACAAATAGTTTCAAGACAAACAAAAATTAAAGGAATTTATGAACACTAAAAGAGCCCTGCAAGAAGTATTAACGGGGCTCCTGTGAGTGAAGAGACAGCCCAAAAGTAACAAAGGCCAGAAAGGAACAGAGAAATCTACAGAAACAGTGACTTTATAGGTAATACAATGGCATTAAATCCATATCTTTCAATACTCACTCTGAATGTAAATGGAATAAATCCTCCAATCAAAAGATACAGGATATTAGACTGGATTAAAAAAAATAAGACTCAGGCAGCCCGGGTGGCTCAGCAGTTCAGTGCCTGCCTTCGGACAAAGGCGTGATCCTGGAGACCTGGGATCGAGTCCCATGTCGGCCTCCATGCATGGAGCCTACTTCTCCCTCTGCCTGCGTCTCTGCCTCTCTCTCTCTCTGTCTCTCATGAATAAATAAATAAAATCTTTAAAAAACCAAAAAACAGGACTCATTGATATCTGTCCAGAAGAGACTAATTTTAGCCCCAAAGACACCTCCAAATTGAAAGTGTGGGGGTAGAGAACCATATATCATTCTAATAGGCATCAAAAGAAAAATGGAGTAGTGATTTTTACATCAGACAAACTAGATTTTAAGCCAAAAAAATGTAATAAGAGATGAAGAAAGACACTATATTATAATAAAAGTGTCTATCCAACAAGAAGATCTAATGATTGCAAATATTTATGCCTCTAACTTGGGGGCATCCAATTATATAACCCAATTAATAATAACATTAAAGAAACACGTTGATAATACTACAATAATAGTAGGGGACTTTAACACCCCACTCCAAGCAATGGGCAGATCAACTAAGCAGAAGATCAACAAGGAAACAAGGTCGTTGAATGGCACACTGGACCAGATGGACTTCACGGATATATTCAGAGCATTTCATCCTAAAGCAACAGAATACACAGTCTTCTCAAGTGCACATGGATTATTTTCCAGAATATATTATATACAAATCAGGGGCACCTGGGTAGCTCAGTGGTTGAGTGTCTGCCTTTGACTAGGTCAGGATCCCAGGGTCCTCCCATAGGGAGCCTGCTTCTCCCTCTATGTCCATGCCTCTCTCTGTGTGTCTCTCATGAATAAGTAAATAAAATCTTAAAAACAGCTTCCAACAAACAAGAGTCCAGGGTCAGATGGCCTTCCAGTGGAATTCTACCAAACATTTAAGAAGAATTAATACCTATTCTTCTGAAACTGTTTTTTTTTTAAAAAAAACCTGGTTTGTGTGGAATCAGAAAAGACCCCAAGTAGCCAGGGGAATATTAAAAAAGAAAACCATAGCTGGGGGCATCACAATGCCAGATCTCAGGTTGTACTACAAAGCTGTGGTCATCAAGACAGTGTGGTACTGGCACAAAAACAGACACAGATCAATGGAACAGAATAGAGAATCCAGAAGTGGACCCTCAACTTTATGGTCAAATAATATTTGACAAAGCAGGAAAGACTATTCACTGGAAAAAGGACAGTCTCTTCAATAAAAGATGCTGGGAAAATTGGACATCCACATGCAGAAGAATGAAACTAGACCATTCTCTTACACCATACACAAAGATAAACTCAAAATGAATGAAAGATCTAAATGTGAGACAGGATTCCATCAAAATCCTAGGGGAAAACACAGGCAACACGCTTTTTGAACTTGGCCACAGTAACTTCTTGCAAGATACATCCATGAAGGCAAGAGAAACAAAAGCAAAAATGAATTATTGGGACTTAATCAAGATAAAAAGCTTCCACACAGCAAAAGAAACAGTTAACAAAACTAAAGACAACCTACAGAATGGGAGAAGATATTTGCAAATGACGTATCAGATAAAGGACTAGTATCCAAGATCCATAAAGAACTGATTAAACTCAATAGCAAAGAAACAAACAATCCAATCATGAAATGGGCAAAAGACATGAACAGAAATTTCAAAGAGGAAGACATAGACATGGCCAACAAGCACATGAGAAAATGCTCCTCATCACTGGCCATCAGGGAAATACAAATCACAACAGTGAGATACCACCTCACACCAGTGAGAATGGGGAAAATTAATAAGAAAGGAAACAACAAATGTTGGAGAGGATGCAGAGAAAGGGGAACCCTCCTGCACTGTTGGTGGGAATGTGAACTGGTGCAGCTACTCTGGAAAACTGTGTGGGGGTTCTTCAAATAGTTAAAAATAGAATTGCTCCTGAGGGGGACACTTGACGGGATGAGCACTGGGTGTTATTCTGTATGTTGGTAAATTGAACACCAATAAAAATTATTTTATTAAAAAAAATAGATCTGCCCTACGACCCAGCAATTGCACTGCTGGGGATTTACCCCAAAGATACAGATGCAGTGAAATACCGGGACACCTGCACCCCGATGTTTCTAGCAGCAATGTCCACAATAGCCAAACTGTGGAAGGAGCCTCGGTGTCCATCGAAAGATGAATGGATAAAGAAGATGTGGTTTATGTATACAATGGAATATTACTCAGCCATTAGAATGACAAATACCCGCCATTTGCTTCAATGTGGATGGAACTGGAAGGTATTATGCTGAGTGAAATAAGTCAATAGGAGAAGGGCAAACATTATATGTTCTCATTCATTTGGGGAATATAAATAATAGTGAAAGGGAATAGAAGGGAAGGGAGAAGAAATGAGTAGGAAATATCAGAAAGGGAGACAGAACATAAAGACTCCTAACTCTGGGAAACAAACTAGGGGTGGTGGAAGGGGAGGAGGGCGGGGGGTCAGGGTGAATGGGTGACGGGCACTGAGGGGGGCACTTGACGGGATGAGCACTGGGTGTTATTCTGTATGTTGGCAAATTGAACACCAATAAAAAATAAATTTATTATTAAAAAAAGATAGATGAATGGATAAAGAAGATGTGGTATATTTATACAATGGAATATTACTCAGCCATTAGAAATGACAAATACCCACCATTTGCGTTGACGTGGATGGAACTGGAGGGTATTTTGCTGAGTGAAATTAGTCAATCAGAGAAGGACAAACATTATATGGTCTCATTCATTGGGGGAATATAAAAAGTAGTGAAAGGGAATAAAGGGGAAAGGAGAAAAATGAGTGGGAGATATCAGAAAGGGAGACAGAACATAAGAGACTCCTAACTCTGGGAAACGAACAAGGGGTGGTAGAAAGGGAGGTGGGCAGAGGGATGGGGTGACTGGGTGACGGGCACTGAGTGGGGCTCTTGACGGGATAAGCACTGGGTGTTTTACTATATGTTGGCAAATCGAACTCCAATAAAAAAATAAAAAATTCAGCATCAGATATTTAAAAAAAATAGAGGGAGGCAAATCATAAGAGACTCTCAACTCTAGGGAACAAACTGAGGGTTGCTGGAGGGAAGGTGGTTTGGGGGGTAAGGGATAATTGGGTGATGGGCATTAAGAAGGGCAATTGATGAGATGAGTACTGGGTGTTATATGCAACTGTTATGCAACTAATTTCTACCCCTGGAACTAATACTATACTATATGTTAACTAATTTGAATTTAAATAACATTTTGTTTTGTTTTGTTTTTAAGGTAGTTTTTTTTAAAGATTTTATTTATTTATTCATGAGAGACACACACAGAGAGACAGGCAGAGACACAGGCAGAGGGAGGAGCAGGCTCCATGCAGGGAGCCTCACGTGGGACTCTATCCCAGGACTCCAGGATCATGCCCGGGCTGAAGGCGGTGCTAAACTGCTGAGCCACTGGGACTGCCCTAAATAAAATTTTGAAAGACGAAAAAGAAAGTTGTTAAGAGAGTAAACCTTAAATTGTTACTCTCACACCCTCATATTGTGGGGGGATGTTTTACCATATATACATGTATCAAATAATCAGATTATATACCCTAAACTTCCATATGGATATGTCAATAATATGGGGATCCCTGGGTGGCGCAGCGGTTTGGCGCCTGCCTTTGGCCCGGGGCGCGATCCTGGAGACCCGGGATCGAATCCCACGTCGGGCTCCCGGTGCGTGGAGCCTGCTTCTCCCTCTGCCTGTGTCTCTGCCTCTCTCTTTCTCTCTATGTGACTATCATAAATAAATAAAATTAAAAAAAAAATAATATCTCAATACAGCTATGAAGAAATATGGTACAATTTTAAAATCTAAAGGACTTTAAAAGACATATCTCCAAAAATATATATAAATATCACTTCTAGTTACATGAAAAATTCCTTAATATCACTAGTTCCATAGGGAAATGCAAATCAAAACCATAATGAGATACCACTTCATGCTCATTAGGATGACTATTGTTAAAAAAAGCAGAAAGTATTGATAAGGATGTAAAGAAATTGGAGTTCTTTGGCATTGCTGGTAGGAACATAAAGTGTTGTAGAAAAAAGTACAATGTTCTCTCAAAGAATTACTATTATGATTTAACCATTCCACCTCCAGGCCTATACTCAAAAGATATGAAAGTTGAAACTTGAACAGATATTTATTCACCATTGTTTATTGCAGCATTATTCTCAACAGACAAAAGGTGGAAACAACTAAAATGTCTATCAACGGAAAAATGGATAAAGAAATGTAGTATATACATACAGTGTAGTATTATTCAGCCTTAAAAAAGAGTCAAATTTTGATACATAATACAACATAGATGAACCTTGAAAACCTTGTGCTTTGGAGCGCCTGGGTGGCTTAGTGGTTGAGTGTCTGTCTTTGGCTCAGGTTGTGATCCTGGGGTCCTGGGATCAAGTCTCAAATCAGGCTCCCTGCAGGGAGCCAGCTTCTCCCTCTGCCTATGTCTCTGCCTCTCTCTATCTCTCATGAATAAATATAATATTAAAAAAAAAAGCTTATGGTAAGGGAAATAAACCAGATAGAAAAGGACAAGTATAGTATTATTCCATCTATATGAACAGTCAAATTCATATAGAAATAAAGTAGAATAGAGGTTACCAGCATCTAGAGGGAGAGACAAATGAGGAATTTTTGTTTAATTGGTAGAGTTTTGTTGGGGTGATAAAAATATCTGGAAATAGATCAAGATAACGATATACAACTATGTGACTGTACCCAATGATACTGAATCATACACTTAAAAAGTATTGGAATGGGAAATTCAATGTTATATATATTTTATGAGACTTTTTTTAAAAAAAGAAACAAGCTGTGTTCATTTTTTTAAGTTTAAACTTTTAAAATATAGGTAATTTGTGCTCACTTCTGCAAGACATATACTACAATTGGAATGATACAAAGATTAGCATTGTCCCTATGCAAGGATGACATGCAAATTCATAAAGTGTTCCATATTTTTAAAACTAAATTTTTAAAAATAAAACAAAATACAGATACTTTTGAAAGAATAAGCAAACACCCAGTCATCACAGTAGGCCACATCATGTGAATGTATTCCCTAATGTTAGTTTGTTTGAAATTGTGAAGGACATCTCTCTTCAGGGGAACTAGCATGAGTACTAGGGTGCCTCTTGCCATGCCCATCCTTCGAGCCATCATCCCTCTTCCCCATGCAGCCATCTACTCCAAATTGTGGCTCTTGACCTTTTTTTTCTCCAAGTTGACAGTCCCAGCCCTCTTATCCTTCCTTGGAGGCATAGGATCCCACTGCCTTATGTCCCAGTCTTCTCTGATGTGGGACCCACAAGACTGTACTGAGTCTAATCTTCAAATCTGGAATTTTTGCACTCTGACTAACGCAGTTAACAGGCTACTGTCATATTTGTGCTCATAGTCAGGTGAGATCCTTTTTTTTTTTTAAAGATTTTTATTTATTTATTCATAGAGACAGAGGGAGAGAGAGAGAGAGAGAGAGAGAAAGAGGCACAGACACAGGTAGGGGGAGAAGCAGGCTCCAAGCAGGGAGTACGACGCAGGACTCGATCTCGGGTCTCCAGGATCACACCCCGGGTTGCAGGCGGCGCTAAACCGCTGAGCCACCAGGGCTGCCCAGGTGAGATCCTTTGAATCTGTCAGAAAGCAAAAGTTATGGCCAGAAGGTCTGAGACCCACTGGTCAATCAAATAACCAGGGAGCAAGGCCAGACAAGAGAAAAGAAAAGCATTAGAGCTACAGTCCAGAAATGTGAGTCCTGATGAGAAAACGAAGTGTATTATAAAAATAACAGAAAGCAAGTTTACAACAGAACACTGTTAAAAATGATTCAGGAATACCTGAACTGGAAATATTGGTGAAAGATCTTTCCAGGGGTCCGTGGAGAAGACCTGATCCCATATCTTGGGGGAAGATAAAAAAATTATATATTATAAATTATATATTTAATTTGTTTTGTTACCTAAAAGTTATGTATGTTTTAAAACTCTCTGAAAGGACGAAAGTGGATGGCTTAGAATAGCTCTCATTGGCCAAAGGGTGACAAGTTGGAATGGAAAAGAGCAATTATTACTCATTGGATGAAGTTAAACCCATAATTGTCCTCAAAAAAGGAAAAGCTGAAAAAAAATATAAAGTCCTTGTAATGCAGAAGAGCTAAGGCCAGAATAGAAGAAACTAATGTTTATTAACTTCAACCAGGAAGGACTATGGAATCTGTGGGAATTCTATTTTTCTTTCAGGGTATAGGTGGAAATGAAATATAGATCCACCTTTGTTTCTACCTAATAGGGGAAGAATTGACTAAGCGAGCTCCAATGGCCAGAAACTGCCAGGGAAGGTCAGGATCACACCACCAACGCCGGGAGAGGGGACATCTGTTGTCATGCTGCATGCCCCTTTCTTCCAAGCCAGCTCCGAATCCTGCGTAGGAATCGCCACTGGGCCCCGTGTGACGGAGCCCTTCCGCGACAGGCAGGGTTCAATCCGCCTGGATGCTGTGGGTTGCGGAGACCAGGGCACCCACAGCTGTGCGCTCTAGCGTTTCGGACCACTTCGCAGGCATGCGGTCGGGAGTCAGAGGAGACCACTGAGCTGCGGTACGTGCCGGCAGCAGCCGCAGCTGGGCTGAGAGATGCAAACCACAGCCTTGCGGGGACACAGAGAAGCTAACAAAGCGAGACAGACCGAGGCCCGGGCGGCGGCGGCTCACCGAGGCCACACTTCTCCGGGAACAGCCCCACCCCGGCCGGGCGCACTCAGCTCGCCCCCAGCTGGCCCCGCCCCCGGCTGCCCTACCGCCGCGTCAGAAGCGCCAGCCCGCGCCGGCTGCCCGGCCGCCCCCGCCGCCCCCGCCGCCCCCGCCGCCCCATCCGCGGCAGCCGGCGCGGGCCCTGCTCTTTCCCCACCCGCGGGGACGCGCGGCGCCGGGAGCTGACCGTGGTGCTGAGCTGGGCGCGCGGCCGGGGCTCGGGCGCGGCTCCCGGCCCTGCCAAGGCCTCGTACTGCGACACTCTCGGCAACCAAAGGTAAGTCGCTAAAGGCCCTAGGATTTAGGCTTGGGGAGAAAGAGGATGATTTGGGAATTTTTATGGGTTCTTTCGCGTGATGGGAGGGCTGAGTGGAGGAACCAGGGGTTCTCTGGCTCTCTCTCCACCCCACAGTGTCCCGCGTAGATGATGCGGAATCTGGGACCTGGGCGGGGGGACGGCGAGGACCCTTTTAGGCCCGGGCTAAGGAAGGGGAGACAATCCCTGTGCACGGATGCAGAGGCTGGGAAAGTACAGATAAAACTGGAGACCCATTTTCTTTCAGCCAGGAAACCCGGGAACACCTAGAGACTGGTGGGCCGGAACCTTCACTCCCCAAAAGGCCTTTTGTCTCTCCAACGTGGGGGGTGGGTGAATTGGTAATGTTCTCACTGCAGATTCTATTTCTGCTTCATTCTCCACCCCCCACCCACCCCATAACAGAGGCTTTCTCTCTCCACAATAGCCTTCACTCCATCCATCCTGAAGGTTTTGGCTTAGACAAGGCACCCTCTGCACAGATAAACTATTGCCCCATACATAGCCTGCCACTCTGACGCCAATGTCCAGGAAGTCCCTCAGGGCTGGTCTCCCCTCTGAGGCCTCTGCTTTCTTATCACCATTCACCTGTTTGTATTTCAAGGCTTGTGATTTTACTGGATGTTGGGGGTGGAGCAGGGAAAAGCATGGCAAATGCCAAAACTATTAAGAAAAAATTTTGTCTCCAAACCATTTTTATTACATATGTGTACCTGCGAGGTTTTTATATTGCTCCATGATATACCCAATCACTTTCATGTTAAAAAGGGAATTGTCTACAGCCATACCACCCTGAGTGTGCCTGATCTCGTCGAAAATGGGGAATTGAGGGGGGCACTTGATGGGATGAGCACTGGGTGTTGTGCTATATGTTGGCAAATTGAACTCCAATAAAAAAAAGAAAAAAGGGAATGAAGCTCACAGAATTACCTTCTCAAAGGGAAAAGAAAATCCCTAGGTGGGTGAACTAAAGTTATCCATCTTGTAGAAAAACAGACAGTAGAATTACTTCATTTTCTCAATTTGCAATAAATCCATATCCAAGTGTATACTCTGTGTAAGACACTGAGAGGAAAGGTTTCATAGAAGGAAAGTCTCTCACTACTTACTCTCCATTAGGCCCTGCTCTGGCTCCTAATCAGCCTTCTTGCCTCCACTCCTTGAGCCTACTTTTCATTCTCATTTACAACTAATATGTTAAAACTGAAAATTGACCCCTGATACCCTTGATGGCTGGCTCTCCATGGGGTATAGAATAAAAGCCAAGATCCTCTCGTGACCTCAGGCCTGGTACAGTTTTCCCTGCTCATCTCCCAGCCCCATCCCACTGGCTTGCTGCTCTGGCCACCTGGGCCTGTTTTCAGAGCTTTTAAATCATCCTTTGCTCCACAAGGCTTTTCTGAGGGATGTGCTCTCTGCCTGGAATATGCTTCCCACATCTTTTACCTGGTTGTCTTTGGCTGTCTTTTAGATCTTGGTTTAAATACCACATCTGTGAATCAGAGTTGATTAAATAAGTACACGGTGTGGTCCCTGTACTCATGGAATTTGCAAGTTCATTTTAGAGATGCAAGACTTGGTCCAGGGTCTTGGTGTCACTGAGACCCATCTTAGAGAGTGAGCACAAACTGTAGAATTAAAAACTCCAGACTCAGCATCCTTTCTAGGAAACTTAGATGTAAATATATGGCTAAAATGTCTCCAAAACATAAATACTTCACTTAAATAAGTAGTAGCTCACTTTCAACCACAGTTGGAGTCCTGAATCTTTGAGAATTTTTCAACCTCACTGGGGAGTATAAAGACCAAATAAGCACCAGAATAAGCAGCCAGTGATCACTGAGTGCTACAATAAGAAAGGGCCAAACCAGGAAGGGACAGGGCTACTTTGTCCTTTGGAGAAGGATGTGGCACATGGTAAAGGATTCCCTCTCAGGGGCTCAGTGAAGGGGCCTTTAGCTAAAAAGTTACAAAGCAGAATGTGCATTTTTGCAGCTGAGAACCTATATCTCTTTGGCCTCAGGCAACATCAGTGCCAGCATCTGGCTGTCCAGATAAATTCCACTCTGTCCCTGAGAACTGTCACAGAAGGTAACTGCTCTTTCTCCCATTAGGCAATGGGCTTTCTGACCCCTCAGAGTTCCCACCCATGTCACATATGGGCTCCACATTTCTAAAGAGTCAGGCTCTGATGCAATATTTTAAAGTGGAAGCTGGACTGAATATACACTGGATTTCACATGATTGCTCCAGTATTTTGTAAGTCTCTCATTCATTATTCTGAATCTTAGTGCTCATTGCCCTATCAATGCGCCAAAGTGTTAAACGAACTCAGGAAACAGAGTTGGCAACATTAGTGACACTGAGTCCATCCATCTGTAGCAATGACTGCTATTTTGGGAGGTCATTTTCCAAGTTCAGAATGTGGTGAAATTTCCAGTTTTGGAGGATTTTAAATCAGTTAACTGAATTAAGAATTAAGAAATCAGTAGTTTTATTTATAGAGGTCAATATCAGATAAACCATCTTAGTTCTTGTAGTTGCAACTTCTGCACATAGTGAAATGATCTTTATCGTGCTTACTTGAAGTTATTTCCAAGACTATGGTAATAAAAAGACTTTTCTAAAACATAGAATAGAGATCTCATAATAAATATCTCTAAAATTTCTTGTCATAGAAATTATACTATCTTCAGTTACAATTTTTCTAAATTTGTGTGAGCTGTACTTTTTATTTGAATTGTCATTTTTGTTGTGATTTCCAAAACTCTTCATAAAAACACATTTGTTATTTGATTCTTAAATTTCTTATGAAGAGGAGTTTGGACTGTTGGTTCATAGAATGTCTGTTGTGGTTAAGAGCACACGATCAGAATCAAACAGGCTCGATTTCAAATCTTACTTCTGTCACTTACCACATGTGTGACCTGGACCAATCTATTGACTTTACTGGACCTTAATTTCTCCTTTATAAAATGAAGGTTACTATAGTATGTCTCTTATAAGGTTATAGGCCAAGCACTCACCTGGTTAGATAGATGCAAATCTGTGTTCTCCAACTCCAGAGTCCAGATAGTAACCACTATGCTGTGTATAATAAAACCCAACAGAGCTAGGGAATGACTTATCTAGGCCACAAAGGGTGAGGGGTGAAAATAGGATCTGTAGGTATAGGGTAGGAAAGGTATGGGCACATGCAACCTCACAGGAGGCAGAAAGGTGGCTAGAAGCACTGTTGCATTGTCCAGGGTGCTTCCATCAAGAGATGAACTGCCACCAGAACCAAGTTGAGGTTCTGTGGGTTTCTCTGGCACGGTGCCTGCTCTGTCTCCTGTCCTCCAGCCTAAAGTCCCAGGTGTCCTCTGCAGGGGAGGAAGCACTGCCAATGGGTGGAGGCTGATCAGCTTGCCTCTGTGAACCTCTGCAATGGTAGCCTTGTAACCCCTTCTCATCTTCTTCAGCTTTAATGTCAACTGGGCTGTGAGGCAGCCACTCTGCTCACCTCCAGGTCCTCATGGCTAAGCATTTGAGAGACTCTGGAGCTGACCCTGAATAGCTCATAGCTATCAAGCAGCTTTCTGAAGTTAGCTGCAAAGCTCTGTGGGCAGTGGATCTGAGTGACATGTAGGCTGACAGAGCCACTTGCCTTTACACCTGCTGCATCCCTTCCTCGCAGACTGCAAACTGTGGGGGAGTGAATTCAAGTGCTCCCTATGAAGCAAGTTCTTATGGAGAATCAAAGAAACCCCATACTCTCTCCCCAAATCTTTCCCTGGCCAAACTGACAGGACTGATTGGTAGGTTGCTCACCACCAAAAGAGAGGAGGACCTGCTGGAACAGGCTGAGCTGTGAGCTGGGTGCCTGTGAAGAGACAATAAGGGAGTCCAGGGAAGTTCTCAAATGGTGCTCTTAGGCATCACCTTCTTTCTTCCTCTCTTATGGGTCTTTAAACTTACTTCAAAGGCAACATTTTAAAAACTATAGAGTCTTGTTTGTCTCTCTCAAATAAGCTCTTAGCATAGGCTCCTTCCTCACCTTTACTCAGCTTCCACTTCCTTATGTTTTCCCACTTGTGGGTCAATATTTACTGCTTCCTGAGTGTTGATAACTTCTTTCTCTTTATTCAGTTGCTGGATCCTAGTGTTTCTGCCTTTGAAGGCCCTATAATTTCTCCTCTCTTTTCTGTGACTTATGACTGCAGCTTCTATCTGGAGCTTATCCCCAAATACTCAGCCCACTTTAGTTGCCTTTTATGAATCTTTTCTGCTCAAAGCTTCTCTCCTAATTTATTCTGTCCTCCACTCAGATGTCAGAGAAATGGTCTTAGACCACCAACTTTATTATGCCACTGTTTCTACCCACCCACTCACTCAGAAGATTTTATAGTTCTTCATTGGCCTCAGAGAAAGGCCACACTCACCAGCTATGCAAAAATGGTCAAGATAACACTCTTACGGGCTTCTCCATCCCACAACCAGGACAGACATCAGTAATCAATCCCAACATCCCTTCCTATTGGACTAAGACTGGGCATCCGTCTGGGTGGCACTCTGGATGGCACTCTAGGCATCGATACCTCTCAGGAATTACACAGAAGGTGATACCTGCTTGCTCTCCAGCCCATCATGTGTTGTGTCTATCCAACCTGCCTGGCCCTGGCATTATGCCTGACTCCTCACTTTTCCTTTACCACGGTGCCATCTCTCTTCTCAGTGCTCAAACTCAGCATGCACCATTAGATGCTTGGCTGTGCTTGCCCTGATGACCTTTGTGTAGACTGAGTCTTGCCTTCTCAGATGGATGCAATATCCCTGGAAGGCAGAATATATATCTTCTTTTCCAGCTGATAAGCACCTGTGTCCATCCCAGAAGGCAGGCTTGGGTTTCCCTTTGAGCTTTGTCTCTTAAATAAAAGCAGAAATTTATTTATTGAATTCTCTACTCCACCACTTAGAAAGTCTGTGACACTTCCCTTGTAAGGATGCTATTTGTAGAGTGCCTGGGCCTGGAAATGGGAATCTGACTTGGACAGATAAGCTCTGAGAGGATGCTGAGTTGAGTTGAGAGATCAGACTACAAGAGCACCAGACCCCCAACCTACTCTAATTTGGCTCCTACTATGTGACTTTAAGCAGGTGACTTAACTTCTCTGGTATCAGCTTTCTATGGAGCAACGAACAGCCCTGGAGCAGTGAGCATGGATGGGGCCATTCTTATCTCCCTATCCCTATCTCCATGGAGGATCCAAGTTTAGATGTCAGAACTTGACTCCAAAGCCACTGTATAAGCAGAGGTAGGCAGAGGTCATTTAGAGCCATATAGGCCTTCATCTTGGATACTAAGTGCCTCCTGCTTTCCTTCACAGCAGCTTGGAGCACTGGCAGCATGGAACTGAAGAGAGGAAAGACCTTTATTAAATCCAGCCTGCAGATTTCCCACGAGAAACCCTCAGACCCAGCAGCTACTGCTCTGACCATGGAGGATGCAGGTCCCCGGTCAGTCTCACCAGGAGGGCAACAGCAGCCCCAGAGTGAGAGGGCCCCACAGGTTAGTCCCAGCACCCAAGGGTATGACAGATACCCCAGTAAGGGAGCAGAACCAGAACCTGAGGTGGGGGCTGCAGCCTTCTGTGGGGCCACCTTCAAACTGGTGCGAAAGAGCAAGACTCATGAGAGTGTGCCTGGGGCTGGCAGGGCGAGCACGGCTACAGGGCAGCTGGTGGGCAGCACAAGCTTCCCAGGGCCCTCCAGCAGCCAGCGCATGATTGATTACCGCCACTTTGTGCCCCAGATGCCCTTTGTGCCAGCCGTGGCCAAGAGCATCCCAAGGAAGAGGATCTCCCTGAAACGACCTAAGAAGTGCTTTCGGAACCTATTCCACATTCGCAGAAACAAGACTGAGAACTTGGCCTCACTGGTGACCAAGGGGGAGAGCCTGTCCTCCTCTAGGGGCCCATCAGAGAATGGGGGGCAGCCAGGCAAAGCCTTCTTCCCCTTAGGTGAGGGGCTGGGGTCAGACAGCCTGTGTCAGGACCTATCTGACAGTGAGCTCCTCCTGCCTGATTCTTCCTTTGACCTCTGCAGGGCCCTGTGTGAGGATGTGGCCTCTCTCAAGAGCTTTGACTCTCTCACAGGCTGTGGGGAGATCTTTGCAGATGAAAGCTCAGTACCATCCCTGGAGCTGAATGAGGGCCTGGAGAGCCCAGCCCAAGTATCACAGGCCCTTGAAAACAAGGTTCTGAGGGGTCCCTTCCAGGGCAGCGTGGAACAGCTGGCATCACCTGCCCAAAATGAGATGTCTGACTTTGCCAAGTTCTGGGACAGTGTGAATCACTCTGTGAGGCAGCAGCACCATGCCCTACTGGGCCCACGGCTGGGGACAGACACAGATCGGCCCAGGCTAGATGCTGCTGGGCTTGCTGAGCTCCCCCTGTGTCCCTGCAGAGACCCCTACAGTGGCTCAAAAGCCAGCTCCATAGACACAGGCACCCCTAAGAGTGAACAGCCGGAATCTGTGTCCACAAGTGATGAGGGCTACTATGACTCCTTCTCACCTGGCCTTGAGGAAGACAAGAAGGAGGCTTTGAGCCCAGGCACACGTTCAGCTGTCTTCCCCCGGGACAGCTACAGCGGAGACGCCCTCTATGAACTCTTCTATGACCCCAGTGAGGGCCCTGTTGGCCCAAGCCTGGATGATGACCTATGTGTGTCTGAGAGTCTGTCAGGGCCAGCACTAGGAGCACCACTGTCCATGTGCAGCTTCCATGTGGGGGCGGAGGAGAACTTGGCCCCAGCACCAGGCCCAGACGTGCTCAGCCAGAGCTTTTTGCAAAGTTCCTGGAAGGGCAAGGAGTGTCTGCTAAAGCTCTGTGACACTGAGCTTGCCATCACCATGGGCATTATCAACTGGCTTCGCCGTGGCCCTGAGCTCCGTACCCCACCTGCCTCAGCCCCTGGGGAAACTGCAGAGAAGCTAGGAGCTGGCTCTGAGAAAAAGGGCTCAGATCCAGGGAAGCAGGAGAGCAGGGGGGTTGGGGTTTCAGATGCAAATAGAACCACTGTGGGTTTAGCACCCAGCAGGCAGGAGCTGTGGGCACATTCGGGTACCAAGGGCCCACTTGCTAGAGAGAGCAAGGGCCTAGCAGGACCCAAACAAGGAACCAGCAGTCTGTCCAGGGACCCATCTCTGGAATGTGTACAGGTCTCTGGGGAAGGAGGGACACAAGGCTGCCATGAAAGCTTGTTCTCTGTGGGGTCTGCAGCCTCTGCAGCAACAGACACTTACCGCAAAAACAAGCTCCCAAACCCTTGGCCTGGCTTCCAGGAGTCCAGGCCACCTGGGAATCTGGAGTGTTTCCAAGGTCCTTGGAGGTCAGGTCCTGGAGGAAGCACCTTTAATGTAGAGCCTTCCCTGACAGGCTGTGTGGCCCAGGTTGCAGCCCTGCAGATCCACTCAGACTGCCAGTCCCCTACTACACAGCCCCCAAGGCAGGACACAAGCAGTGGGCTCTGTAGGCAGCCTCAGGCCAGGAGCCCTGAAATTCTCCAGCAGAAACAACCTAACAGCTTCCCTAACATGTCAGTTGTGTGTGGCCTGCCCTCCCTGGCTAGTCCACTCCATAGTTCACAGGACCAGAGGTGCCTAGGCCACATCCTAGAACTTAGCCGGCTCAGGGTTGAGCCCACAAGGATGGATACCCAGGCTCATCGTGCCTCTACGGAGGATCAGCCCCTGCAGCTCAGTTCAAGGGCTGTGAATCAGGTGGCACATAGGAATCAGCTGGACTCATAGCCCTGCTTGGCCTTGCTACACAGCTGAGCCCTAGGGGCCAACTGCCAGGAATTTTGGACCTCACTTCCAACAGCCAGTGCAAGTGATCCCCCCTCTGCAAGTGCCCCAGAAAGTTAGTACAGTTTCCTGGCCCATGAGGGCCTCCTTTGCAACCAGCCAGAAGCAGGGGCCCCTAGGCCAGCCATGGCTGAGCCTCATCTGTAGCATGGGCCCTCACTCACCAAAAACTGTGTCTTTGTGGCCACGTTCAACAAAACCTAACACCCAAATCTCCATCCTTTGTCCCTGATGTAAGGACTGTTGGGGGGTTGAGGTAGCAGGACACAGGCAAGTGGAGCAGAGCATTTTAATGTGGAGGCATCCATGCCTCAACCAGCTCAGCCAGGCCAGCCCAAGGCCAAGGACAGCTGCACAACTGCCATTGCTTTCAAAGTGTGCTTCACTGATTTCTCCACAAAGAAATGAAGACTCCAATCCCAACCGGCTGTGAAGTGGCCAAACCTGGCTTTTCCTTATACAGCATGTTAGAGAGAAGAGCTCAGGCTTGAACCTGGTGGGAAGATAGCAGTACATCTTATAAATGGGAAGTAGAGGGAGCCAAGAAATCTACATAGGAGTTGAAAAAAAATAAGTGTATGGTCGAAGGCTTAGAGGTGGGATGTAGAATGGGAGATAGGCAAGTTGGGGGGCTGTGGATGAGCTCAGTAATGCCCACCAGCCCCACACCAGCCTGTTCTCTACCCCCAGAACAGGCAGCCATAGTGCACTAGAGCCCTGAAGGACTTCTTGTGGAATAAGAAGCAGGACCAGCCTCATCTCACTAAGAGCCTTGAATCAGCAGACTGTGCAACCTTGCCAAGGCTAGACCCTATAGACCCTAGTCGGGTGTTGGTGAATTCTCTATTAAAAATCAGACCAATAAAAAAAAAAAAAATCAGACCAATAATTTTCCCCAACCCCTCTAAATGAAGCCAAGTATGGCAATGTTCTTAGGAAAGGAGCTGCTTGATTGTCCATAACTCTACCATTCTCATCATTCCACACTCTCAGCATCTTTGCCTCCCCATTCAGGAAAACTTACCTTGGAATGCAGCGGTAACTCTCATCTTCCTGAAAGTCACAACATGCACAGCACCAGATGTTCAGAATCATGGAGGGAAAAGATGGCCCACATCCTCAGAAAAGGCAGGTGCCAGAACATCAGGTACAGTGATAGACCCTGTATCAAGGCCCTCCTATCTCACCTGACATGCTGCAATGAGATGCAAAGAATGGGATGCCACAGACATGCAACTGTTTCTAGAGGAAAGGTCATCATAGAAAGAGGTAGGTCAGGTGGTGGGGGAGAAATTCCAGCCAAAGGGATGCAGTCTGACAGCTGACCACAGGCTGCTGCCTCTCCTGATTGCCTGAGGCTTCACTTCAGACTAGAAAATGTTCTGTGGCCCTCATTAACAAGGGCTTACTGGGGCCTACTGTGAACTTTTGTAGGCTCCTGACCAGGCCCATCCCTGTGACACTGAGGAAGATCAGACCAGACTTCCTAGAAAACCACAGGTGATCCTCCTCCCAGGACCTCCACAAATGATTAGCATTATTGAGCTGTGCTGGGAGCAGGTTACACATGGAATAGTTTACCTCATCCCTGCATCAGCCTAAATGCAGATGTTGTCTTCATTTTTCAGATACGATACCAAGGTGCAGAGAGCTGATGTGACTTGCCCATGGATGCACACAGCTAGTGTGTGGGGCCAATAGGGTTTGAGTCCCACATATTGGCTCCTAAGGCCCAGCTCTTCATGAGGCTCTAGAATTTCTCTTGCTGAGCTCCTGCTGTGAACTCTTTCAAAACCTTCACTCCTCCCTTCTTCCAGGCACCCTCTGGGTGCCAGCTGTGTGTCTCTCTGTCAGCAGCCTGAGCACTTGGGGACAGGGGACATCCCTTATTGAATCAAGGCCCTTATCTCTTTGTACTGCACCTGAGTAGAGCAAGTGCTCAGAACATGTTTACTTGTTAAAAGAATGAAATATCAAAAGGTTGCTCATGGTTTTCTGATTTCTTATTGAATGTAAGCCTGTGTCTAGAGAGTAGCAGAGTTAAGATTTTACCTTGCAGGATTCTGAGGGAGTGTTTCCTTGTTGTGACATGATGACTACTGGTGATGGGGTGAATCCAGTCAATCCCAAGAGTGTTGGGAAAGGCAAGGACAAAGGAGGTTCAGAGCACAGAAGTTGTAGTGAGGGTGGTCTGCAGTGACCCAGCAACAGAGCAGCAGAGATAAGGAACTGAGGCCATGCCTACCAAAGAGTCACCAGCCCAGTGACTCTCACTCTGGGAAGCATCTTGGGCAATCCTGACACCCTAGAAATTCTCATTCTCTGGATTGGGAGATCACAGCAGTGGCCTGCTAGGCACCTTGCTGAGAGAATGAAGGAGAGCCTTCCCTTCCTCTTAGGTCCAGTGGGTCTGAGAAAACCTCAGACCATCTCTCTCTATATCCCACCTCCTAGGCTGCCCTCTTCTGCGAGATGGGTACAGACAGCACCAGTTTGATGGGATTCTCCAGGTCTCAAGCATATTGTCCAGGTGACTCACTGAGACGAAAGAATGGAACTACTGAGCCAGCTCCTGAGATGAGTGCCTATCCAGTGTTAGGAATAGCATAGGCCTGAAGGACATTTTTATTCTGGCCATTTCTACTCTCTCATTCATGCATGGCTGTAGAGGTTATAGGAGATTTTTTTCTCCCATATAAAGTAAAAGTCCAGCTCACAGATGTCCCACAGAGCCTGAGTGACTCCCCAGGGCCACACAGTGGCAAGCAGAGGGCTGGGGTTCACCCTGGCTGCACTGTGCCTTTCAACCTTCCAGGATTCCGAGGTTGTACTGGGTACTGGGAAGTGTTGGGGAAGGGGCCAGGCAGTCTCCCAGTGGTGGGGGTGGCCTGGGCCTACAGCAGCGTGGCCTGGGGTGCACCAGGAGGGCAGGACAGAGATCAGCAGGGAAGTGCTGGAAATGGGTAAAGGCCAGCATATGCTGAGGAAGATTCAGTGAACTACATCAGGGGGTACCTCTTTCCTTTCCTGGTTTCTTATTTTATTTTACTTTTTATGGAATAAATATAAGATTCAAAACTCAAAAGACAGAAAACAATAAAAAGTGAGTCTCCTTTCTTCTTTTACCCTTCTGTTGTTTTGATTACAAAACTAATTCCCATTTACTAAAACCAAACCAAACAATGTGAAGTGCTGAGCGTCCACTTCCCTGACCTTCTCAAACACTGAATGTGTCCTCAGACCCTTTTTATACCCATACGTAAACACACATAAACTTCAATCTTTTTTACTGAACAGTATATCACAGATATCTTCTATTTTATTTAACATATAGTGTATTATTGGTTTCAGAGGTAGAGTTTAGTGCCCATTACATCACTTGCCCTCCTTAATTCCCATCATACAGTTACCCCATCCTCCATCCCCTCCCTCCCAGCAACCCTCAGTTTGTTTCCTAGAGTTAAGAGTCTATGGTTTGTCTCCCTCTCTGACTTTGTCTTATTTTCTTTTTCCTTCCCTTCTCCTGTGTTCATCTATTTTTTAAAAGATTTTATTTATTTATTCATGAGATACACAGAGAGAGACAAGCAGAGACAGAGGCAGAGGGAGAAGCAGGCTCCATACAGGGAGTCCGATGTGGGACTCGATCCTGGGACTGCGGGATCACGACCTGAGCTGAAGGCAGATGCTCAACTGCTGAGCCACACAGGTGCCCCTGTGTTCATCTATTTTGTTTATTAAATTCTACATATGAGTGAAATCATATGGTATTTGTCTTTTTCTGACTGACTTATTTCACTTAAGCATCTGCCTTCAGCTCAGGTCATGACCCTGGGGTCCTGGGATGAAGCCCTGCTTCTGCTCCCTGTTCAGCAGAGAGTCTGCATCTCCTCCCTCTGCCCCTCTCTGTCTCTGCTCATGCCTGCTCTCTCTCTCTTTCTCTCTCTTCTTTTTTTAAAAAAATTATTTATTTATTTGACACAAAGAGAGAGAGGGAATGCACAGGTAGGTAGAGTGGCAGGCAGAGGGAAAGGGAGAAGGAGGCTCCCTGCTGAGTGAAGAGCCTGAGGCAGGCTCAATCCCAAAACCCTGGGTTTGTGACCTGAGCCAAAGGCTGATGGTTAACCCGTTAACCAAGGACACTTTAACTGACTAAACCACCCAGGTGCCCTTCTCTCTTTCTGTCAGACATCTTCTTGGCAGGTACCAGCAGCAAGCAGTTTCTCCATTCTCTTGAACAGCTCCATGGCAGTCTCCTATAGGTAGCAATTAATTTAAACATTATCCTATTGATGGATATTCAAGTTATTTTGATTTTTGCTGTTAGAAATAATGCTGTGCTCACTTCTTTATTCTCCTAAATCTTATTTATTAAAGTCCTCTTAAAAACTATAAAAATGATGCTTAACAATAAAAAGATGCATTTTAAAAATGAATCACACATCCTATCTTGTTTCCTGTATCCACACCAAGGCCCAGCTGTCCTGAGGCCCTGATGTTAATGCCTAGGCTCCATGGTGATATGGAAGTATCACACACACCGATATTTGGGAGGGGAAAGGTGTTTTTTTTTTTTTTTTATTACATGTAAGACCTTGAAAATTGTCATTCTCATCCTTACAACAAGAGAAAGCTGGACAAACTGAATAACTTTTCTTGACCCATCAGAGAACAGGGCAAGTAACTTCTTGAAACATGGAGAAATAGTGGATACAGAGAAATACAGCAACAAAGAACTGCAGCAGAAGCTACGAAATGACAAAAACTGGTGGGAAGAGTTAAAAAGTAATTTTGACAAATTCTTGCAGGACAAGGAGGAAGATGGGGGGCTGGACGATAAAAAGAGGGGGCATATGCTTTCATAGCCCTTTCTCTAGAAACCACATTAAGTTTTCAGGGTGAGGATAGAGAAAAATCCCCTCATGGACATGGCAGAGGGAATGGAAAAGTAGCTACTGTGGAACCCTCCAGACCCTTCTCTGAGCAGGTCTACCTCACAGGGAAAGGACTTCTCCAGAGGGCTATTCTGAAAATTTTCCAAGCTGAAGGGAAGGAACTTCACCTCACTACGGTCCTCTCCAACCTTTCTGTCCTGCGTAAGAATAAACAAGTAAGTAAATATGTATATAATTACATAAAGTAAGGTGTAGTGAATTGGGAGAGGATTTCAAGAAAATAGACTGGAAACAGTAGGAATGAAGGGACTAAGTCTTCTGAAGATTTAACCCCACCCCTGAGGCACAAGCCCACAAAGAGCTGAGACCTACTTCAAAGCTTAGGAGATAAAGGAACATCCCTTCCCTTCCTACTCTACCCACTCACCCTACCACCACATTAATAAGGATCTAGTAATAACAACAGTGGGTTACAGCTAAAAGAGCTGCAAGATAAAGATTCCATCTAAGGACCAGAACAAGGGAAACCAGAAGAAGAAGAAGGAAAGGGGGGGGAAAAAGAAGGAGAAGATGGATAAGGAAAAGAGGAGGAAGAAGAAGAAGAACAAGAAAAAGAAGGAAGAGTAGAAGAAAAAGGAGGAGGAGGAGGAAAAGGAGAAAAAGAAAAAAAGAGGAGGATAAAGAGAAGAAGGCAGTGACAATGGAGAAGGACAGGAAGGAGGAAGGGGAGGAGGGCGAGTGTGAGGAGGAAGAAGGGGAAAAAAGTGTAGGAGGGAGGAAAAATAAGTTCACTAGAGTAATATGAAGCCTCTGGTACCTTTAGTTATGACAAATATTAAACCAGACTAACAGCCAGATTAATGTAAATGCATACACTAAAAGCCTATTTGCCTCACTACCTATTACCCTATATAATATGTCCAGTTTTCAATAAAAATTTATAAAGCTGGCTAAAGTCAAGAAGAAACAAAGTCTGAAGGACAAAGCTATCATCAGAACTAGATTCAAACATATTGGAATTATCAGGTAAGTATTATAAAATAAGTATTATTAATATGTTAAGAGCTCTAATGAGAAAAAGTAGGCAATATGTAATATCTGTGGTAATATAAACTAAAGACTTCTAAGGAAGGAATCAAAAGAATTTGTGATAAATCAAAAATACTGTTAACAAAATAAAGAATTCCTTGGAAGGACTCATCTGCAGATTCAATGAGGCTGAGTAAACAATCAGAAAGCTTTATTAGAAAGCATCTTGATACAAGTAAAAATGGAACTCCACATACCAAAATTTATGAGATACAGAGAAATCAGTACAAGAGAGAAATTAATATCTACAATCCACACATTTAAAAATCAGAAAGAGGGCAGCCCGGGTGGCTCAGCGGTTTAGCGCCTGCCTTCAGCTCAGGCCTGATCCTAGAGACCTGGGATTGAGTCCCACATCAGGCTCCCTGCATGGAGCCTGCTTCTCCCTCTGCCTGCCTCTCCCTCTCTCTCTCTCTCTCTCTCTCTCTCAAATAAATAAATAAATAAATAAATATTAAAAAAATCAAAATAAGAAAGATATCAAATCAATAACCTGATTTTGCCCCATCAGAAATTAGAAAAAGAAAAACAAACTAAGTCAGTGGAAAGAAGGAAATAAGAAAGTTTAAAGTGGATATAAATAAAATGGAGAATAGAAAAATATTAGAAAAAGTTAAAAAACACGAAGTTGGCTCTTTGAAAAGCTCAACCAACCAAATTGACAAATCTCTAACTAGATTGGAAATAAAAAGAGGACTCAAAGTACTAAAATTGGAAATGAAAATAGACGAGAAGGAACAAACTTCAACATCATAAAGGCCACATATGAAAGACTCACAGCTAGTATCATCCTCAATGGGCAAAAACTGAGAGCTTTTCCCCTAAAGTCAGGAATATGACAGAGATGTCCACTCTCACCACTGTTGTTCAACATAGCTCTGGAAGCCCTAGCCTCAGCAATCAGACAACAAAAAAGAATTAAAAGGCATCCAAATTGTCAAGGAAGAAGTCAAACTTTCATTCTTCACAGATAATGTTATACTCTATGTAGAAAGCCTGAAACACTTCACCAAAACATTTCTAGAACTGATACAGAAATTCAGCAAAATCACAAGATATAAAATCAATGTACAGAAATCTGTTGCATTTCCATACACCAATAATGAGGCTTGCAGAAAGAGAAATCAAGGAATCCCATTTACAATTGCAGCAAAAACCATAAGATACCTAGGAATAAACCTAACCAAATAGATAAAAAAATATTTACTCTGAAGACTATAGAACACTTATGAAAGAAATTGAGGAAGACACAAAGAAATGGAAAAACATTCCATGCTCATGGATTATAAGAACAAATATTGTTAAAATGTCTGTGCTACCCAAAGCAATCTACACATTCAATGTAATCTCTATAAAAATATCACCAGTATTTTTCACAGAGCTGGAACAAACAATTCTAAAGTTTGTGTGCAATCAGGAAAGACCCTGGACAGCCAAAGGATGTTGAAAAAGAAAACCAAAACTGAAGGCATCACAATCCCAGACTTCAAGCTGTATTACAAAGCTATAATCGTCAGGACAGTATGGTACTAACACAAAAATAGACACATAGATCAATGGAACAGAATAGAGAACCCAGAAATGGACCCTCAACTCTATGGTCAACTAATATTCAACAATGCAGGAAAGCATTTCCAATGGGAAAAGAGTCTCTTCAACAAATGGTGGGAAAATTGGACAGCCACATACAGAAGAATGAAACTGGACCACTTTCTTACACCCAACTCAAAACTAAACTCAAAATGGCTAGAAGACCTAAATGTAAGACAGGAATCCATCAAAATCCTAGAGGAGAGGTATCTATGGGATAGCCTGTGATCCTGAGAGCCATGATGAGCAACCTCTTTGACCTCAGCCACATCAACTTCTTGCTAAACACATCTCCAAAGGCAAGAGAAACAAAGCAAAATTGAACTATTGGGATCTCAAGATAAAAAGCTTTTGCACAGTAAAGAAAACAGTCAACAAAACTAAAATACAACTTACAGAATAGGGGAAAATATTTGCAAATGAATGATCAGATAAAGGGCTAGTATCCGACATCTATAAAGAACTATCAAACTTAACACCCAAAACCCCAATAATCTAGTTAAGAAATGGCCAGAAGACATGAACAGACATTTCTCCAAAGTAGACATGCAAATGGCTAACAGATACATGAAAAAATGCTCACATCACTCATCATCAGAGAAAAACAAATCAAAACAACAATGAGTTACCACATTATATCAGTAGGAATGGCTAAAATGATCAACTCAGTGAGCAGCAGACATTGGTAAGGATGCAGAGAGGGGAACCCTCTTACACTGTTGGTGGGAATGCAAACTGGAACAGCCATTCTGGAAAACAGTATGGAGGGTCCCCAAAAAGTTAAAAATAGAATTACCCAACAACCCAGCACTGTATACTAAGTATTTATCCAAAGGATACAAACATAGTGATTCAAAGAGGCACTCGCACCTCAATGTTTATAGCAGTAATGTCCATGATAGTCAAACTACGGGAAAAGCCCAGATGTGCATCGACAGAAGAATGGATAAAGAAGTGGTATATACATACAATGGAATATTACTCAGCCATCAAAAAGAATGAAATCTTCGATTTGCAATAAGGTGGATGGAACTAGAGGGTATTATGCTAAGCGAAACAAGTTAGTCAGAGAAAGACAAATACCACATGATTTCACTCTTTGTGGAATTTAAGAAACAAAACAAATGAACATGGGGGAAAGAAAGGAAAGTGTGTGTGTCTCTCATGAATAAATAAATAAAATCTTTTTTTTTAAAAAAGCCTATACCTTGTTGATTTTTTATTTATCTCATTAACAAAGAGGATTGGGAGAGGTTTCCTCAGACTAGGCCACAGTGTGGAGCCTACAATGAGCAGACATGTGAACCTGGCTTGTTCTCTAATATGGCAGCCATTGGGGGAAAGGATAGACATGACCCATTAAGCATGAAGAACTAATATGCACTATCAACTAGTCCAGTCCTGAGCACAAAGCAGGTGAGGCTCTGGCTCCTTGTGGCCATCATTCCTAAGAAAGCACAATTGGGAAGCCAGGGTAAGAGTAGGACTATTAAGCAAAAAGCAAAGAAGTGTTGAACCTGCCAGGAGATAAGCAGTCTCTCAGACAGCTTCTAGGAGATGCAAAAAGGAACCAGTGGGCCTTCTCCCACATGACTTCCCTGTCCTAGACAGGCATACAGTGGCCCCACTTTAAGAAGATTCCAAGTATGAACGAGGGGATTTATAATCCAGATGAATTAATAGCTACTTTATTTCCATCAAAAGGAGCTCACAAATCTTATTAATACTCTTCCTTAGAGAGAGCACTTAGTAGCACCCTTGCATTTCCCAGCTTGAGTCCCCACCATCTCTCACCTGGACAAGCACCATCACCTCCTAAGTGGTTGATCTCTCTCCTATGTACCCCATCTACACTGCAATTTCCACACCAATGCAACCTTCCTTAAGTTCTAAATCCTCCATGTTGCACTTCTAGATTAAAGACTTTCAGTAGATACCTATTACCCCTGTAGTCAATCTCAGTTATCATCATGGTTCTCAAGATCACAGGCTATCCCACAGACACCTCCATGCATCACACATTCCAACCTGATCTCAGCATTTTCATTTAAAATCTGTAGTTTTCACTGTTCCCATCTCCCCAGCTTCATAAGGCATTCTAAACCTTCTATGTTTGTCCAATTTGTTATATCCAGACAAGTTCTATCAGTTCTTCTATTCTTTCTCTCAAGCATTTATCTTTAACCCATCCTCTGCCTCTGTTGGTCTTTCCAGCACTGCTGTGCTTCAAGACTCTTGTGCTGTCCCTGGACCCAGGTCAGAGCCCTTTAGTAGGGCTTTCTGACTTTAGTTCCAACTCATTCAGTCCATCCTCTATATTTCAACTCAGGAGATTTATCAACAACATTACACCCCTGAATAGAAACTATCAAAGACTCTCCCACCAGCCACAGTAATTTTGAATACTCAGTTTTGGGCCAGCTGTACTAGAATCTTGGGGAAATAATTAGGAGTCAAGATGCCTCAGCCTCATCTGGGCCTCCTGGTTAGAACTTTAGGTAGAAAACTCAGATAGTTTTTGACTTAACAAACTGCTCAGAAGAATCTGTCTTTCAGACCACATTCCATATGGTCCACAAACTAAGAATGGTTTTTATATTTTATTTTTTTATTTTTTATTTGCTACTGATAATTTTTTCCAGTTATATGGAAATATAGTTGACATATTACATTGTGTAACTTAAAGAGTAAAGTACATTGGTTTGATACACTTATAAATGGCAAATAACTACTACCATAGTGTTAGCAGTGTTAGCTAGTTAACACCTCTATCACTTCACATAATTATTTATTTTTTGTGGTGAGAATACTTAATATCTAATCTCTTAGCAACTTAGAAGTATATAATACAGTATTATTAACTGTAATCATCATGCTGCACATTAGATCTCCAGAACTTATTTATTTTCTTTTGAATGAGAGAATTGTTTTTTCTTTTTGACCCTCTCTGTTAAAATTCTGTCTTTCCTTTTAGACAGTGTGATTACAACATGTCTTAGAGAAGATTGTTTTGCATTGAAATTTTTGGGTGACCTTTTAGCTTCATAAGCCTGGATATTCAAATCTATTTCCATGTATGGGAACATCTTAGGCTTTATTTCTACTCCCTTTTTCCTCTCTTCTCTTTCTGGGACTCCAGTGATAAGTACATTATTTCTCTTAATGGTGTCCCATTAGTACTGTAAGCTTCCTTCGTTCCTTTTCATTCCTTTTTTTTTCTTTTTACTCCTCTTATTGGATAATTTCAATTGTTCTTGTCTTCTAGCTCTCTAATCCTTTCTTCTGTTTGGCCTAATTGCTGTTGAACCTCTATGTTGAATTCTTCAGTCATTGTATTCTTCAGCTCCAAATTTCTTTTTGGTTCTTTGTTATGTTTTTAATCTCTTTATTCAACTTCTCATTTTGTTCTCATACTCTTTGCTTGATATCATTAAATTGTTTATTTATATCACCTGTAGCTCTCTGAGCATCTTTAGAAACTTTATTTTGAATTCTTTGTTGGGCAATTTCTGGATCTCCATTTCTTTGGTGCTAGTTACAGGAGGTTTACTGTATTGCATTGGTGCCTGTTACCCCGATTCTTCATTACCTCTGTAGATTTGTATAGTTATCTGTACATTTGAAGAAAGAGTCACCTCTTCTAGACATTTTTTGTATATTTTTTCATTGGAAATCAGTTTGCCAAATATAGCATAACATCCAGTGCGATGTTAGCTTGTGTATTTGGGTTTTTTCCAAGTTTTTGAGGGATGCTTGTATTATGATGTATTTCCTTCTTAGGACCGCTTTTGCTGTATCCAAGATTTTGAACGGTTGTATCTTCATTGTCATTAGTTTCCATGAATCTTTTTAATTCTTCTCTCATTTCATGGTTGACCCTTTCATTTTTTAGCAGGATGCTCTTTAACCTCCACGTGTTTGGGTTTCTCCCAAATTTCTTCTTGTAAAGAAACTTGTTCAAGTTTCAAGGCATTATGGTCTGAAAATATGCACAGGACAATCCCAATCTTTTGGTGTCAGTTGAGACCTGATTTGTGACCCAGTATGTGGTCTATTCTGGAGAAAGTTCCATGTGCATTTGAGAAGAATGTGTATTCAGTTGCGTTCGGATGTAAAGTTCTGTAAATATCTGAAATCCATCTGGTCCAGTGTATCAAGAATGTGTATTCAGTTGCATTTGGATGTAAAGTTCTGTAAATATCTGAAATCCATCTGGTCCAGTGTATCTTGTTCCTTTGGAGATGTTGTTCTTGGAAGATCTGTCATTTGCAGAAAGTGCCATGTTGAAGTCTCCCAGGATTAGTGTATTATTATCTAAGTATGTCTTTACTTTTGTTCTTAATTGATTGATATACTTGGCAGCTCCCACATTAGGGGCATAAATATTCATGATTTAGGTCTTCTTGTTGGATAGACTGTTTAAGTATGATATAGTGTCCCTCTTCATCTCTTACTACAGTCTTGGGGATATACTTTAATTTATCTGATATGAGGATTGCTACCCCAGGTTTCTTTTGAGGACCATTTGAATGGTAAATGGTTCTTCAACCTGTCATTTTCAGGCTGTAGGTGTCCTTATGTCTAAAATGAGTCTCTTGTAGACATCCAATAGATGGCTCTTTCTTTTTTATCCAGTCTGAAACCCTGCGTCTTCTGATGGGATCATTTAGCCTATTCACATTCAGAGTTACTATTGAAAGATATGAATTTAGTGTCATCGTAATACCTATTCAGTCCCTGTTTTTGCAGATTGTTTCCTTGGGCTTCCTCTTTCTTTTGCAGAATCCCCCTTACTATTTCTTGCAGTGCTGGCTTGATGGTCACATAGTCTTTCAGTTTCTGCCTATCTCGGAAGATCTTTATCTCTCCTTCTATTCTGAATGAGATTCTTGCTGGATAAAATATTCTTGGCTGCATGTTCTTCTCATTTAGGACCCTGAATATATCCTTCCAGCCCTTTCTGGCCTGCCAGGTCTCATGGAGAGGTCTGCTGTTAATCTAATATTTCTCCTCATATAAGTAGGGATCTCTTGTCTCTTGCTGCTTTAAGGATTTTCTCTTTATCTTTGGAATTTGCAAGTTTCACTATTAAATGTCGAGGTGTTGAATGGTTTTTATTGATTTTGGGGGGTGATCTCTCTATCTCCTGGATATGAATGCCTGTTTCCCTTCCCAAATTAGGAGGTTTTCAGCTATGATTTGTTCAAATATGCTTTCTGGCCCTCTGTGCTCTTGGCACCCACTGGAACTCCAATTATAAGTAGATTTTTCCTTCTGAGGCTGTCATTTATTTCCTTTAACCTTTCCTCATGGTCTTTTAATTGTTTTTCTCTTTTTTCCTCAGCTTCCTTCCTTGCCATCAACATGTCTTCTATGTCACTCACTCTTCTACCTCATTAACCCTCATCGTTAGTACCTCCAGTTTGGATTGCATCTCACCTAATTGATTTTTAATTTCTGCCTGATTAGATCTAAATTCTGCAGTCATGAAGTCTCTTGATTCCTTTATGCTTTTTTCCAGAGCCACGAGTAGCTTTATAATTGTGCTTCGGAATTGGATTTCTGACATCGAATTATAACAAAGTCTGTAACTCTGTGGGAGAGAGTACTGTTTCTGATTCTTTCTTTTGTGTTGAGTTCTTTGTTTCTAGTCATTTTTCTCAGTGCAGAGTGGTTGTATGAGTGGGCTGAGTCAATAATATCAACCACGAACTAAATAAATTTCACCCTAGATGATTCTGCCATGGTCAGAGACCAGAAATTGAAAACAAAGACCAGAATGAAATAAAACAAAAGGACCACTACAGTGAAAAACAAGTTTTAAAACAAAGTAGTAAAAAAATAAAAGGCCAGGAAACTTAAAGAAGAAAAGAGAAGAAAAGAAAAAAGGAAAGAAAAAGAAAAAAAAAGGAGAAGAAAAGATGGGGGAGCGACTGGGAGATGGTGGTGCTGAAGAGGTTGTAGTGGAGGGAGTATGTAGTCTACCTGAGGGGTTCAAAAGGGTGATCCCCTTGGTTCTGAGTATATTAAGTTCTGTATGTTAGAAGATGCTCAGTCACAAATTTATATAAACCAGAAATACTTGTAGAGAGCCCCAACATTGACCACCAAAACATAAATGAGATAAAAGAAGGGGGCAGAATGGGAATGAGGAATCTCACAGAATGAACTAGCATGGTATACCACTTGGTTCTGGGTGCATGCTGGTCATATTTTAGAAGGTATTAACTTCCCCCATTGTAGAACAAAATGAGGCAGAGAAAACAAAAAAACACAAAACAAACAAAAAACCCCATATCGTGTATATCTCCCAAAATTAAACTGAGTATGTTGAAGGGAATCTAGAAGTGGAAAATATATCTAGGACCTGTAATAGTAGAAATATGAAAGTCAAAAAGGAAGAATCTTAAAAATGAAGAGGAGGTGAAATATTATAGTTAAGGTGGGAAAAGAGGGGAAAAAATGGAAATTAACAGTCTGATCTAAAAACGAGTTGTACTGGAAAAAGGAAGAAGATTTTTTTTTTTAAAAGGAGTGGGGAGAAAAAGGAGGGGTACCCTCTGGTTCTATATATAGTAAATCCCTCGACTTCCCCTGGAGCTCTCCAGCACTGCTTGGTCAAGAACTTGCTCTTCTCCTGTCCTCCCAACTGGTCTCTGGGGGAGGGGCCTGCTGTGCTAATTCTTAGGTGTGTGTACTTGGGGGAGCTGTCCCGACCCCCATCGGGTGCCAGGCGCAGTGGGAGCTGTTGAGCCCATGAGGCCCCAGTCCCCTGGCGGCCCCACCTCTCTCAGGCACAGGGTCACACAAGGAGGAACAACACTAGCAGCAGCCAGGTCCCCAGCTCTGGATTCAGCTTCTCGCAGTAACTACCGCAGCTCCCAGTCCGCACTGGCCTGGATGCTCCTGGGGAGGCGCGGAGGCGCTGATCAGCACAGCTCGGGGCGCCCAGCGGCAGGAGCGGCCTTGCTGTCCTGTGCCATCCTCGCCTCCACCTGTCCCAGGGGGATTGCAAGATGGGGGCTATGTCTGCTTGGTGCCCTTGGATCTGGGGCCTGTGCTGCTGGAATCGCGCTCCCCGGACGAGACTCCTGAAGGCAACAGGGCGCAGCCCCCTCGGTCCAGAACCGCCGCCTGACCAACTGGCTTCTCCCGAGGCCCCACAGGTGGGCACTCCAGCCCTTTATGGAGATCAGTCACTGTGTGGCGCGCTGCCCCCTGGTCACACTTCCTCTATTAGTAACTCCGGGAAACTGGAGGCTCCACTGCCCCTCCTGCAGTTCTGCCTGATTTTCCTGTTAAGCACCTTTCAGTCCGAGAAAAATCTGGTGCGGATTTTTCAATGCTGGCTTTCCCCTCCCCAAGGCTCTCGCCCCTGGCTTTAGCCCGGCTTCCCGCAGGGCGCCTCCCCCACTGGATTATTATTTTTTCTGCCTTCCTACCTTGTTAAAAGTGAAAAGCCTTCTCTCTGTAGTGTTCCAGCTATTCTCTCTTTATTTTATTTTTTCCTATTATTTCCTTTTTTAAACTTTTTTTAATAATAAATTTATTTTTTATTGGTGTTCAATTTGCCAACATACAGAATAACACCCAGTGCTCATCCCGTCAAGTGCCCCCCTCAGAACCTGTCACCCATTCACCCCCACCCCCGCCCTCCTCCCCTTCCACCACCCCTAGTTTGCTTCCCAGAGTTAGGAGTCTTTATGTTTTGTCTCCCTTTCTGATATTTCCTACCCATTTCTTCTCCCTTCCCTTCTATTCCATTTCACTATTATTTATATTCCCCAAATGAATGAGAACATATAATGTTTGTCCTTCTCCGATTGACTTACTTCACTCAGCATAATACCCTCCGGTTCTATCCACGTCGAAGCAAATGGTGGGTATTTGTCATTTCTAATGGCTGAGGAATATTCCATTGTATTCATAAACCACATCTTCTTTATCCATTCATCTTTCGATGGACACCGAGGCTCCTTCCACAGTTTGGCTACTGTGGACATTGCTGCTATAAACATCAGGGTGCAGGTGTCCCGGCGTTTCATTGCATCTGCATCTTTGGGGTAAATCCCCAGCAGTACAATTGCTGGGTCGTAGGGCAGGTCTATTTTTAACTCTTTGAGGAATCTCCACACAGTTTTCCAGAGTGGCTGCACCATGCACCGCATCCTCTCCAACATTTGTGGTTTCCTGCCTTGTTAATTTTCCCCATTCTCACTGGTGTGAGGTGGTATCTCATTGTGGGTTTGATTTGTATTTCCCTGATGGCAAGGGATGCAGAGCATTTTCTCATGTGCTTGTTGGCCATGTCTATGTTTTCCTCTGTGAGATTTCTGTTCATGTCTTTTGCCCATTTCATGATTGGATTGTTTGTTTCTTTGGTGTTAAGTTTAATAAGTTCTTTATAGATCTTGGAAACTAGCCCTTTATCTGATACGTCATGTGCAAATATCTTCTCCCATTCTGTAGGTTGTCTTTAGTTTTGTTGACTGTATCCTTTGCTGTGCAAAAGCTTCTTATCTTGATGAAGTCCCAATAGTTCATTTTTCCTTTTGTTTCTTTTGCCTTCATGGATGTATCTTGCAAGAAGCTACTGTGGCCAAGTTCAAAAAGGGTATTGCCTGTGTTCTCCTCTAGGATTTTGATGGAATCTTGTCTCACATTTAGATCTTTCATCCACTTTGAGTTTATCTTTGTGTATGGTGTAAGAGAATGGTCTAGTTTCATTCTTCTGCATGTGGATGTCCAATTTTCCCAGCACCATTTATTGAAGAGACTGTCTTTCCTCCAGTGGATAGTCTGTCCTCCTTCATTGAATATTAGTTGACCATAAAGTTGAGGGTCCACTTCTGGGTTCTCTATTCTGTTCCATTGATCTATGTGTCAGTTTTGGTGCCAGTACCACACTGTCTTGATGACCACAGCTTTGTAGTACAACCTGAAATCTGGCATCGTGATGCCCCCATCTATGGTTTTCTTTTTTAAAATTCCCCTGGCTATTCGGGGTCTTTTCTGATTCCACACAAATCTTAAAATAATCTGTTCTAACTCTCTAAGAAAGTCCATGGTATTTTGATAGGGATTGTACTAAACGTGTAAATTGAACTGGGTAACATTGACATTTTCACAATATTAATTCTGCCAATCCATGAGCATGGAATATTTTTCCATCTCTTTGTGTCTTCCGCAATTTCTTTCAGAAGCATTCTATAGTTTTTAGGGTATAGATCCTTTACCTCTTTGGTGAGGTATATTCCTAGGTATCTTATGCTTTTGGGTGCAATTGTAAATGGAATTGACCCCTTAATTTCTCTTTCTTCAGTCTCATTGTTAGTGTATAGAAATGCCACTGACTTCTGGGCATTGATTTTGTATCCTGCCACCCTGCCAAATTGCTGTATGAGTTCTAGCAATCTTCGGGTGGAGGCTTTTGGGTTTTCTATGTAGAGTATCATGTCATTGGTGAAGAGGGAGAGTTTGACTTCTTCTTTGCCAATTTGAATGCCTTTAATGTCTTTTTGTTGTCTGATTGCTGAGGCTAGGACTTCCAGTACTATGTTGAATAGCAGTGGTAAGAGTTGACATCCCTGTCTTGTTCCTGATCTGAGGGGAAAGGCTCCCAGTGCTTCCCCATTGAGAATGATATTTGCTGTGGACTTTTCAAGATGGCTTTTAAGATTCTGCGGAATGTTCCCTCTATCCCTACACTCTGAAGAGTTTTTATCAGGAATGGATGCTGTATTTTGTCAAATGCTTTCTCTGCATCTAATGAGAGGATCATATGGTTCTTGGTTTTTCTCTTGCTGATATGATGAATCACATTGATAGTTTTACGAGTGTTGAACCAGCCTTGTGTCCTGGGGATAAATCCTACTTGGTCATGGTGAATAATTTTCTTAATGTATTGTTGGATCCTATTGGCTAGTATCTTGTTGAGAATTTTTGCATCCATGTTCATCAGGGATATTGGTCTGTAATTCTCCTTTTTGGTGGGGTCTTTGTCTGGTTTTGGAATTAAGGTGATGCCGGCCTCATAGAATGAATTTGGAAGTACTCCATCTCTTTCTATCTTTTCGAACAGCTTTCGTAGAATAGGTATGGTTTCTTCTTTAAACGTTTGATAGAATTCCCCTGGGAAGCCATCTGGCCCTGGACTTTTGTGTCTTGGGAGGTTTTTGATGACTGCTTCAATTTCCTCCCTGGTTATTGGCCTGTTCATGTTTTCTATTTCTTCCTGTTCCAGTTTTGGTAGTTTGTGGCTTTCCAGGAATGCGTCCATTTCTTCTAGATTGCCTAATTTATTGGCATATAGCTATTCATAATATGTTTTTAAAATCGTTTGTATTTCCTTGGTGTTGGTAGTGATCTCTCCTTTCTCATTCATGATTTTATTATTTTGAGTCTTCTCTCTCTTCTTTTTAATAAGGTTGGCTAATGGTTTATCTATCTTATTAATTCTTTCAGAGAACCAACTCCTGGTTTTGTTGATCTGTTCCACAGTTCTTCTGGTCTCGATTCGTTGAGTTCTACTCAAATCTTTATCACCTCTCTTCTTCTGCTGGGTGTAGGATCTATTTGCCGCTTTTTCTCTAGCTCCTTTATGTGTAAGGTTAGCTTTTGTATTTAAGTTCTTTCCAGTTTTTGAATGGATGCTTGTATTGGGATGGATTTCCCCCTCAGGACTGCTTTTGCTGCACCCCGAAGATTTTGAATAGTTGTATCTTCATTCTCATTAGTTTCCATGAATCTTTTTAATTCTTCCTTAATTTCCTGGTTGACCCTTTCATCTTTTAGCATGATGGTCTTTAACCTCCATGTGTTTGAGGTCCTCCAAACTTCTTGTTGTGATTTAGTTCTACTTTCAAGGAATTATGGTCTGAGAATCTGCAAGGGACTATCCCAATCTTTTGGTATCAGTTCAGACCCGATTTGTGACTCAATATGTGGTCTATTCTGGAGAAAGTTCCATGTGCACTTGAGAAGAATGTGTATTCAGTTGAGTTTGGATGTAAAGTTCTGTGGATATCTGTGAAATCCATCTGGTCCAGTGTATCATTTAAAGCTCTGGTTTCTTTGGAGGTGTTGTGTTTAGAAGACCTATCAAGTTAAGAAAGTGCTAGATTGAAGTCACCAAGTATAAGTGTATTATTATCTGAGTATTTCTTCACTTTGGTTATTAATTGATTGATATATTTGGCAGCTCCCACATTTGGGGCATATATATTGATGATTGTCAAGTCCTCTTCTTGGATAGATCCTTTAAGTATGATATAGGGTCCCTCTTCATCTCTCACTACAGTCTTTGGGGTAAATTTTAGTTTATCTGATATAAGGATGCCTACCCCTGCTTTCTTTTGAGGACCATTTGAGTGGTAAATGGTTCTCCAACCTTTTATTTTCAAGGATTAGGTGTCCTTCTAAAATGAGTCTCTTGTAGACAGAAAATAGATGGGTCCTGCTTTTTTATCCAGTCTGACACCCTGCGCCTTTTGATGGGGTCATTAAGCCCGTTTACGTTCAGAGTTACTATCGAAAGATATGAGTTCAGTGTCATCATGATATCTATTCAGTCCTTGTTTTTGTGGATTGTTCTTCTGGACTTATTAAAGGGGAATTTAAGAGTCCCCCTTAAAATTTCTTGCAGAGCTGGTTTGGAGGTCACAGATACTTTCAGTTCCTGCCTGTCTTGGAAGCTCTTCATCTCTCTTTCCATACTGAATTAGAGCCTTGCTGGATAAAGTATTCTAGGTTGCATGTTTTTCTCATGTAGGACCCTGAATATATCCTGCCAGCCCTTTCTGGCCTGCCAGGTCTCCGTGGAGAGGTCTGCTGTTACCCTAATACTAGTCCCCATAAAAGTCAGGGATTTCTTGTCTCTTGCTGCTTTAAGGATCTTCTCTTTATCTTTGGAATTTGCAAGTTTCACTATTAAATGTGGAGGTGTTGAACGGTTTTTATTGATTTTGGGGGTGGGAATCTCTCTATTTCCTGGATCTGAATGCCTGTTTCCCTTCCCAGATTAGGAAAGTTTTCAGCTATGATTTGTCCAAATACATATTCTGGACCTCTGTCCCTTTTGGCGCCCTTGGGAACCCCAATTAAACATAGGTTTTTCTTCCTCAGGCTGTCCTTTATTTCCCTTAATCTATCCTCATGGTCTTTTAATTGTTTGTCTTTTTCCTCAGTTTCCCTCTTTGCCATCAACTTGTCTTCTATGTCACTGGTTCTTCCACCTCGTTAACCCTCATCGTTAGGACTTATAGTTGGGATTGCATCCCTTCAATTGATTTTTAATTTCTGCCTGATTGGATCTAAATTCTGCAGTCGTGAAGTCTCTTGAGTCCTTTATGCTTTTTTCTAGCGCCACCAGTAGGTTTATAAGAGTGCTTCTGAATTGGCTTTCTGACATTGAATTGTAATCCAAATTTTGTAACTCTGTGGGAGAGAGGGCTGTTTCTGATTCTTTCCTTTGAGGTGAGGTTTTCCTTCTAGTCATTTTTCTCAGTGCAGAGTGGCCAAAAACAATTTGTATTGGGAAAAGGAGCAAACAAATCAAAAAGCAAAAAGAAAAAAAAAAAAAAAAAGAAAGAAAGAAAGAAAGAAAGAAAGAAAGAAAGAAAGAAAGAAAGAAAGAAAGAAAGAAAGAAAGAAAAAAAACCCACGGGGGAGTATCTTCTGATTCTGTATATTGTAAGTCCCTTGACTTCCCCTGGAACTTTCCAGTGCTGCGTGGTCAATAATTTGTTTTTCCCCTGTCCCTGTATTTGGTCTTCTGGGGGAGGGGCCTGTTGTGCTATTTTTAGGTGTTAGCACTTGGGGGAGCTGCTCTGCCCCCTGCCTGGTGCAGGGCTCAGGGGTGGTTGTTTACCCTGTGAGGCCCCAGGAGGAGCAACCGCAGTGGTGGGGCCAGCTCTGGAGCCCTGGAGTCAGCCCCCGCAGTAGCTCCGGAGCTCTCGGTCTGCAGGGCCTGGAGGCTCCGGGGCGGGGCCGCTGATCTGCTCAGCTGGGGCAGGAGCGTCCTCGCTGTCCTGGGCCCTCCCGGCCTCTGCCTGTCCCGGGGGAGGCCGGATCCTGGGCTGAGTCCCGGCGTCCTGTGCTCCGGAGCCTGCGCTGTTGGATTCGCTCCCGCCCCGCAGCCCCCTCCGCGGAGCCGCCCCCGAGCCCACCCGAGCCGCTCCCGCCCCGCAGCCCCCTCCGCGGAGCCACCCCCGAGCCCACCCGAGCCCCTCCCGCCCCGCAGCCCCCTCCGCGGAGCCGTCCCCGAGCCCCCCGAGCTGCTCCCGCCCCGCAGCCCTCTCCGCCGAGCCCCCCCCCGAGCCCCACCCCGAGCTGCTCCGGGTCCCGCCGTGCGCGCTGCAGCCCTTAGGGAGCTCGGCGCACTCTCCCGGGGCGCAGGTGCCTGTTAGTGTCCCCGGGAGCCCGAGGGCATCCCCGCCCTCCTGGGTCCTGCTCCACCTCCCTGGAGCCCCTTTCCCCCCAGGAAGGTTGGTGCAGCCTCTGCTCCTCCGGGACGGGGCTCTCCTGTCCTGGGGACACTCGCCCCGGCCTCAGCCCGGCTCCTCGCGGGGCCCCTCCCCCTTGGAGGCCTTTGTTCCTTTATTTCTTTTTCCCCGTCTTCCTACCTGATAGAAGCGCGAACTCTTCTCACTGTAGCATTCCAGCTGGTCTCTCTTTAAATCTCAGGCCAAATTCGTAGATTTTCAGGATGATTTGAAGGTTATCTAGGTAATTTGGTGGGGACAGGTGACTTGGGGACCCTACTCTTCTGCCATCTTGTCCCTCCCGCTATTCTCTCTTTAAATCTCAGGTTGAATTCATAGGTTTTCAGGATGAGTTGAAAGTAATCTCGGTAAGTTGATGGAGCCACGTGAGTTAAGGATCCCTACTCCTCTGCCATCTTGCCTTCCCTCCTCTCTTCCAGACTTTATGAAATGGCTTCAGTAAAGGAGGACTTTTGCCTGCAGGTGAGGAAAATGGAACATACTGTATCCCTGGGTCTAGTGGTTCAGGGTTCCAAGTGTGATGGCTGGAGACGATGATGTACATACACTTGGCTGCAGGGATCAACTGTTGGTGTCTGTGTAGTGGCAAGGGCTAATTGCAGAAACTAGTGGGTGTGCCAAGGCAGGAAGAAAGGGCCAGAGCCAAACTATATAGGCTCACTGGCAGCTGTAGTTACCCTGGTTATCAACATGATCTCCTTGGCTGCTCAATGTCTCCCCCACCCTTACTGGCATGTATACAGTAATAGAGGCTGGTGATGGAAGTTAGGTTGCAGGCATGCAGGTGCACAGCTGGAGGGGTTTGCTCTGAGTACATGCATAGTGGGGAGGATGGTTAGCTCTAGGGGTCTAAGCTGGTGTCTTGTACTGTGAAGCCACAAAGTCCTGGTCTATCTGCCATTGTAGTTCTTAGGCTGTAGAGGTAGGGAGTGGAGGAAGTAGGGTAGGACTTAAGTGTCAGCAGACATAAAAAACTGTTGGGAGAAAGGTGGTGAAATCTGCCAAGGGCCCAGGGTGGCTATGCTGACTGTTTTTTCAGTAAGAAAATCTGCTGAGTTTATCACAGAGCAAGTCACTGTGAGCTGTAACTGCTCCTGCAGCATGGCTGTCACTGGTAGCCTCTGCTTTTCTTTCTTATACTTAGCTACTGGTAGCTTCTTCATTTTCTTCCCTTGTTTCTAGCTGTTCCTATACATCTAAGCTTTGCCAATTTGGGTTGAATAGAACCAAAGTAAGACCCATCTAGATTGGATAAAATTTTCCTAGTGATAGGACTTCTTTCTAGTAAGGAAATTCTCTGTTGGTGCTGAGCAATGCTGACTTGGGATGATGTAGGCAAAATGAAGCTGTTTTCCTTCTCTTACAGTTATTTTTATGCTTTTATCCTACTTTGTTGCTAAAGTTTCTTAAGTGGACTCCAGAGCTCTCCCAAAGTTGTTTATGTTAGTGGCTATCTGTCTAATTATTGATCTTTGTGGGAGGACAGAAGGTGAAGTCACATATGTCGTTTGATATATATTTTTTAAATGGATAAAAAAGGAAAAGAATCTTTCCATGACACATGGAATTATATAAAATTTGATTAAAGTCCATGATAAAATTTTTTGGACACAGTCACACCCATTTATTGACATAATATTTATAGCTACTTTTGTTACAACAGTGTTGAGTATTTGCAACAGTAAATAATATAGCCTAAAAAGCCTAAAATATTTACTATTTGGCTTTTTACAGAAAAAGCTTTCTTACATCTGACCTGGAAGACTTTGAAGTCCAAACTCCTATATTTTAAT
This sequence comes from Canis lupus familiaris, assembly GCF_011100685.1. Classification (NCBI taxonomy): domain Eukaryota; kingdom Metazoa; phylum Chordata; class Mammalia; order Carnivora; family Canidae; genus Canis; species Canis lupus. The sequence goes on from NC_049240.1 coordinate 21,740,808, forward strand.
TGAGATTACATATAAAACTATTGAGCCGCACTGGGATTCCCAGTCAGGATGCTGAGTCAACCCCACGCCAGCAGCATCCCTTGCCCCAGCCATTCTCTCCCTTAATCATCTCCATTCATCATGAAATCCCAGCTTCACTCCATTTCTTATCCATTGAAAACCTTCTTCTTCACTAAGACTTCCTGGTTTTTTCCAACGCAAATGCACCCTTAGCTGCAGCATTTTGTTTATTGCTGTTTGTAGCTAGTGAGATTCTGACTTAATGTGATTTTTATGTGTTATTGTGTGTACATATCTATGAGCTCCCTAAGGAAAAGTTAAAGTATTATAAAGTTTCTGGTATATAGTACCAAGCTAAGATAGTGCCCAGAATGTCTGGGTGGATGTCTGAATGGATAGAGGGATAGATAGATGGATGAATGGTTGGATGCATGAATGGATGGTATTAGAAAATTCCAAACTTCAGTTCCTGAAGTACAGCCATCAGAAGTACAACCAGAAGACACCTGCCCGATCCTTAGGGAAGATTCTTGGCGCTTTACTCACACATCTTTTTCTTCCATCAATGAGATGGGAATGAATTTCACTATCGTTCTAGGGGCCCCAGGCTACCTTAAGAGGTCTCTTCCAATTCCTTAATTCTTAGGCTGCTAGATAATGATAGCAGTGGTGGGGACTTAGGGCTGGGGTGAAAAGGAAGAAGACAGAGAAAGTAATTCATCACATTGTTGCTATCTGTCCTTCCACATAGGTCCCTTGAGCTTTTGGGGTACAGCACAAATGTGGTTAATTAAAGGCTGATCACCCACACCTACTACTAAAGAAGAGATCACAATCTAGGGGCAAATGGTCAAGGTCAGACAGAGATAAAATGGAAAGTAGCAGTGCTGAGAGAGGGCAGAGAGCTCCAAAGAGTTCTGAGGTAGGTGTTTTTAAACTGGAAATGCAGAAACAAAAGGCTTCATGGTTCACAGTCAACTTGAAGCCATGAAGCAGGGCCAGCCTTCTTCAATTTCGTCCACACATTCTGCTTGGGTTTTGAGGGCAAAGGAGGTGGAATTTGAGAGTAAAGGTTGAAAAGACTAAGAAGACTAAAGACTAAGTTTTATGGAAACTCTGGCCTAAGAATAACCAGATGATGTATTGAGCACTAACCATCTGTCTGGCCCAAAGTGTGTGTTTGCCTTCCTTTAACAACACCCCTGCAAAATAGCTGTACTTATTTCTATTTTGAGCCCAGAGAGGTTGAGTGATTCAGGTTAGAGACATACCTTAACACCTGACCCTTCCTTCAACCAAGGAACACACCCACTGGTGACCCAGCAATGGTGGTTCAGCCCCAGTACCATGGGAATCAGGTGGGCCTGGACCCAACTATGCCTGAGTTTAGGTAAGCCAGGGGGAAAAGGTCCTTACGCCATCTGGAAGCACTGAGGAGGTAAGTCTGTGGTGTGCTGGCTCCTCATAGCTTCCTTTAGGGCTCAAAAGGGGAAACAATAGGCCTTAGGAAGCTTGGGCTATCCTAAATGCCAAACACCATTGCCTGAGGTGACACATGTCACCATGAAGGCAAGTGACACTTGTCCCTTCATGGTGGTAAGCCAACAGACAGTGCTTGGATGGTGAAATCACAAACCGGGTCCATGGGCAGTCCCTGCTGAATGACAGGCTCAAACCAACAGTCAAGTCAAGGTTTCTGTTGGGGAATTCCCCAAGCCATAGAGTGAGCAGTAATGTCTGTTTACTGCCATTTAACACTCAACAGTCACCTTCAACCAAATGAGCCTATTTACTTAAATAGGGTTGTAAAGTAAAGGCAAACATGCTCTGTTGGTAAGGAGGTATTAATAACCTAATTGTCTTGTTGGCCTGAGATGTACCTGCTGACATCTGGGCTGCCTCAGCAAGACTCAGCAGCTGGGTCTGTCAGACTTTGTGAAATACTTAAGGCCGGCCCCCACACCCTCATGGGCTGCTGCTCTGGCAGGTAATTTCTTTTATAAGAGCTGTATTGAAATATGATTTATATACCATAAAATTTACCCTTTTAAAATGGAAAGTTCTATGGATTTTTAGTGTATTCACAGAATTGTACAACCTTCACATAGTTCTGATTTTAAAATAGTTTTGTCCTTTCTTTTAAAAACCCTATATTGGCTCAGCGGTTTAGAGCTGCCTTCAGCCCAGGGCCTGATCCTGGAGACCTGGGATCGAGTCCATGTCAGGATCCCTGCATGGAGCCTGCTTCTCCCTCTGCCTGTGTCTCTGCCTCTCTCTCTCTTTCTCTGTGTCTCTCATGAATAAATAAATGATATCTTAAAAAAAAATAAAAACCCTATATTTGCTAGTGTCCTCTTTCCTCTATTTTCTGTCTCTACAGATTTTCCTATTCTGGACATTTCATATAAATAGAATCATAATACGTGGTCTTTTTGGATCAGCTTCCGTTAGGCAATGTAATGTTTTCAGATTCATCTATGGTGTCACGTGTATCATATGGCTGAATAATATTCTACTCTGTAGTCATACTACATTTTATTTATTCATTAATAAGCTGGTAGACATCTGAGTAGCTTTTGCTTTTATTTTTTGACTACTATGAATAATGTTGCTATAAATATTCAAGTACAATTTTTTTTGGATGTATGGCTTTTTTTAAGGTATATACCTAGGAGTGGAATTTCTAGGCCATATGGCAACTCGATGTTTAACATTTTGAGGAACTGCCAAACTTTTTCAACAGTTGCACCCTCATACAGTCTTACTAATGATTTATGAAGGTTCCAGTTTCTGCACATCCTTTCCAACACTTTTTATTATAGCCATCCTAGTGGATAAAAATGATATCTCTGTAATTTTGATGCATTTTCCTGATGTCTAATGATGTTGAGCATCTTTTCGTGTACTTATTGATCACTTGGAGAAATGTCTACTAAAATCTTTGTCCTTTTTAAGTTTGGATTTTGTCTTTTTACTGTTGTTATACTTCTTTGTATATTTTGGATACTAGACCTTTGTCAGATATATATTTTGCAAATAATTACTCTCATTCTGAAGGTTGTCCTTTCACTTTTGATTGTGTTCTTTTAAGTACAAAAGTTTTTCATTTTGATGACATCCAATTTATTTATGATTGTGCTTTTGTCATAATATATAAGAAACCATTGCCTAACCCAAGTTCGTAGAGATTTACTACTCTGCTTTCTCCTAAGAGTTTTGTTGTTTTATGCACTTATGTTTATCATCTGTTTAGAGTTAATTTTTATATATGACATGAGTTAGGGCTCCAGCTTCATTCTTTCACATTTGAATATCCAGTTGTCACAGTACCATTTGTTGAAGAGATTTTCCCCCATTGAATTATTTTGGCATGCTTGCCAAAAATCAATTGACCGTGAATTAAGAGTTTATTTCTGGCTTCTTTTTTATTCCATGTATCTATATATCTCTACTTAATGCCAGTACCATGCTAGCTTGATTAATATAGCTTCATGGAAGCTCTAAAGATTCTATTTACTTATTTATTTAAGAGAGAGAGAGCAGGGAGAGAAGCAGAGGAAGAGGGAAAAGTAGACTCCATGCTGAGTACAGAGGCCAATGTGGGCTGGATCCCAGGACCCCAGAATCATGACCTGGGCTGAAGGCAGATGCTTAACCAACTGAGCCACCCAGGTGCCCTTAGCTGGGATTTTTTAAAATAATATTTATTCTGGAGAGAGAGAGAGAAAGATAGAGAAAGAGAGAGAGAGTCAGGGGAAAGGGCAGAGGGAGCGATAGAAATAATCCCAAGCAGGATCCTCACATATTGAGGAGACTGACATGGGGCTTGATACATGGGCCTTGATCTCATGACCCTGAGACCATGACCTAAGCCAAAATCAAGAGTCAGATGCTTAACTTACTGAGCCACCGAGGCCCCCCCTGAGGTTTTGATAGGGATTGTGTTGAATCTAGGGATCATTTGGGAGAGTATGGACATCTTAATAATATTAAATGTTTTAATTCATGATCATGGTTGTCTTTCCATTTATTTAGGTCTGTAATTCTTTTCAACAATATTTTGTAGTTGTCAGTGCACTAGTCTTGTGCTTTTTTGTTGTTGTTAAATTTATCCCTGAATATTTTCTTTTTGATGTGAGGCAGGTAATTTTTAAGGAAAGGAAACATATAGAGACAAAATGATTCTCCAAAATCTAAAATATAAAAGAAGGGAGGAAATGAGAGGAGATTCATTTTTACTACTGTCATTGGAGTTTCATGATGCTAACCAACCATAGGTTGGATTCCAACCAACGTGGTTGGAATCCAGGTTGTCTGTGCCACCATCCTGTTCTCATCATTCAACATTTTTTCAGGGAATGAGGGGTCAGTTTTCTGTGTCCTCCACCATATGGTTCATCATCTTAACTATCAAGACAGGAGATGCAAATAATTGTTTGATTTTTTTTTTTAAAGAACATTTTAATTCCATTCCTTCATCATCTGGTGTATACTAAGTGTCTTATCTATGCTAAGAGCTGATGATATGGCAAATAACTTCTAAATAGTCCCTGCCCTCTGGGAGCTGAGGCCCACTAGGAAGATCACCACACAGGCAGTGATACCCAGGGAGGAAACTGATTTGTTGGAGTGATGCTCACAGGGGTGCTTGACCCCCAGAAGGGCACGGGTCAGTGATACTCTTCAGGAGAAGTTTCAAGGAGGCCCCAAGCTACATCTTGAAGGATAAGGATAATGACACTGGATGCAGGCCCAGGGATGTCAGGTCCTGAGCCAAAGCGTGGAGATGGGCATGCATGTACAGTTGGGTTAAGGAGATACAAGTTGCTTAGTGCAGAGGAGATAGGGCCCTGTGCACAAGAGCAAACAGTGAGGTGGGAGGGTCCCATTTTCTATGCCTCAATAAAGAACCTCCTTCCTGTTTTCCTGAGGGGGTGGTGCCCACATCTTCCCTGAAACCTCATCTTGGGGTGGATAGGACTGACCGGTGTAAGGAACTGATAAAGTTCCCAGAAGACAGTTTTTTAAAAGATAATTTTTTAATTTGGTACTATTTAAAAGATACCAAAACATATAAAAATTGCATAGTAGATACCCATGTACCCACCACTAGCTTAGGAAATAAAACACTGTTCTCATATACTTTCCCCAGTTGCCTCTACTTCCTTCCATCCAGAGTAACCACTGTCCTGAATTTGGTATTTATTGTTAGCCCCATGCATCCCTTTATACTTTCATTCAATATAGGTTAATTCTTAAACTATATACTGTCCTTGTGGCTTGTAATTTTTATATGTTGTATATATGGCATCATTCTGAAGAAAGTCCTGTGTAATTTTCTTTTCTTACTCAGCTTTAAGTCTCTGAAGCTTGGGACACCTGGGTGGCTCAGCACTTGAGCCTCTGCTTTTGGCTCAGGGCATGCATGATCCCAGAGTTCCGAGATCAAGTCCCACATCAGGCTCCCTGCGAGGAGCCTGCTTCTTCCTCTCCCTATGACTCTGCCTTCATTCTGTGTCTTTCATGAATAAATAAATAAAATCTTTTAAAAAGTCTCTGATGCTCATCTATGGCTAGGCACAATTCTGGTGCATGTATTTCTCCTCTGTAATACCCCACTTTTAGAGTGTCCCACAATCTGTTCTCTGATTGCCAGTCCTTTCATTTGCTTACAGTTCTTTGTTCTTTCAAGTGCTACAGTAAACAACTTGGCTGTTCCTGATGTACAGACAGCCATTCCTTCAAAATAGAGGCTTTCAATCAGTTTTTTTACTGTGATCTGCAGAGGAAAAACAGTTCTTTATTTTAACTCAATACATATAGGTTTACAAGAATTCCTTGAAATAATGTGTGCTCTAACTACCTTTAGTGCACTGTTGATATTTTCAATTCTATTCTATTTTTGGATGTTGGCCTTGACCCTTTGAATTAAGTTCATGGTCAGTGGAGTGCCTTATTCTCTATTCTCTACATTTCTATTCATTGGACTGGAACTGCTGGGTGTGAGGGGTGCATCCCTCCACTTCTTCTGCCAAACTACCCTCCTCTTGACAGTGATGGACCTGCTTCCAACAGTGAACAGGACTTCCGTATTGTCAGAAACTTTTGTTCAGGGCTGTCTAGTGGGTGTAAAATAGTATTTCACTGTGATTTTATGTGGCATGTTGCTGATTAATGAGACATAGTGTCTTTTCACATTCTTCTGGGCAGCCCACACTTTCTCTTCTGGGAAATGCCTTTTCATGTTACTTACCCATAAATTTTTATATATTTTTCTTATTGATTTATGCAACTTCATTATGCATTCTGTACACTAACCTACTATTTTCTCCCTGTTAATGGGCTTTTTGTTTTTGTTGCTGTTTTTTATGATGTCAAATTCTTATATGATTTACACTTTGTGTCTTGTTTATGGAATCCTTACAGAAAACTCATAAATATAGTCTCCTGCAAATTTTTCTAACAGTTTTAAATGTTTAATTTTCACTTTTAGGTCTTTAGCCCATTGGCAATTTATTTTTATTTATGGTTTAAAACAAACATCCAATTTTATTTCATTTTCCATATGGATAACAAATTGCTCTGGCAAATTGATTTCTCAGCCCACAATTTGCCCACTGATCTGCAAGCTTTATTATAAACTGGATTTCCATCTATAGTAAGTTCTGCTGCTGGATGTGCTATTACACTGCATGGCCCATTTATACTTCTCTGTACCAACACCATCCTGTCATAATTATTACAGCTTAATGACAACCTGACTATCAGTTGGGCAAAATTTCCTTGTTATAGCACCATTGTTGACCCTGCCCTGGAATTTGAAGAGAGGTAGACTGCCTAGGCCCAACGGCTTAGGCCACTACATGTTGACCTTGGCCCTCAGAACAGTCTCCTGGCACCACATCTCACCTAGATCATGGTGGTCCTGCCTCATAGTCAGTGAGGATTACACGTGGTGAGTATGGATAGCCCAGTGCCTTCACATGACAGGCTCACCACAAATACTCCCTCAGAACTGGGCCATGATAAGGTCAGTATGGCTGGGGCCAACCCACAGGGGGCAGTTTTTGTATGTTGGGTATCCTGGGGTATCTAGGCATCCTATGGCCTACTGCAACTGTCAGTGTGATTTCTAGGCTCCATATCTTCTACATGGAATATATGTCAAAAAGCAGGAGCAGTGACTTACACCTGAGAACATCCAGTAGGAGAATAAAGAGAACATGCTTTACCTACTCTTCTGAAATATTGAAGTGCCCTGGAGTAAGGTGAAGTTCTTCTGTAATGTTATCAGTAGTGCTTTAAAGTCCAGCACACTGTTTATGTATGTAAAATCAAGTCTGAGGATCCTGGATGGCTCAATGGTTGAGTCCCTGCCTTCAGTCCAGGGTGTGATCCTGGAGTCCCGAGATCAAGTCCCACATTGGGCTCCCTGCATGGAGTCTGCTTTTCCCTCTGCCTGTGTCTCTGCCCCTCTCTCTGTGTCTCTCATGAATAAATAAAACTAAAATTGAAAAAATCAAGTCTGTTTCTTGTTTTGTACTTTCTCTCTGGAGATTGTAAGGAGGTGGTCTTAAAAGAAATAAATAAAAATAGGCAAAAACAAACCTGAGTTTGGGTTATGCCAAAGGCTCCCTATAGGAGCCTTGTTTTTAGGCAACTTTAATGGATGATCCTGTCTGTAGAGGAAGGAGGGAAGATGGGAGACTGACTGAGCTTGAAAGCCCAAGGCCTGAGGAAGAAGAGAACATTATGGCTCCAGGAAAGGCAGTACTACCTCTAACAGCTATAGGACTACCACCTCTGGCTCACCCAAGGCCCAGCTTTCACCTGGCTCTGTTCGCAGCCAGTGTGGAGGCAGCAGGTGCTCATGCTCCTTCTCTAGCCTCCACGGTCCCCTCACAAGAATTTTTTCACAGTTCTAAAAGCTGCAGAAGTAGTTGAGGTCTGATGACACCCTCTACTACCAACTACCTCCTTCAGGCTGCCTCAGAGTGTCAAGTTGTCTTCCCTGAAGACCCCCTGCATGTGCCTGTCCCACAGAAAGGTAACCAGTCTCTGTCACAGCACTCAGCGCTACAGCATACTCAGACCCAGAAAGGGGTCCCAATCCTCCTGGCCCCTAAGGTAGCCACACGTGCATGGGAAGTGGGACCATTGGCAAGGGGCAGCTATACTTCTCTTGAAGCAGCCTTCTACTGTTTCAGACCAAAGTGCCCAAAGGGCTGGCCAGGCCACAGTGTAATGGCTTCCTTCCCAGGCCACTGCTGCCTCTATAGTTAAAGACATTCCCACCTTCTCTGACCCAAGTCCTCTCTTGTTGCGCCAACTCTATGCACTTTATGGTGCTGAGGGAACCAATCAGGATGAAGGGTCTTGCTGGAATGCTGGAACAGATGCCCCAGGGCAGTGGGTATTGCAGCACAAGCACCCAGAGCCATGGGGAAGACCCTAGGCAGGAGCAAGACCTCCAACAGCCCAGCCACCCAGGATGCTGCAAGTACCTGCCATACCTGCAGGCTGTGTTTTAAACAATTCAACCTGAGGTCTGCCTCAAAACCTGTCCTTCAGAGAAGCCTCCTCCATTTGCCTTTGTAGTGTGTGCCTCCACCCCCCACCATACATTCCTGAGTTCTGCACACTGTATCCTCTGTGGGAGGGAATCACATGTGGTGAAGAAGTAGCTGGCCCAACTGGGCTCAGAAAGGTGGATTTTAGTTTATTAGCCTGTCTTCTGGGGACCCAGGATAGCTCAATCCACTACTTACTATCATAGACCTGCTTCCTTTGAAGGTTCCTCACAGGTATAGGAGCCAATAAAGCCCCTCAGCATGGAATGTGTCCAATTGTCCATAGGATCCCAACATAGGATCACTCCAAGGTGGTCTGAGTGCCTTCAGCCTGGCAGACAATAAACACTGACTGTGAGTCCAATTATATGGCCTCCCCAGACATGTCTCGCACAATCTGCCCTCTCAGGTCACCCCTGGAAGGAGCATGAGGAAAACAGCCAGTCAGGGGAGACAATGTGCTATTCCCTTCAGAGCCTCAAGAGGGGAGTGTGACCCAGTAGAAGTGAAAGGGATTTCCTTTATCATTTGAGTAAGGAGGGATTTCAGGGTGGAGTGGAAACCAAATGAGGCCCTTTGTCACTGTCCCTGGTGATTTCTCGTCCCCTTCCTTTCTGGCCTTAGGAATGGGGAGGACTTTACTGGAGAAAACAGGAATTTACGGCTTTCTGGAAGTTGTGTGGATTTTAACAGCCCCCTCTGGAAGTAAGTCTGCCAGGCTGATAGTCATGTCTCCTAGAAACCAGTAATTCTGGAATCCATGTACGAGAATCCCACTCTCCCCAACCCTGTGTGCATGGTCATGAGGTTGGGAAGTTGGTGCAGGCAGAAAGGGTCATCCTGTTGGGATTGTCACTGACGGACAAGACTGTCCACATGGATCAACTGATGGTTCAGCGCTGGGCACAGATTAGGACAATGGTAATGATTGTTCAGATTCTTTATTTTAAATTGGCCCTACCACAGCAGAGATAGGAAAGACATTTTATGTATTTTTAACCACAAAATACCTATAGATGATACACAAGAGATAATGAGAAAGGAATCAAAGCACGTCACCACAAAATCAATGAAACACAAAGGAAGGGAACCAGAGGGGAAATGAGGTACCAAATACTTGTAAGACATATAGAAAACAATCAACAACAGCAATAGTGAGTCCTTTCTTATTAACTTAAATTAACTTAATGTAATTAAGTAATTAACTTAAATGTGAGTAAGTTAAAGTCCCCAACAAAAAGACCTAACTGGCAGAATGGATTAAATAAAACAAAAGATCATTTGCTAAGAGACTCACTTGAGATGTAAAGGCACACCTAGCCTGAAAAGCAAAGGATGAAAAAGATCTTCCATGCAAATAATAATGTAAAGAGAGCAGGGGAAGCCATACTCTTGTCACACAAAATAGACTTTAAATCAAAAACAGTAGTAAGAAGAAAAAAAAACAGTAGTAAGAGAAGAAGGACATTATACATGATAAAAGGGTCAATTCTACAGGAAGATACAGCAATTATAACTACATAGACACCAAACATCAGAGACCCCAAAGATACAAAGCAAATATTGACAAAAATGAAGGGAGAAATGGCAACACAATAATAGTCAGAGGCTTCAAGACTCCATTTTCTTTTTTTTTTCCTTTCAAATTTTTATTTAAATTCTAGCTAGTTATCATACAGCGAAATATTGGTTTTAGGAGTAGAGTTCAGGGATTTACCACTTACATACAACTCCCAGCATTTATCATAACAAGTGCCCTCCTTTAATACCCTTCACGCATCCTTCACCGACCTCCCTCCCATCAACCCTCAATATGTTCTCTAAGAGTCCCTTACGAATTCTCTTTCTCTTTCTTCCCTCCAACAAAATACTATATGATTTTACTCATATGTGGAATTTAAGAAACACCCCACTTTCAATAATGGAAAACACTACAATAATAGGAAGGGATTTCAATACTCTCCTTCCAATAGTGTATAGAACAGCCACATCACTAAGGAAAGAGGACTTGAACAACACTCTAGACCAATAGACCTAATAGATACAGAATGCTACCACAAGATACGAACTCTTCTCAAGCATACCTGGAATTTTAACCAAAATAGGCTACATGTTATAGCACAAAACAAATCTTAATTTAAGAAGACTTAAGGGATCCCTGGGTGGTGCAGCGGTTTGGCGCCTGCCTTTGGCCCAGGGCGCGATCCTGGAGACCCGGGATCGAATCCCACATCGGGCTCCCGGTGCGTGGAGCCTGCTTCTCCCTCTGCCTGTGTCTTTGCCTCTCTCTTTCTCTCTGTGTGACTAATAAATAAATTTTTAAAAAAAAGAAGACTTAAATCATATAAGTATCTTCTCTGATCATAATGCAATGGAAGTAGAAATGAACAGCAGAAAGAAAACTGGAAAATTCACAAATATGTAGAAATTAAACAACCCATGAGTCAAAGAAAAAAAATCCCAAGAGAACTTAGAAAATATCTTGAGCCAAATGAAAACAAAACTATATCATACCAAAACTTATGAGGATGCAACAAAAGCAGTACTAAGAAGGACAGATGTAGTGGTAAATACTTAGATTAAAAAGAAATCTCAGATCTGCAATCTAACTTTACAACTCAATGACCTGAAAAAAGAAAAAAAGGAGAATGAAGGAAATAATAAATATTAGAAATAAATGAAATAGAGAAGAGAAGAATAATAGAAAAAAATCAACAAAACTGACAGTGGGTGGTTGTTTTGCTTTGTTTTGTTTTGTTTTTAAGATTAACAAAATTGATCAACCCTTAAATACCAAGGGAAAAAGAGAGAAGACTCAAATAACAAACTCAGAAATGAAAGAGCAATACCACAGAAATAAAAAGGTTCTTAAGAGACTACTATGGATAATTATATGCCAACAAATTGGATAACTTAGGAGAAATGAATAAATTCCTAGAAACAGAATCTAAGACTGAATCATGAAGAAATAGAAAATCTGAACAGATATATAACTAGTAAGGAGATTGAATCAGTAACCAAAAATCTCCCAAAAAAGAAAAGCTTAGGACCAGATGCTTTCACTGGAGGATTCTGTCAAACACTGAAAGGAAAATTAACACCGATCTTCCTCAAACTCTTCCCAAAATTGAAGAAGAAGGAACACTTCCAAACTCACTCTATGAGGTCAACATTCATTAGTATCAAATCCAGACAAAGATACTACAAGAAAAGAAACTATAGACCAATATCCCCAATGAACATAGATGCAAAATCCTCCATAAAATACAAGCAAACTGAATTCAACAGCACCTTAAAAAGAATATATACCATCAATTTGGATTTATTCTTGGGAGCAAGGATTGTTCAACATATAAAAATCAACGAAACACATGATATTAGCACGATGAGAGACAAAAAACATGATCACCTCAGTTAAGATGACAAAGAAGTAGGTGGACCCTAGCCTGCCTCCTCCCTCAAACACAGCTAGATGAATATCAAATCATTCTGAACACCCAAGAAATCAATTTGAGGGCTGAGAAAAAAAAAACTGCAAATCTAGATGTAGGAAAATGGCCACATCGTGGAAGGAAAGAGCTGCAGAGAGTGGATTTGAGAGAGAAAAGAATTGTGGATGATGTGGAGTGGAGCTAGCCATGATCATGAGGTCAGGGGAGAAGGAGAGAGAGAGAGTAGGAGCGGGGAGAGAGACAGAGAGAAGGAAAGGGGGGGAGAGAAAGAGACGGGAAGAGAGAGAGAGAGAGAAGGAGAGAAAGGGATAGAGAGAGACAGGGAGAGAAAGAGACAGGGAGTCAGAGGGAGAGACTTGGAGAGAGGGGAGAGAGAGAGACAGGAGAGACAGGGAGAGAGAGAGAGACAGAAGGAAAGACAGGGAGAAAGAGAGAAAGCAAGCAGGGGATTGCACAAGAAAAACTCTTTCCCAAAACCACTTACTGGGAAAGGGAGAGGGGTGGACTACCACAACTTTTTATAAGCAGCAGAGCTCAAAGTCTGAAGTTTTAGAAGTTCACATCATAGCTGGAATCAAGCCTGGTGGGCTTAGTGGTACTCCTTGTGGAGAAGGAAGGCTGAGGCCCTGGAGAAGGCAGCATGGTCTGAGGGTCCTCTGGGTCTCACTGGGAGAGATAGTTCCCCTTCTTGGAGTGCATTTGGAAGTGGTGGTACAGCCTCTCTGAGTACAAATAGCTGGTGGGCCACAAGGTGCTGCCTTGTTCACTAGCATAGGAACAGAAATGCCTGATGAGGGCAAAAATCCTTGGTGGTGCCATTTTGCTGCATTTTACTATAAACTCCAAACTGCTGTGTGGTTGTGAGACTGTTTTTCTGGGACAAACCAACACTGGCCACAGTGCTGCAAGACCTTCCCCCAGAGGATCAGCAAGGATTTATGGTTTCCTCAAATTTGAAGTTTTGAAAACCAAGCTACACACCTGAGATAAAACACAGGAGTGCTGTTTCATCTGGCAGGCAGACAACTCAGACACAGACAGGATGAAGGCAGGAATGTTATGGTAGCCAGGTACACAAGAAGGGAGATTGTTTGCCCTTCTGTGAGGGCTTCCTGAGGAATGGCAGGTTTAAACTCCCTGCTTTTGGACCAAGAGTGTGAGGCAATGCTATTCCTCCACCCCCTTAAGTACTAAGCAACTTCAGTGAGGAACACAACATCCCCCAGTGAAGGCTGGAGCCACTTATACCAAACCTCACCCCCCGCCCCGGCCCACTGAAGGTGTATCTCCACTAGAGCAAGTCTGCCTGAGAATCAGCAGCAAGTTTGCCCCAGAAGACCACTACACACACCTGACATGCACCAAGTGTGCAGATGATAGAGCACTACAAAGCTTCAGCTCAAGGGGAAATAGGATCAAGCTTCTTTTAACACAAAGACCAAAACACACCTAGTTAAAGCTTGCCACACAGTGGATAAGGTCCAAACACCCTCACTGCAGGCAAGGAGAAACTCTGCTGAGGACTGACCTGAAAGAAGAAGCAGCCAAAACACAACAGCAGAATATATGCTCTGAATACCTCCTGAAGCACCAGGCCCAAGGTAGTGTAGGACCTCTTCTAAATATAGCCATTACGCTCAGGAGCAGGAATGTAATAGCTTTCCTAACATACAAACAAAAACCAGGGACTTAGACAAAATGACAAGACAGAGGAATTCACCCGAAAAAGAAAAAAACAGAAGTAAAACCAGGAATTTAATCAAAACAGGTATAACTAAAAACTTAAAAAAACATTCTTTTTTTTTTTTAAAGATTTTATTTATTTTTTCATGATAGTTACACAGAGAGAGACAGAGAGGCAGAGACACAGGCAGAGGGAGAAGCAGGCTCCATGCAGGGAGCCCGACGTGGGATTCGATCCCAGGCCTCCAGGATCGCGCCCCGGGCCAAAGGCAGGCGCCAAACCGCTGTGCCACCCAGGGATCCCAAAAAACATTCTTAAGGATACTAGTTGGGCTTGAGAAAAGCATCAAAGACACTAGGGAATTCCTTACTACACAGATAAAAGCTAAAATCTAGTAAGGCTGAAATAAAAATGCTATAACTGAGATGCAAAACCTACTGGATGCAATGACAACAAGAGTGAAATGAAACTAAGAGCTGGTTCTTTGAAAGAATTAATGAAACTGATAAGCCCTCAGCAAGACCTATCAAAAAGAAAATTGAAAGGAGCCAAATAAATAAAATTATGAATGAAAGAGGAGAGATCACAACCAACACCACAGAGATACAAACAATTATAAGAGAATATTATGAAAAACTGTATGCCAACAGACTGGGCAATCTGGAAGAAATAGATAAATTACTAGAAAAATACAAACTACCAAAACTAGAACAAGAAGAAATAGAAAACCTGAACAAACCCATAACCAGCAAAACATTGAATCAGTAATCAAAAATCTCCCAATAAACAAGTGTCCAGGGTCAGATTTCTTCCCGGGGAAATTCTACCAGACATTTAAAGAATTATTACCTATTCTTCTCAAACTGTTCTAAAAAGTAAAAATGGAATGAAAACTTCAAACTCTTTCTACAATGCCAGCATTACTTTGATTCTAAACACAGATAAAGGCCCCACTCAAAAGGAGAAACACAGACCAATATCCCTGATGAACACGGATGCAAAAATTCTCAACAAAATACTAGCAAATCAAATTTAACAGTACATTAAAAGAATCATTCACCACGATCATATAGGATTAATTCCTGGGCTGCAGGGATTGTTTAATATTCACAAATTAATCAATAATACACCACATTAGTAAAATAAAGGATAAGAGCCATAAGATCCCCTTAATAGATGCAGGAAAAGCATTTGACTAAATACAGCATCCATTCTTGATTAAAAAAAAAAAAAACCCTCAACAAAGTCGGTAGAGATGGAGCATATCTTAATATCATGAAGGCCCTATATGAAAGACCCAGAGCTAATATCATCCTCAATGGGGAAAAACTGAGAGCTTTTCACCTAGTCAAGAACCAGACAGGGATGATCTCTCTCACCATTACTACTTAACATAGTATTGTAAGTCTTAGCTTCAGCAATAAGACAATAAAAAAGAAATACAAGGAATCCAAATTGGCAAGGAAGAAGTCATATTTTCACTTTTTGCAGATGACATGATACTCTATTTAGAAAACCTAAAGGATTCCACCAAACAAATTGCTAGAGCTCATACATGAATTCAGCAAAGTTACAGGATACAAAATCAATGTACAGAAATCTGTTGCATTTCTATATACCAATAACGAAGCAGTCAAAAAAATAAATCAAGGAAATCTATTCCGTTTACAACTGCACAAAATATACCTAGAAATAAACAACCATCTGTACTCTGAAAACCATAGAACACTTACAAAAGAAACTGAATAGGGCACAAAGAAATGGAAGAACATTCCATGTTCTTGGGTTGGAAGAAAAAACATTGTTAAAATGTCTATACTACCCAAAGCAATCTACACAATCAATGCAATCCCTGTCAAAATACCATTAGCATTTTTCACAGAACTAGAACACACAATTATAAAATTTGTATGGAACCACAAAAGACCCCAAATACCCAAAGCAATCCAAAAAAAAGGAGAGAAAAGAAAAGAGAAAGCAGAAGGCATCACAATTCCAGACTTCAAGCTCTATTACAAAGCTGTGATCATCAAGACAGTATGGTACTGGCACAAAAACAGACACATGGATCGGTGGAACAGATTAGAGAACACAGAAATGGATTCTCAACTCTATGGTCTATTAACCTTCAACAAAGCAGGAAAGAATATCCAATAGAAAGAAGACAGCATCTTCAATGAACGGTGTTAGAAAAACTGGACAACCTTCAAAATGCATCCAGAATCTGACCCCTTCTTACCACTACCTGATTTGAGCCAGTATCATCTCTCACTTGGACAATAACAGTAGCCTTCTAATGGATCGCTCTGCTTCATCCCTTGACCCTCCTGCCCCAATGTATTCTTTACCTAGCAACCAGGTTTTTTCCCTTTGACTTGAAGATATTTCTTTTTGGGGGGATTTTATTTGTTTGTTCATGAGAGACGCAGAGGGAGGGGCAGGGACATGGGCAGGGGAAGGGGCGGGCTCCATGCGGGGAGCTGGATGTGGGACTCGATCCTGGGCTCCAGGATCACACCCTGGCTGAAGACAGGCGCTAAACTGGTCAAGCAGATCTCCTCTGAGCTGGGAGGCTGTGATCATGACCTGAGCCAAAATCAAGAGTCAGATGCTTGGGATGCCTGGGTGGCTCAGTGGTTGATCATCTACCTTTGGCTCAGGGTGTGATCCCGGAGTGCCGGGATTGGGTCCCATGTCGGGCTCCCTGCATGGAGCCTGCTTCTCCTTCTGCCTGTGTCTCTGGCTCTCTCTCTGTGTCTCTCATGAATAAATAAATAAAATCTTTAAAAAAGTCAGATGCTTAACCAACTGAGCCACTCAGATGCTCCACACCTGTCACTGTTTGATGTCTACCTCCGTCTATCTTTTTTTTTTTCTGTCTATCTTGTTTGCTAATATCCTCTATGCCAAGCACAGTGCCTGACACAGAAGAGGTGCTCAGAGAATATATTTGAGTGGATTAATGAGTAAATTTAAAAACTCTAACCCACAACTTATTATTGTATCTGTATCCTGGGATCAGGACAAATACTAACCAGATCAATAAAAATTTATTCATCATTTGGTCTAAAAAAAAAAAGAAAGAAAAACTGGACAGCTACATGTAGAAGAATGAAACTGGACCACTTCCTTATACTGTACACAAAAATAAATTCAAAATGGATGAAAGACCTAAATGTGAGACAAAGAATCCATCAAAATCCTAGAAAAGAATACCAGCAGCAATGTCTTTGACCTCAGCCAGAACAACTTCTTACTAGAGGTGTATCTGGAGGCAAGGGAAATAAAAGCAAAAATTCAGCAAAGTTGCAAGCTATATAATACCCCCCAAATCAGCTGCATCTCTAGGCAGTAACAATAAATAATTTAAAATGTAATTAAGGGGGGCGGGGCAAGATGGCAGAAGAGTAGGATCCCCAAGTCACCTGCCCCCACCAACTTACCTAGATAACTTTCAAATCATTCTGAAAACCTACGAATTCGGTCCGAGACTTAAAGAGAGAACAGCTGAATGCTAAAGTGAGAAGAGTTTGTGCGTTTATCAAGGTAGGAAAATGGAAAAAAAAATAGAGAAAAAAGCATCCAATGGGGAGGGGTCCCCCGAGGAGCCGTGCTAAGGCCGGGGCGAGTGTCCCCAGGACAGGAAAGCCCAGTCCCAGAGAAGCAGGAGCTGCACCAACCTTCCCGGACAGAAAGGCGCTCCCAAGGAGTTCAAGCAAGATCCCAGGAGGGGCAGGGATGCCCTCAGGCTCCCAGGGGCACTAACAGGGGAACTGCGCCCTAGGTGAGAGTGCACCACACACCGCGGCAGAGCTCCCTAAAGGGCTGCAGCGCGTGCCTGGCTGGGCCTCAGGAGCAACTCGGAGGCGGCTCCGCACAGAGGGGGCTGCAAGTCCCGGGAGCGAGATTCCAGTGGCGCAGGCCCCAGAGCCCAGGGCGGTGGGGGACACAGCCCAAGATCCGGCGCTCCCCTCCATCCCCGCTCGCACAGGCAGAGGCCTGGAGGGCCCAGGACAGCGAGGACGCTCCTGCAGCCGGGGGGGGGGGGCGAGCAGTGCAGATCAGCGGCCCCCACCCCCGGAGCATCCAGGCCCCTGCAGACTGAGAGCTGTGATAGTTACTGTGGGAGCTAACTCCAGAGGTGGACAGCTGGCTGCCGCCACTGTTGTTCCTCCTGGTGTCACCTTGTACCTGGGACTGAGCTGGGGCCTCACAGGATAAACAGCTCCCACTGAGCCGTGCACCTGGCAGGGGGCTGGGCAGATCCCCCAGGTGCAGACACCTGAGAATCAGCACACAGGCCCCTCCCCCAGAAGACCAGCTAAAAGGACAGGGGAAAAGCAAGTTATTGACCAAGCAGCACTGGAAAGTTCCAGGGGAGGTTGAGGGATTTACAGTATATAGAATAAATAAACAGAATAAAGTTACAGAACTTTACATCCAAACGCAACTGAATACACATTCTTCTCAAGTGCACATGGAACTTCCTCAGAGGATACTCCCCCTTGTTTTTTATTTTGTTTGTTCATCCCTCCCATTTTGTTTCTTCTTCTTCTTCTTCTTCCTCTTCTTCCTCCTCCTCTTCTTCTTCTTCTTCTTCTTCTTCTTCTTCTTCTTCTTCTTCTTTTATCTCTCTTTTTCTCCTTTTTCCAGTACAACTTGTTTTTGGCCACTCTGCATTGAGCAAAATGACTAGAAGGAAAAACTAACTCCAAAAGAAAGAATCAGAAATACTCATCTCTCCCACAGAGTTACAAAATTTGGATTACAATTCAATGTCAGAACGCCAATTCAGAAGCACAATTATAAAGCTAATGGTGGCTCTAGAAAAAAGCATAAAGGATTCAAGAGACTTCATGACTACAGAATTTAGATCTGATCAGGCTGAAATTAAAAATCAATTAAGGTAGATGCAATCCAAACTGGAGATCCTAACGATGAGGGTTAATGAGGGAGAAGAATGAGTGAGTGACATAGAAGACAAGTTGATGGCAAGGAGGGAAACTGAGGAAAAAAGAGGAAAACAATTAAAAGATCATGAGGAGAGATTAAGGGAAATAAATGACAGCCTCAGAAGGAAAAATCTACATTTAATTGGGGTTCCTGAGGGCGCCAAAAGGGACAAAGGTCCAGAATATGTATTTGAACAAACATAGCTGAGAACATCCCTACCTTGGGAAGGGAAACATACATTCAGATCCAAGACATAGAGAGATCCAACCTAAAATAAATAAAAACTGCTCAACACCTCAACATTTAATAGTGAAACTTGCAGATTCCAAAGATAAAGAGAAAATCCTTAAGGCAGCAAGAGACAAGAAATCTCTAACTTTTATGGGGAGAAATATTAGATTAACAGCAGACCTCTCCACAGAGACCTGATAGGCCAGAAAGGGCTGGCAGGATATACTCAGGGTCCTAAATGAGAAGAACATGCAGCCAAGAATACTTTATCCAGCAAGGCTCTCATTCAGAATAGAAGGAGAGATAAAGAGCTTCCATGATAGGCAGAAACTGAAAGACTATGTGACCACCAAGCCAACACTGCAAGAAATAGTAAGGGGGACTATGCAAAAGAAAGAGGAAGCCCAAGGAAACAAACCACAAAAACAGGAACTGAATAGGTATCATGATGACATTAAATTCATATCTTTCAATAGTAACTCTGAATGTGAATGGGCTTAATGACTCCATCAAAAGGTGCAGAGATTCAGACTGGATAAAAAAGCAAGACCCATCTATTTGCTGTCTACTAGAGACTCATTTTAGATGTAAGGACACTACAGCCTGAAAATAAAAGGGTGGAGAACCATTTACCATTCAAGTGGTCCTCAAAAGAAAGCAGGGGTAGCCATCCTTATATCAGATAAACTAAAGTTTATCCCAAAGACTGTAGTAACAAATGAAGAGGGACAGTATATCACACTTAAAGGATCTATCCAACAAGAGGACCTAACAAACATGAATATTGATGCCCTGAAAGTGGGAGCTGCCAAGTATATCAATCAATTAATAACCAAAATTAAGACATACTTGGATAATAATACACTTATACTTGGTGACTTGAATGTAGTGCTTTCTACAATCGACCGATCTTCTAAGCACAACAACATCTCCAAAGAAACAAGAGCTTTAAATGATACACTGGACCAGATGGATTTCACAGATATTTATAGAACTTTACATCCAAACGCAACTGAATACACATTCTTCTCAAGTGCACATGGAACTTCCTCTAGAATAGACCACATACTGGGTCACAAATCAGGTCTTAACCAATACGTAAAGATTGGGATTGTCCCCTGCATATTTTCAGACCATAATGCTTTGAAATTAGAACTAAATCACAAGAAGAAGTTTGGAAGGACTTCAAACACATGGAGGTTAAGGACCATCCTGCTAAAAGATGAGAGGGTCAACCAGGAAATTAGGGAAGATTTCAAAAGATTCATGGAAAATAATGAGAATGAAGATACAACCATTCAAAATCTTTGGGATACAGCAAAAGCAGTCCTGAGGGGGAAATACATCGCAATACAAGAATCCATCCAAGGACTGGAAAGAACTCAAATACAAATTTAACCTTGCACCTAAAGGAGCTGGAGAGAAAACAACAAATCAAACCTACACCCAACAAAGGAAGAGAGTTAATAAAGATTCAAGCAGAACTCAAGGAAATAGAGACCAGAAGAACTGTGGAACAGATCAACAAAACCAGGAGTTAATTCTTTGAATGAATTAATAAGATAGATAAACCATTAGCCAGCATTATTAAAAAGAAGAGAGAGAAGACTCAAATTAATAAAATCATGAATGAGAAAGGAGAGATCACCAGCAATACTAAGGAAATACAAAGGATCTTAAAAACTTTTTATGAGCAGCTTTACACCAATAAATTAGGCAATCTAGAAGAAATGGACGCATTTCTGGAAAACTACAAACTACCAAAACTGGAACAGGAAGAAATAGAAAACCTGAACAAGCTGATAACCAGGGAGGAAATTGAAGCAGTCATCAAAAACCTCCCAAGACATAAAAGTCCAGGGCCAGATGGCTTCCCAGGGGAATTCTATCAAACGTTTAAAGAAGAAAACATACCTATTCTACGAAAGCTGTTTAGAAAGATAGAAAGAGATGAAATACTTCCAAACTTGTTATATGAGGCCAGCTTCACCCTATTCCAAAACCAGACAAAAATCCCACCAAAAAATAAAATTATAGACCAATATCCCTGATTTACATGGATGCAAAAATTCTGAACAAGATACTAGCCAATAGGATCTAACAATACATTAAGAAGATTATTCACCATGACCAAGTGGGATTTATTCCTGGGACACAAGGCTGGTTCAACACTCGTAAAACAATCAATGTGATTCATCATATCGCTAACAATGAGACTGAAGGAAGAGAAATTAAGGAGTCAATCCCATTTACAATTGCACCCAAAAGCATAAGATACCTAAGAATAAACCTAACCAAAGAGGTAAAGGCTCTATACCCTAAAAACTACAGAACAGCTCTGAAAGAAATTGAGGAAGACACAGAGATGGAAAAATATTCCACGCTCATTAATTGGAAAAATTAATATTGTGAAAATGTCAATGTTACCCAGGGCAATTTACATGTTTAATGCAATCCCTATCAAAATACCATGGACTTTCTTCAGAGAGTTAGAACATATCATCTTAATATTTGTGTGGAATCAGAAAAGACCCTGCATAGCCAATGGTTCTTTCTTCTTAAAGAAGAAAACCATATCTGGGGGCATCACAATGCCAGATTTCAGGTTGTACTACAAAGCTGTGGTCATCAAGACAGTGTGGTACTGGCACAAAAACAGACAAATAGATCAATGGAAAGAATAGAGAATCCAGGAGTGGACCCTCAACTTTATGGTCAACTAATATTCGAGAAAGCAGGAAAGACTTTCCATTGGAAAAAAGACAGTCTCTTCAATAAATGGTGCTGGGGCTTTCTGCCCCTGGACGCCGCCGAGTAAGCATCGTTAAAGTCGGGGAGACTGGGAGGGGTCCCATCAGCGTCATGTCTAAGTCGGAGTCTCCCAAAGAGCCCGAGCAGCTGTGGAAGCTCTTCATCGGAGGTTTGAGCTTCGAAACAACCGATGAGAGTCTGAGGAGCCATTTTGAGCAATGGGGGATACTTACGGACTGTGTGGTAATGAGAGACTCTAACACCAAGCGCTCCAGAGGCTGGCTTTGGGTTCACCAAAGTCCTCCACCATGGAAGAGGTGGACGCAGCCATGAACACTTGGCAGCACAAGGTGGATGGAAGAGTTGTGGACCCAAAGAGGGCTGTCTCCCGAGAAGATTCTCCAAGACCTGGTGCCCACTTAACTGTGAAAAAGATTTTTGTTGGCATTAAAGAAGACACTGAAGAACATCATCTAAGAGATTATTTTGAACAGTATGGGAAAATTGAAGTGATTGAGATCATGACTGACAGAGGCAGTGGCAAAAAGAGAGGTTTCGCTTTTGTGACCTTTGACGACCACGACTCTGTAGACAAGATTGTCATTCAAAAATACCATCCTGTGAATGGCCACAACTGTGAAGTAAGGAAAGCCCTATCGAAGCAAGAGATGGTTAGAGCTTCGTCCAGCCAAAGAGGCCAAAGTGGTTCTGGAAACTTTGGTGGTGTTCGTGGAGGTGGTTTTGGTGGGAATTACAACTTTGGTCATGGAGGGAACTTCAGTGGTCGAGGTGGCTTCGGTGGCAGTCGAGGTGGTGGTGGATACAGTGGCAGTGGGGATGGCTAAAACGGATTTGGTAATGACGGAAGAACTTTGGAGGTGGCGGAAGCTATGACAATTCTGGCAATTACAACAATCAATCCTCAAATTTTGGACCCATGAAAGGAGGAAATTTTGGAGGCAGAAGCTCTGGCCCCCTATGGTGGTAGAGGCCAATACTTTGCCAAACCACAAAACCAAGGTGGCTATGGTGGCTCCAGCAGCAGCTATGGCAGTGGCAGAAGGTTTTAATTACTGCCAGGAAACAAAGCTTAGCAGGAGAGGAGAGCCAGAGAAGTGACAGGGAAGCTACAGGTTACAACAGATTTGTGAACTCAGCCAAGCACAGTGGTGGCAGGGCCTAGCTGCTACAAAGAAGACATGTTTTAGACAATACTCGTGTATGGGCAAAAAACTCGAGGACTGTATTTGTGACTAATTGTATAACAGGTTATTTTAGTTTCTGTTCTGTGGAAAGTGTAAAGCATTCCAACAAAGGGTTTTAATGTAGATTTTTTTTGTACCCATGCTGTTGATTGCTAAATGTAATAGTCTGATCATGACGCTGAATAAATGTGTCTTTAAAAAAAAATGGTGCTGGGAAAATTGGACATCCACATGCAGAAGAATGAAACTAGACCACTCTCTTACACTATACACAAAGATAAACTCAAAATTGATGAAAGATCTAAATGTGAGACAAGACTCCATCAAAATCCTAGAGAAGAACACAGGGAACACCCTTTTTGAACTTGGTCACAGTAACTTCTTGCAAGATACATCCATGAAGGCAAAAGAAACAAAAGCAAAAATGAATTATTGGGACTTCATCAAGATAAAAAGCTTCTGCACCACAAAAGAAACAGTCAACAAAACTAAAAGACAACCTACAGAATGGGAGAAGATATTTGCAAATGACGTATCAGATAAAGGCTAGTTTCCAAGATCTATAAAGAAGTTCTTAAACTCAACACCAAAGAAACAAACAATCCAATCAGGAAATGGACAAAAGACATGAACAGAAATTTCAGAGAGGAAGACATAGACATGGCCGACAAGCACATGAGAAAATGTTCCTCATCACTGGCCATCAGGGAAATACAAATCAAAACAACAATGAGATACCACCTCACACCAATGAGAATGGGGAAAACTAACAAGACAGGAAACAACAAATGTTGGAGAGGATGCGGAGAAAAGGGCAACACTCTTGCACTGTTGGGAATGTGAACTGGTGCAGCCACTCTGGAAAACTGTGTGGAGGTTCCTCAAAGAGTTAAAAATAGATCTGCCCTACGACCTAGGAATTGCACTTCTGGGGATTTACCCCAAAGATACAGATGCAGTGAAACGCCGGGACACCTGCACCCCGATGTTTATAGCAGCAATGTCCACCTTAGCCAAACTGTGGAAGGAGCCTCGGTGGCCATCGAAAGATGAATGGATAAACAAGATGTGGTCTATGTATACAATGGAATATTCCTCAGCCATTAGAAACGACAAATACCCACCATTTTCTTCCACGTGGATGGAGCTGGAGTGAAGCTGAGTGAAGTAAGTCAATCGGAGAAGGACAAACATTATATGTTCTCATTCATTTGGGGAATTTAAAAAATAGTGAAAGGGAATAAAGGGGAAAGGAGAGAAATTGAGTGGGAAATATCGGAGAGGGTGACAGAACATGAGAGACTCCTAACTGGGAAACGAACAAGGGGTGTTGGAAAGGGAGGTGGGCGGGGGTTTGGTGTGACTGGGTGACAGGCACTGATGGGGGCACTTGATGGGAGGAGCACTGGGTGTTATTTCCATATGTCGGCAAATTGAACTCCAATAAAAAGAAATTAAAAAAATAAAATGTAATTAATAAAACAATCTTATTTATAACAGCATCAAAAAGAATAAAATAATCAGGAATAAATGTAATCAATGGGATGAAATGTGTGGGCACTGAAAAGTACAAAACATTCACAAAAAATTTTAAAGGACAAAAATAAATGGGAAGACATCATGTTTATGATTTGAAAGAAATTAATATTGTTAAATTGTCCTTGCTATCCAAAGTGAACTGCAGATACAATGTATCTTTTCAAAATCTCAATTATATTTTTGCAGAAATAGAAAAAAATCCTAAAAACTCATGGAATCCCAATGATCCCGTAATAGCCAAAGCACTCTTTTTTTTTTTTTTTCCAAAACACTCTTTTAAAAAGAAAAATAAATTTGGAGACCTTAAATTTCTTCATTTCAAAGCATGTTATAAAGCTGCAGTAATCAAAACAATGTGGTACGGGAATACAGACAGTTGTATGGATCAGTGGAACTGAACAGAAAACCTAGAGATAAATCCTCACATACATAGTCAAGTGATCTTTGACAAGAGTTCCCATGAAGAAAATCTCTTCAACAAATGGTAATGGAACAACTGGATATACACATGGACCTTAGTACCTTATACAAAATTTTTAGTACCATATACACAATTTTTAAAAAAGATTTTATGTATTTATTCATGAGAGTCACAGGGAGAGGCAGAGCCACAGGCAGAGGGAAAAGTAGGCTCCCTGTGGGGAGTCTTATGCGGGACTCGATCCCAGGACCCCAGGATCATGACCTGAGCCAAAGGCAGATGCTCAACCACCGAGCCACCCAGGCATCCCACCATATACATAATTTAACTCAAAATGGATCAGATATCAAATATAAGACCCTGAAACTATAAAGCTCCTAGAAGAAAACAGGGGGAAACCCTCATGACATAAAATTTGACAGTGATTTCTTGGACATGACATCAAAAGCACAGGCAACAAAAAGAAAAACAGACAAATGAAACTACATTAACTTTAACACTTCTTTGCATGGAAGGAAATAATACAAAGAGTGAAAGGAAATTTTCTTCCTACAGAATGGAAGAAAATATTTGCAGATTATAATTTGATAAGGGGTCAAAATACAAAATATGTAGAGAACTCATATAACTCAATAGACAAAAAAAAAACCACATATGAATGAAAAATGGACAGCAGAACTGAAAAGACATTTTTACGAAGAAGATGTGTAATTGGTAATGAGAAAGTGGTCAATATAACTGATCATCAGGGAAATGCAAATCAAAACCACAATGAGATACCACCACACACCCATTAGGATGGCTATTATCAGAATAAAAGGAGAGGGTGGGAATCATGAGTATTGGTGAGGATATAAAGAAATTGGAACTTTTACACACTGTTGGTGGGATGTAAAGTGATATAGCCACTATAGAAAGCTGTATGGAGGTTCCTCAAAAAATTAAAAACAGAATTATCACATGGCCCAGCAATCCCACTTCTGGGTATATGTCCAAAAAATTTGAAAGTAGGATCTTCAAGAGATATTTGCACACCCATGTTCATTACAGCATTACCCACAGTAGCCAAGAGGCAGAAGCAACTCAAAGTCCATCAATATATAAATGGATAAAAAAAATCATGATATATATAATGGAATATTATTCAATCTTTAAAAAAGAAGGAAATCAAACACAACAACATGAATGACATTTTAGGACATTATGTTAAATGAAATAAGCCAGTGACAAAAAGACAACACTATATGAGGCACCTAGAGTAGCCTCATAGAAAGTACAATGGTGGTGCCAAGGGGCCAGGGAGGAGGGGAAATGAGAAGTTGTTTCATGAGTATAGAATTCCATTTGTCAAGATGAAAATGTTCTAGGAATCTGTTCACAAAATTGTGAATGTAGTTAATGCTAACTGTACACTTAAATATAGTTAGGATGGTCATTTTATGGGTTTTTTAAAACCACAATTAAAAAATTTTTAAAGACCACATATTGGATGATTCCATTTATATAAAATGTCAAGACTAGACAAATCCATAGAGATAGAAGGTAGATTGGTGGTTTCCTAGGGCAAAGGAAGGCAGGATTTGGAGTGGCTACTAAGGAGAATGGAGGTTTTTAGGTGAAGGAGGATGAAAATATTCTAAAATTAGATTATGGTGATTGTTGCACAACTCTGTGAATATACTAAAAATAATTGAATTGTGCATTAAAAAAGTGAATTGTCCAACCTCCACTCACCCACCTCCACATCCCGTGGAGAACAGGACCTGTCCAACATGGTCAGAAACAGGATGTCAGGGCCAAGGAGGCCTCCTGAAACTAGCCCTAGGCAGAAAGACACGCCTTAGCAGTAGATAGATGATGATGAGGAGGATAGATAGATAGATAGATAGATAGATAGATAGATAGATAGATGCTAGATAGATAGATGAAGATAGATAGATGATCGATAGATAGATGATAATAGATGATAGATGATAGATAGATAGATGAAGATAGATAGATGATAGATAGTAGATAGATGATAATAGATGATAGATGATTGATAGATAGATGATTGACAGATGATGATAGGTAGGTAGATGATAGAGATAGGTGATAGATGATAGATGATGATGATAGATGATAGATAGATAATAGGTGACTGACAGAAGATGATAGGTAGATAGATGATAGATAGATACAGGTGATAGAACGATAGATGATGATGATGATAGATGATAGATAGATAATAGGTAGATAGAATGGATGGATGTATCGACTGATTTTTTTTAAGGTATGTTATGTTCAAGGTATGTCATGTTGTATAGTATATTAATTATATCACAATCAAGCTGTTTAAAAAGGGGCAGGGTGTGAATAGTATGACCCAGGAAGTGGAAGCCATTGGAAAAGAAACAGGGGAAGAGAGAGGGCTGTGAAGAGAGAGAAGAGACGGGGATAGCATAGCAAGTGCCAGAGAGAGAATGCAATTTATTAAAAGTGATGTTTACAAAGTTTGCTTTTTATAACCTGCTTTTCTGTTCCTCATAAAAACTTCAGAAAAGTCTGTCTACATTACTTGCACATGCTTTAGGAGTTACATATGCACGTGCTGACTGTAACTCCCAGGGAGACCCAGTGATTCTCAAGATCCCCACACATAGAACAGTGTCTGGCAGGTTGTAGGTACTCAAGTACTACTGATTAATTACAGGAAGGAATCCATGAATAAATGAACAAACTGATGTCTCTTAAATTCTCCTTTATTTCCTCCAGTGTGTGGTGGCCTCTCTTGCCCAAATCCTCTTCACTGATTCCAAGAAGAGATCCTTTCTTGGGGGCCTGGCATTCCAATGGGAAGGGAATATCTATTCATCAAGTGTCTACCGTGCTAAACACCTTGCTAAATGTTTCACCTATTTCCCTCATTTAACACAGTAAGCCATGTAAGATGACAACTCACTTCATTTTACAGATCAAGAGAGCTTAAGTGACTTGTCCAAGGCCAGATCTCCCTGCTCCAGAGCTTTCCACTCCCCTTTAATTTCTTGAAGACCTCTAAGTCTTCAAGGTTCAATGTATTAAAATCTCTGAGTGGAATTCTAGGCACTGGTTGGTAATGGTAGTGCAGGGAGATTTTTTGGAGCAGTAGTTCCCCCACCATGAACCACATCTCACTAGGTGTTTCTCAGGGAGACCAAGCAGAGGCACTGAAAGCATTATTTGAATCTTAAAAGTGGGTAGAAGGAAAGAGAAAACCTCTGAGAGGATAGGTCTCATCAGGCTCTCAGGGAAGGAACCAAAAGGCAGAGCATTAAACCAGACTTTGACTACACCCAGACACACCAGCCTTAACCAGTACAGGTTCATGGCCACGGAGAATCTATGACTATAGTGGTGGAGACTGGCAGTGCTCAAGGGATGAGGACGAGTCCCTTGGGAACACTTCCCCGGCCCTGGGACTCAGGTTGACACAAAGAAAGTCCCCCTTCCCCACCTCCCAGTCCCCAGGCCTACTCCCATACCTGGACAAGCCCCAACACACATACATGAGCCACTGCTAAGAGCATATACTGTCAGACTCACACTCATACATATAGCAGCCTTGCACTCATCCACTCAGATGTGGACTCACACACCTGCACATATAGCTCAGTTGGCTGCTAGATACTGTTTTAGGCATGGATTGATGATTAAAAATAGCAAAATCAACTCAAACCATTGCAAGAAAAAATATGTGGTGTATCCAAACATTGTAATATTATTCAGCAATAAAAAAACTAAAATTCTAACACATGCTACCATCAGTAGTGATGGTTGTACAGTTGTATAAATATACTAAAATACTGAATTGTATACTTTTATTTATTTTTTAAAAGATTTTATTTATTTATTCATGAGAGACACAGAGAGAGAGAGAGGCAGAGACACAGGCAGAGGGAGAAGCAGGCTCCATGCAGGGAGCCTGACATGGGACTCCATCCCAGGTCTCCAGGATCAGGCCCTGGGCTGAAGGTGGCGCTAAACCGCTGAGCCACCCGGGCTGCCCTGAATTGTATACTTTTAAAAAGCAAATTGTATGGATGTGAATTGTAGCTCAATAAACTCAATAATATATACACACATACACAATAAAATATATATACACAAGCATGTGTATGTTTGTATGGACCATGTCACTGCTCTTTTCAAACCCTCTAAGTCTCACTCAGGGTAAAGACTGAAGCATCACAATGCCTATAATTCCTCACACCACCTGTCACACCTATTTCTCTGACTTCTCATATTATTCACCTGACTCACTTCACTATCGGCAAACTGGCCATGCTAGGCATTCTCAAAGCTATCCCTCAGCCTGGAATGTTCTTCCTCCGAGGATCTTCATGACTCACTCTCACCTCCTATGTGGAGAAAAACAAAATTAACCTTTCCTTCACCTGCTCTGCATTACCTCTATATGTAGGAGTGAAGGCAAAAATATACGGAATAAACATCTTGAAACATAAAAATATTGGGACACCTGGTGGCTCAGCAGTTGAGCGTCTGCCTTTAGCTCAGGTAGTGATCCCAGGGTCCTGGGATCAAGTCCCCCATCCAGCTCCCTGCAGGGAGCTTGCTTCTCCCTCTGCC